>NW_020837952.1:34520535-34536840 GCF_003676395.1 Aethalodelphis obliquidens
ACTGAAAGTGAGGGAATGGAAAAAGGTATTCCATGCAAATGGAAATCAAAAGAAAGCTGGAGTAGTAATTCTCATATCAGACAAAATAGACTTTAAAATAAAGACTATTACAAGAGACAAAGAAGGACACTACATAATGATAAAAGGATCAATCCAAGAAAAAGATATAAAAATTGTACCTATTTATGCACCCAACATAGGAGTAGCTCAATACATAAGGCAAATGCTAACAGCCATAAAAGGGGAAATTGGCAATAACACAATAGTAGTAGGGGACTTTAACACCCCACTTTCACCAATGGACAGATCATCCAAAATGAAAATAAATAAAGAAACACAAGCTTTAAATGATACATTAAACAAGATAGACTTAATTGATATTTATAGGACATCCCATCCAAAAACAACAGAATACACTTTCTTCTCAACTGCTCATGGAACATTCTCCAGGACAGATCATATCTTGGGTCACAAATCAAGCCTTGGTAAATTTAAGAAAATTGAAACTGTATCAAGTATCTTTTCTGATGACAACACTATGAGACTAGATATCAATTACAGGAAAAAATCTGTAAAAAATACAAACACATGGAGGCTAAACAATACACTGCTAAATAACCAAGAGATCACTGAATAAGTCAAAGAGGAAATCAAAAAATAGCGTGAAACAAGTAACAATGAAAACATGACGACCCAAAACCTATGGGATGCAGCAAAAGCAGTTCAAAGAGGGAAGTTTATAGCAATACAATCCTACCTCAAGAAACAAGAAAAATCTCAAATAAACAACCTAACCTTACACCTAAAGCAATTAGAGAAAGAAGAACAAAAAACCCCCAAAGTTAGCAGAAGGAAAGAAATTATAAAGATCAGATCAGAAATAAATGAAAAAGAAATGAAGGAAACAATAGCAAAGATCAATAAAACTAAAGCCTGGTTCTTTGACGAGATAAACTAAATTGATAAACGATTAGCCAGACTCATGAAGAAAAAAAGGGAGAGGACTTAACTCAATAGAATTAGAAATGAAAAAGGAGAAGTAACAACTGACACTGTAGAAATACAAAGGATCATGGGAGATTACTATAAGCAACTCTATGCCAATAAAATGGACAACCTGGAAGAAATGGACAAATTCTTAGAAAAGCACAACCTTCCGAGACTGAACCAGGAAGAAATAGAAAATATGAACAGACCAATCACAAGCACTGAAATTGAAACTGTGATTACAAATCTTCCAACAAACAAAAGCCCAGGACCAGATGGCTTCACAGGTGAATTCTTTCAAACATTTAGAGAAGAGCCAACACCAATCCGTCTCAAACTCTTTCAAAATATAGCAGAGGGAGGAACACTCCCAAACTCATTCTACGAGGCCACCATCACTCTGATACGCAAACCAGACAAAGGTGTCACAAAGAAAGAAAACTAGAGGCCAATATCACTGATGAACATAGATGCAAAAATCCTCAACAAAATACTAGCAAACAGAATCCAACAGCACATTAAAAGGATCATACATCATGATCAAGTGGTGTTTATCCTAGGAAGGCAAGGATTCTTCAGTATATGCAAATCAGTCGATGTGATACACCATATTAATAAATTGAAGGATAAAAATCATATGATCATCTCAATAGATGCAGAAAACCCTTTTGACAAAATTCAACACCCATTTATGAAAAAAATCCCTTCATAAAGTGGGCATAGAGGGAACCTACCTCAACATAATAAAGGCCATATATGACAAACCCACAGCCAACATCATTCTCAATAGTGAAAAACTGAAACCATTTCCTCTAAGATCAGGAACAAAACAAGGTTGCCCACTCTCACCACTATTATTCAACATAGTTTTGGAAGTTTTAGCCACGGCTATCACAGAAGAAAAAGAAATAAAAGGAATCCAAATCAGAAAAGAAGAAGTAAAACCATCACTATATGCAGATGACATGATATTATACATAGAGAATCCTAAAGATGTTACCAGAAAAATACTAGAGCTAATCAACAAATTTGGTAAAGTAGCAGGACACAAAATTAATGCACAGAAATCTATTGCATTCCTATACACTAACAACAAAAGATCAGAAAGAGAAGTTAAGGAAACAATCCCATTCACTATTGCAACAAAAAGAATAAAATACCTAGGAATAAACCTACCTAAGGAGACAAAAGACCTGTATGCAGAAAACTACAAGACACTGAGGAAAGAAATTAAAAATGATACAAACAGATGGAGAGATATACCATGTTCTTGGATTGGAAGAATCAACATTGTGAAAATCACTCTACTACCCAAAGCAATCTACAGATTCAGTGCAATCCCTATCAAACTACCAATGGCATTTTTCACAGAACTAGAAGAAAAAAAATTCACAATTTGTATGGAAACACAAAAGACCCCGAATAGCCACAGCAATCTTGAGAAAGAAAAATGGAGCTGGAAGAATCAGGCTCCCTGACTTCAGACTATACTACAAAGCTACAGTAATCAAGACAGGATGGTACTGGCACAAAGACAGAAATACAGATCAATGGAACAGGACAGAAAGCTCACTGGTATACCCACGCACATATGGTCACCTTATCTTTGATAAAGGAGGCAAGAATATACAATGGAGAAAAGGCAGCCTCTTTAATAAGTGGTGCTGGGAAAACTGGACAGCTACCTGTAAAAGAATGAAATTAGAATACTCCCTAACACCATACACAAAGATAAACTCAAAATGGATTAAAGACCTAAACATAAGGCCAGACACTATAAAACTCTTAGAGGAAAACATAGGCAGAACACTCTATGACATAAATCACAGCAAGATCCTTTTTGACCCACCTCCTAGAGAAATGGAAATAAAAACAAAAATAAACAAATGGGAACTAATGAAACTTAAAAGCTTTTGCACAGCAAAGGAAACCATAAATAAGACGAAAAGACAACCTTCAGAAAGGGAGAAAATATTTTCAAACAAAGGAACTGACAAGGATTAATCTCAAAAATTGACAAGCAGCTCATGCAGCTCAATATCAAAAAAACAGCCCAATCCAAAAATGGGCAGAAGATGTAAATAGACATTTCTCCAAAGAATATATACAGATGGCCAACAAACACATGAAAGGATGCTCAACATCACTAATCATTTGAGAAGTGCAAATCAAAACCACAATGAGGTATCATCTCACACCGGTCAAAATGGCCATCATCAAAAAATCTACAAACAGTAAATGCTGGAGAGGATGTGGAGAAAAGGGATTCCTCTTGCACTGTTGGTGGGAATGTAAATTGATACAGCCACTATGGAGAACAGTATGGAGTTTCCTTAAAAACCTAAAAATAGAACTACCATATGACCCAGCAATCCCACTACTGGGCATATACCCTGAGAAAACCATAATTCAAAAGGAGTCATGTATCACAATGTTCATTGCAGCTCTATTTACAATAGCTAGGACATGGAAGCAATGTAAGTGTCCATCAATAGATGAATGGATAAAGAAGATGTGGCACATATATACATTGGAATATTACTCAGGCATAAAAAGAAACAAAATTGAGTTATTTGTAGTGAGGTGGATGGACCTAGAGTCTGTCATACAGAGTGAAGTAAGCCAGAAAGAGAAAAACAAATACCATATGCTAACACATATATATGGAATCTAAAAAAAATGGTTCTGAAGAACCTAGGGGCCAGACAGGAATAAAGACACAGACATAGAGAATGGACTTGAGGACATGGGTAGGGGGAAGGTGAAGCTGGGACGAAGTGAGAGAGTGGCATGGACATATATACACTACCAAATGTAAAATAGCTAGTGGGAAGCTGCTGCATAGCACAGGGAGATCAACTCGGTGCTTTGTAACCACCTGGAATGGTGGTATTGGGAGGGTGGGAGAGAGACGCAAGAGGGATGGGATAAGAGGATATATGTATACATATAGCTGATTCACTTTGTTATACAGCAGAAACTAGCACAACATTGTAAGGCAATTATACTCCAATAAAGATGTTAAGAAAAAAAAAAAAGACACCAGGGAGACATTTTCCTCTACGTTGTAAAGGGTGAGGATTTTTTGTGTATTATACAACCACTCAGGTATGCTGGGATCCTACCTTCTCAATACGCACTGTCTTGGAGCTCATTCTTCAGGACCCTGTATACACAGAGAATAATAGCAGAATGGGACTCATATTTCTGCTTGATTAATAGATGCTCAACCACTCACTATTTTCCCAAGCCAAGGCTGCCTGGTAATAACCACTTTGGCATGAGGTTAAGGCGTGAAGCAGAAGTCAGATCTCCTGTCTCCTTCTGGAAATGCACATGTAGGTGTGCCTGTAAAGGGGGATCAGGTCCCCCCCAATTTTCTGAGTCTGCTTGCCTCTTCTGCTACATGGAGAAGGAGAGAGAACAGGGCATAACTCACCCAGGAAGGAGGATGATGATAACAAAGCACCCCAAACTTACTGGCATAAACAGTCACAGTCTCTCATGACCATTGTCTCCCATGGTTCTGAGGGAGATGCAGCTCACCTAGGCATTCTCTCATTCACAGCATCTCACACAGGTGCAGTCAGGTGGTGGCTGGCGCTGAGATCCTCTCAGTGGCTTCCTCACACTTCTGTCTGGTGTTTAATGTTGGCCAGCATTTGAAACTGCCCCTAGGACTGTCGGCTGGAACGTCTGCACCAGGTGCCTCCATGTACACTGGATGTTCTCACAGCTTGACTTCTGGAATGAAGAGCAAGGGGTGTGAGGGTAGGGAGACAGAGAGAGAGAAGGGGAAAAAGAGGCCTAGGTGAGGCTATATTGCCTCTTTACTTTTATTTTTTTTTAATTTTTATTTATTTATTTTATTTATTTTTTGCCTGTGTTGGGTCTTCGTTGCTGCACGTGGGCTTTCTCTAGGTGCGCCGAGAGGAGGCTACTCTTCAATGTAGTGCGCGGGCTTCTCATTGCGGTGGCTTCTCTTGTTGTGGAGCACGGGCTCTAGGCGCTCGGGCTTCAGTAGTTGCAGCACATGGCCTCAGTAGTTGCGGCACGCAGGCTCCAGAGTGCAGGCTCAGTAGTTGTGGCGCACACGCTTAGTTGCTCCGAGCATGTGGGATCTTCCCGGAGCAGGGATCAAACCCTTGTCCCCTGCATTGGCAGGTGGATTCTTAACCACTGCACCACCAGCGAAGTCCTGCCTCTTTATTTTTAAATAAAATTTATTTCAGAATAATTTTAGACTTACACAAAAGTTGCACACAGAGTACAGAGTTTCTGTACATCCCTAACCCAGGTTCAGTTTCTGCTGTTAACCATCTTCCCTCATGGTACATTTGTCAAAATTAAGAAATTAACATTCACTCATAACTATTCATTAAACTCTCTTTATTAGGATTTCATTAGTTTTTTCATTAATGTCCTCTTATTTTTCTGTTCCAGGATCTAATCCATGATCCCACTTTGCATTTATTTTCATGTCTCCTTAGTTTCCTCGGGTCTATGACAGTTTTGAGGGGTACCAGTCAGTTATTTTGTAGAATGCCCCTCAAGTTGGATTCATCCGATGTTTTTCTCATAACTAGACTGAGGGGGATGGATTTTTGGAAAGAATACCACAAAGGGAGTGCCTTTCCCACGTGGAGGTACAAGATATCCATGTGATATCACTAGTGATATTAATTTTGATCACCTGGTTAAGGTCATGTTTGCCATGTTTTTCCACTGTAGAGTTGCTATTTTTCCCCCATATTGGATTCTTAAAAAGCAAGTCACTAAGTCTAACCCACGCTCAAAAGGGAGAGTGAGGCTAAACTCCATCTCCTGGAGGGGTAGTATCTACATGGATCATTTGGAATTCTTCTGTTTGGAATGTCTGTCTCTCCTCCCTCACTTATTTATTTATATCAGTGTGAACTCACATATATTTATTTTATACTTTGGGTTATAATACTACAATACTACATTATTTTATTGCCCACATTGCTCCAGCTTTGGGCCTTGGGGGTCCTTTAGTTTGGCTCTTGTGTCCCTTTGACATGCTCCCATTCTTTAATGTTTTTTAGCACTTCTTTACATTCTAGTGCTATAAGATGTTTCCAGGATCACTTGTATTTTCCCTACCATACACTCTAATTTCTATAAGAAACCTTGGTCCTTTCACTGGGGAATGGAATTGCATTGCCTTTTATGACCGAGCCTCAAGTCACGTAAAATCTCTCTGCTAGCTGAGAGAGTCACGAAGTTTCATCCAGGTTCAAAGGGGAAGGAACACAGACGTCATATCTTAGTTGGGAGAGTGGAAAGGTGACATTGTAAAAAGAGTCTCAGGATGAGATATTGTCATGGCCGTATTTGGAAAATTCAAGCTGTTGCAGGTGGTCAGGGTATCACAGACTCAGAGGAGGTGAGGAAGTCAGCCATGTGGCTGTCTGTGGGAGGAGTGTTCCAGACAGAGGCAACAATTAATGCAAAGGCTTACAAGGAGACCACACCTGGTGCTTTGAAGGAACAGCAAAGGCCCATGGTAGCTTCTGGAGAAGGGGTGATGAGGACAGTCAGAGAGGATGAGGCTGGAGAGGTAAAGGGAGGATGGAGAGGACAGATTATAGAGGGCCTGGAGGATATTGTGGGGATGTGAGTAAGCAGCCATTGCAGGGTTCAGAGTGACAACATCGTCTGACTTATATTTAAAACACTCATGGTGGTTACTCCATCAGGAATTGACTTCAGGGGAAAAGGGCAGAGCAGTCAGGATGCTACTGCAGTGATCTATACAGAGGTGATGGTGTCAGACTAGGGCAATAGCAGTGGAGGTGGTGTAAGGGCTTGGGTTCTGAACATCTTTCCAAGGTAAAGCTAACAGAACTTCCTGCTGGATTCAGATGGGGCATAAGAGAAAGAGGAAAATCAAAAATGATTTCAAGTTTGGCCTGAGAAACTGTAAGGATGAAGCTGCCATCAATTGAGATGACTATGGATGGGGGACAGATCAGGAGCTTTTTTGGGGAAATGTTGATTTCCGGATGTCTATTAGACATCCAAGTAGAGATGTCAAATAAGCCTTGGGTACACAAACCTGGAGTTCAGGAAAGGAGTCTGGGCTGGAAATACACATTTGCATATGACTGCATATAGATTTGTCTTTCAGGTCATAATGAGATCACCAAAGAAGTGAGTAAAGGTAGAGAATCAAGGACTGGTCCCTGGGGCGGTCCAACGTTAAGATGAAGAAACCACTAAAAGAGACCGAGAGGGAGTAACCAGTGAAATACAATCAAAACCAAGAGTGTGTGGGGTCTGGGAAGCAAGCGAAGAAAGTGTGTCCTGGAGGAAAGAGTCATCAACTGTCAAATGGTGTCACTTGGTTTAGTAAGATGAGGATCCAGGATCTGAACATGGGATTAAACAGCATGGAGGACATTGAATTTTCACGGCAAGAGCAGCATGGAATCACAGGGCTGAAAGGCTGAGTGTAGTGATGTTAAAAGAGGATGTGAGGAGAGGAATTGGGGATGATAGTAGGGATATCTCTTGGAGAAATTTTGTTGTAAAAAGGAGTAAAAGAATAGTGTGGTGACCAGTATGGGGAAATGAGTTCAGGAGTCAGCTTACATGCCTGGGAATAGGCAGCAAAAAGTAAAAGGCTGATGAGACACGGCAAATTGCTGAGGCAATGTCCTCGCGCAGGTGAGGGGACTGGCGCCCGTGGGGCTTAGGAGCACATAGAATTCCTCTGATGCCAGGCAGAGGGTCGGCGTGTGTGGGTGCAGCATTTGGCAAGTCCATGTGGTACTGGGGCTCAATGGGTTTCTCTTCTGTTTGGTTCAGTTTCCCAGTGAAGCAGGATGCAACGTCATCAGCTGAGAGTGAGAATGTGGGAGGGTGAGTTAGAGGTTTGGGGAAAGAGGAAGCAGTGGAGAAGGGCCGAGGGCATGCCGCATGGATTCCTGGCAGCATTACGGGGCCACCTGAGGGCTGCTGTCTTAAGTTTGCAGTGAGGTCTGTCACCATGGCTCTGTTTTCTCTAACCACCTTCAAGGGCAGGTGCTGAGTAGGCAGAGAGGTGGATTTAACCAGGGTATGATGAAAGGAGAGATGGTGATGGAGATGGGGGTGTAGGCAAGGAGTGAGCACAGTGACCGACTATGGAATTTAAGCTGAGGAGGGAGGATAGTGAGGACACGTCCAGGGGATGGAAGACAATGTAAATTGTAGGGTCTTCAGTCACCGAATTGAATGTTTTAGTGGCAACAGACAGAAGAGGGTCAGATCTGAGTGCTAATTTGTACACAGAGTTATCCTGGTCACTAATAAAATTCAGTTTTATGAATATACCAGTTAGATAATCAATTCTTACTTCCCTGAGCTGGAAAATTTCTTAGGGCAAAACGGACAAGGCTGGAGTGGGGAAAAAAGAAGGAACGTCCCTCCTTGTCAATAGTATTCACAAAAATTAGACAAGATAATAAATGTTCTTTGCGCAGCCAATGCAGTAATGAGTTTCATAGCATCTTTTTTCTTAGAGCAGTCTTCACTGAAGGCTTCTGTCTTCATATGCCACAATGCTGACATGGAATACTGTCCCAAGGTTGTCTCACAGAGGGTGGGATCAGCAGCCCCTTGCCTCCAAATTTGTTCAGATATTGAGACGGGTGATGCCACATGAACACCAAGAAACTATGAAGAGGTTTATTACTCATATACTGAGGCTTTCTGGGAGAACCGGGCAGTCACCCAAGGTGGGCTCAAAATGACTGGAGAGAAAGAAGGGGTGAGTGGCTCTTGCGTGTGTGATTAGTAGCTAGGGTTGGAGTGAAGTGAACTTCCTCGCTGGCACAAAGAGAGGGAAGGTATCAGCTTCCATATAGGCTTGCCCCAACGTGGAGCACAAAAAAGAAGGGGGACTTAAAAGCTGCCAGCTGTCAAGCATTAACAATGGAGTCAAGGGTCTTTATTACAAATATATGCCACAAATCTCTCAGGCGACAAGTATAGCATGGTGCTTAAAATCTTAAGCTTTGCAGTCAGGCTGGAGTTTAAATCCTAACTCCCTAGCTGTGCGGTTATCATTAGCTCCTTGACCTTAGGCAAATTAGTTTCTCTGCTGTGTCTCAGTTTCCTCATCTGGAAAAGGGCCCCCCAAATAGGTAACTCCTTGGTTGTTGTGAAGCTTAATAATGTTGGTAAACTGCTTTTGACACAGCTTTGCAATTTAGCATGCCACATACTCATTTCTGAAAATCCTGTGATTGATGTTTCTAGTTCAGACACGTGTGATCTTCATGGTTGAGACATGTCGGGTTGCCAATGGTTCCGAATATGTCATTTTTCAAATACTTTATTTCCTTTCATTTTGAAAGCGTTGTATATTCGTTGCACAAAAATTAACTTTTACCTTTATGCTCTAAGCTCCCCTAAGAGTTTATAGTTACAAAACAAAACTTAACACTGGAAAAATCAGAGAGGGAATCTTGGGTGTGTCAGTTTGGAAATAAAGAGTTCTTTCCATTTAGATGTAATTACTAATTTATCTTTGAAGTTTAACTTTCATAGATTCTCTTAAATCATAGAATACATTTATTGCGTTTTGAGAAAGTAAGAGCATGACTTTTCAACACTGGTTATTGGTATCTCCTCTATGCTTAACACTCATTCATTCATTCATCAAATAACTATTAAGCACCAACTTTGTTTGAAACCGGGACAGGCCCTGGGACATTATGCCATGTGAACAAGCAGTTACAGACTCCACTCTCCTGGGAACTAGTAATCTAGTGGGTTTGACAGACAATCAAATAATCCCATTCTAACAGTCAGGGTTTTTATTTGCAAAAGACAGAAACCAACTGTGGTTACCATAAAGGGAAGAGGCAGTTTTGGAATGACGCTGCTGAAGCCGCAGATACCGTAGGAAACCTGGAGAGCAATCCACATAGAAAATGGAACGTTGCTAAGGGAGCCTGGGCCCCTGAATCAGGTCAGAGCCTGGTCTGGCATTCCTGCTGCCCCTGATGGATCCTGCCGTGGAAATCACTGCCACCACGACCGTTAGTGTAGCCACTGCCCTTGCTTCTCCACAGCACATGCTTTATGTAAATCCAGGAATAGAAGCATCTAATTGGAGGCGCCACAGCTTTGCTGTCGGATTGAGGAGGTCAAAAGGAGGACCTTTTGTTTTCTGTGCCAGGAGGTAGGAAATGCTGGGCAACCAACCAACCAACCAAATACAATTACATCCATCACAGGCGCAAAGAATCTACAATTGTTAAGTGCTTTGATGGGGCACCTGCAACAAAAACACACAATATTTTTGTGCTTCCCAGTCTTCTCTAGGGCTTGAACTGCTGCTGGCACTGAGTGTTTCGCACACCTTGTCATTCCCATATGCCTCCTTCCCCATGTGGCCATAGCTGTGCCCTGTCTACACTCACATTTATAACTACTCTCTTACATAAATACATCTACTCTATGTATCACTGCTGTAAACGGAGAGCCAGCATCATTTGTCATAAATAGACGGTAAAAGTAAGAATAAATACAATGAAAGGAGACAAAGCTACGAAGATCTAGCTACATACTTTACTGAAAGTTCTGAGGCTATGGCCCACTTACAGCAAACGTTAGGTACTGAAAACATAATGGCACCAATCAGAGACTTTATCTTTGACCTTATTAAAAAACTTAAAAGAGGACAGGAAAGGGTCAAATCTTCAAACTTTGTATTTAGTGCTTTCTAAAGTGCTCTCTGGGTACCATTTAAAATTAACTTTCATATCATTAATAACATGTTCCATGCTTTGAGTGATAAATATTATAAAGAGTGTGGGCTTAAAAATGGGCAAGATTTGAGTTGTTTGAATTTTAGCTCCTACACTTATTAGCTCTGTGATTTCAGACACATTATTCAACCTCTCTGAGCCTCAGTATACTCATCTATAAAATAGATGCAATAATACCAGTTTTCCTGGTGTCTTAAATAGATCAGTGCTTCCCGAACTATACTGTACATATGAATCACCAGGAAGTCTTGTTAACTGTAGATTCTGATTCAGTAGGTCAGGGCTGAGGTCCGAGATTCCAATAAAATCCCATTCCCAATCCCAGGTAATGCTGGTGTGTGGACCACACTTTCAGTAGCAAGGTTGTAATTCTGTGCTGTCAGTGCGGAAGTCACCAGCCACATGTGGCTATCGAGCCCTTGAAATGTGGGCTAGTGCACCTGAGAAATGGAATACTTCAATTTCAATTAATTTTTAAAAACTGATACTTGGTTTAGTTATCGGAAAACAATTTTTAGGATGCTCGGAACAACTTGTGAATCTGTCATTTCAGCTGTTAATTTTATGAAATCGAAATAACCGAACATCTTTTTCCAAGGGAAGGTGAATATCTGAATTGAGATATGCTCTGAGTGTAAAATAAGCAACCGAAGACTCAGTTTGAAAAAGTAAAATATCTTGTTAATAAAGTTTCTAGTGATTGCCCGTTGAAATGATAATATTTTAGATGTGCTGGGTTAAAATATACTATTAAAATTCACTTCATCTGCTTCTTTGTACTTTTTTTAACGTGGCTACTAGAAAATTTAAAATCACCCTTGTGGCTCACGTTGTACTCCCAGTGAAGAGTGCAGGCAAAGGCAGTGAGCACAGGGGCTGGTTCCGTCAGCTCCTTTCCTCCTGTCTGAATCGGGTGGGTGACCTCTGGCTGGAAAGAGGAAGTGAAGTGCTGCAAACAGACAAGGTTTCTTCCTTCCCGTCAGGAGGCTGTGGCAGAAAGCCAACGTTAGCGGCAAGTTCTTCGGCTCACAGACGATTTCTTCTGTGGTTATTTCCACCACATTCCAAAGCAGGGTCTGCTTTCTGGAGAGGTAAAACAGAAACATGTCAGTATTCCAAAGTAAGTTGCTTTAAGCTGGCTCTCCTAAGAAGATGCTCACTTTTCAAGAGCTAAGGGTCATGGCAAAGGGCCCACTCGACCCAGCCTCCTCTGTGACATTAAAGGGGAGTTAATTAAAACAGCCTGGGCTCCTGCAAATGTGCTGTATTATCTCCCGGTCGGCTCAGCCGTTGCAAAGGAGACTAAAAGTTTAATGAAGAAATCCGCAAATTTGACAACAACCAAGAATTTAGCCAAAAGAAGTATGCAGAAACGAAAGTTAGTTTTCTCATAGGTTTTATTATGGTAACCTCACTTCCCCCACTCTTGTGGAAAAAGAGAATTTAACCCACTCAGGCAAATATTTACATGTAGAATCAGACCTGGCAGCAAATTCAAAGGCCAGCAAGAGCTGCTTCTGTATCAGAGGCTTGGAGACTCCAGATCTCCATTAACCTTTCTAAATAGGAACTGACAGCCTTGGATGGAAAATGTGGGGGGGAGATGAAAATGTTTTTGAAGAATGTTTGACTACAAAGTAAACAACCCAAATAGAAAATATTAAATCAGATGCTGCCTCCACATTCCAAAAAACTGAGTACACAGTAACATGTACTGTATACTTAAAAGGCTTGGATAAAAGAAATCATGAAACAATTTTAGCTTTGAGATGATTCAAATGTCATGGAATTAGTTATGTTGGCATAACACAGAGAATTTATTTTTTCTAATTATGTTAGATCTTGACATGAAGTTATACAATTGGCAGTGAAGGTATGACTTTAAAGATATTTATCTTTAAGCCTTCTTGTCCTTTCTGTCACCAAATCCAACCATAAGAAAATATTTAGTAGGTAAACCATTCATTAAAGGGTAGACTGTCCTTCTGGTAACCAAAAAAAAAGCTTCTTTTTTTTTTTTTAAACACAAAATAGTGCAGGAAATATTTATTATTCAGATTCAGGATTTATTTTGCTTTAGATGGAAGCAAAAAGAAGGTGAGTTTAGCAAATTCATAGCATAATCAAGACTGTAAGGGGAAAGGTTTAAATGCTGGGACAGAACATGTTAGAAGCACACATTTATAAGCTATTCATTGTTAGTTTCCAAAATTCTTATTATCCAACAGTTATTGTCATCTGAATGCCTTTATGTATTTAAAAGCAGTACAATCCCACATCTTCAAGAATCTAATCAGGATAAGCCTTTCCCATTAGCCTGTTCTAGAGAGATTTGTACTATATTGTAAACATGTGTCATTCAATTAATCTTAAAGGGTAGTGGATTCAGAACTATTGCTTACCTGATAAGCTCGTAGATCATGACGAAAACATCTCTGTCTCCATGACGAAAACATCTCTGTCTCCCTGCTGCTCTGCATCAGCTGTTTTCTCTGTCTAGCCTGTCTCCATCTGTCTCCCCGGGCTGGCAGAGCCCCATCCATCTCTCAATTTCTTGCCCTGGGGATTTCTCTGATAAGCATTCTTTAACCCTGGATTCCATCCTTGTTGGAGCTAATCCTCCAACATGCCCTGTTTAGCATCGTTATTGCACTTATCACTTTATCATAATTGTTCCTGTATCAGTCTCAGATACTGGGGATTGTGTCTTTTTCGTTTTGGTACCCCTTCTGCCAAGAACAGTCCCTGCATAAGATAGACACCCAGTGTGGTTTCTGGACCAGAATTTAAAGCATCACATCGAGTGATGAGCATAACAAGAATGCTTATTTCTGTAAAGGCTGTCTTGCTCTGGTCTGCTCACCCATTATCATCTGCTTGGGTCTTCCTCACTTGGTCCTTGGGACTATGGCCATTTGAACCTCTTCTTATAAGCCTACCTTAATCTCCCTCTCTGACTGATGGAGAAATGGCTTCCCTGTGTACGTCCTCGCCTCAATTTATGAGGGTTCTGTAGGAGAGTGACTCAGGCTACTGGTAATAACGCTGTTTCACCCTACAGTCCTCTTGGAAGGCGGCCTTGACTGCATAGTTGCCAGGGCCTCTAACCACACAGCTCACAGCTCTTCTCCCTTTTGTGTCTTTCTTTCTCAGGAGAAGCCTCATTGTGAGCCAAGCTTCTCTGCTCTCTTCCCCTCCAGTGGCCTGGTCACTAAGATGGATAGACCATGATTTCAACCTTCATATAGGTGGTTGGTTGGTTGGTTTCTTTTAGGTGTCCTTTGTCCCTACCAACAATGAGGATTGCGTTAGGCTATTCCTAAAACCTATCAAACTTTTTTTTTTTTTTAATATCCAGAACTCGCATTGTGGACAGTTCTGAAGACATGAGCTGTGGTATTAACTCACACAACAAAAGCTTCTAAATATACACACCCATATTTTAAGTCTGTGCAATGGGGCGAAGAGTAGTTTTCCTTGTCATTAGATAACTTCCTTATTTAATAATGAGCATAGTTTATTCTTATAATTAAATAATAATAATACTCTTTGAAATAAAAACCAAAGCTATTTATAATTGGGATTGTTTCATAACAAATATAATCCAAAATCTCCCGTATAAAACTATCAAGTCCAATGATAAAAGGTAAAGTTCCCAAAGGGAAAGCATAAAACACTGTTTTCTTAATGGAACTACTAGCTATAATTCTTTGGTTCTATCTTCAAATTAACTCAATTAGTCGCATTATAAATTTCAAAAGAGCTTTATATTTTTATACATACTAATAATGCCTCACTTATTTAGTATAGAGCCACTTGTGAATTACCCATGTCATCTGCTTTCCAACTCCTTTGGGCTGTTTCCCTTTCCAGAAACTGGAGAGGGGAAGAAAAAGAACATAAAAATAAAATGATTTAATTCAGTTGTTTGTTATTTGTATTAAGTAATGTTTTGGAGAAACAACAAAACTACCTCCACATGCATGTTTCAAGGTTGCATGGCCTTCAAGGACAAGTTCTAACCAGGTTCCCAATTCTTGAAAAAAAGGAAAACCATTAATGCAAAATACAGTACTTTTCAAATGGTCTTTTAAAATTCGCTACAAGCATTACAACAAAACTAAAGCTTATTGAACTAAAAAGTTTCTTGACATTATAAGAAAATGCTAAAAATATGCATTTAAAAAGCCATGAATTACATATGTGTTTTGTAGAGGGAAGAGGTATTGGAGGGTTTGTTTACTCTGAAGAGAATTAATTTACACTAATTTCCATTATTTAAAAATTAAGACAAAAATAATAACACTTTTAGAAGTCTAATAAATTATATATAGAGAGAGACAACATTCTATATGTGATTCGGCCTCAAATTTGTTTCTAACTAAAACCTTGGGCATGTCACAATCTCTCACGGGTCTTAACTCACCTATAAAATGAAGAAAAGATGATTATCTGGTCCAAAGTGCTGGTTTGTTATAGCTCTAGAATTTTATGAGAGGCTACAGGTTCCACACAAACACCTATGTGGTCAGGCAGGCAACATATATGAGTGAAAAAGACCAGAGTGAGAAGAATTTTTCTTGAGAGTAAATCATTATCAATCTTATATTATTCCACACTTGATAGCAATAAAAATATTTCACTTTCCTCTTAGTTTTACTCTGAGAGAAACAGTAATAAATGGTCACCAATACTGATAAATAACAGTGGTGTGGAGCTATAGGGAGTGGTGGAGACTGTGGCAAACCAGAGAGGGTAAAGTACCAAGCTATTGTTACCATATGGGAATCAGAGTCTAATGTTGTTAGATGCCAACAGCTTGTATGTTTTTAGTGAAATCTAATTGTTAATGCAGGCAGTCAATTAAGAACATTAAAAAAACAAAAACAACCCTTTTGGACCATTACCATTCTGGACAAATGAAACACACCGATGGATCAAATACAGCTCACAGGCTACCAGTTTACACTATTGGATCTACTCTGCCTCCCTCATGGTACTGGAATCAGCACTTATTAAATAATTTGCTAATAATACCCCTTTAATGAAAGCTCTTACTATCATAACCCACAGAGTATTTACTGAGATTTTTTTTGAGCACAGGCTGTGCTCTGTGCTAGGATTTTCTGACATTTCATCTCCTTTGATCATCACAATAACCCTGAGAGATGTGTAGATATACTGTTACCCCAATTGTACAGGATGAAGTAAGTCTCACAGAGACTAAATAACATGTCCTAAGTCACACAACTCATTTGTTTTTTAAGGAACTGAGTCTAAAGTATTGACATGTAATTATTTACAATATAATACAGAATGAAAAAAGCTGGCTATAAAAAGTATATGATTTTTAAAATTTCTTTTTTACATTTTTAATGATTGCTTATTATTCTATTATGAAGATGGGGTATAATATACATGAACAAGCCTTTGTTATTAAACACTTGAATTGCTAGTAAAATCATGCAGGGAAGTATTTTTTCAAAACCCTGACCTGACTTCATTCATTTGAAATTATTGATTGAGGGCCTATACA
>NW_020837952.1:34536940-34600076 GCF_003676395.1 Aethalodelphis obliquidens
TGTAAGCATATATATATATATATATATATATATATATATATATATATATATATACACAATTTTTAAGATATTTAAGCATTTGCCTCTGAAACACAGATCAGGCCAAATTATATCCTTGGTCTCTTGGGTGGAAGAAAGGTAGGTTTCACCCAGACAGCTCAGTGTAGAGAATTGCACAATGGATTACAGTGGTCTTCTCAGCTAGAAACTTTAGGAGATATATTGAGCCTTACATACTAACTTTGAGAGCTACCCCTACCAGCAGGATGTACTTGGGAGTTTGTCATCTATATAGATGACAAAAAGTGGCTTCACATCTTTTCTCAATTTTCCACTTGTCAAAGCAGCAGAATCCCAAACTCCACAATTTCAAAATAATAGCTGCAGACACAGAAGGATATAACCACATTGGAGGAAAGGGACCAAGATGACGAGGCAACTTGAAAACATATAATTTTTATCATTCAGTCCAGAACATTTGAGAGTAAAAGACAAGAGTTCTTCATAATCACATTGGGATGGTAGGTTTGTACACAAAGACTATCCCTGGTAACCTGGGACATACAGTCACCCTACTATGAAGAACAGTTGTAGAAACTGGAGATGCTGAGCATGGAAAAAAGAAGATGGGGATGGAGTTTGGGGGGACATGCAAGCTGCCTTAGGTATCTGAAAGCTCCATGAAGAACTGGTTTGATATGATCCTGATTCTAGCCCTTGGAGTGACTGGACTGAGCTGAAGAGGCTTTACCATCTGAGGTAATGGTCATGAGTTTGGTTGTTGAACAGTTCTGGATTCAATCCCACATGATGCTGACTAGGTGTGTGGCCATAAGCAAGTCTTAAATTATTATAAAAGGGGAATAGAGTTGTAATGACACACTGAGGTATGACATACTGAGGTAAAACAGAAAAGCAAGTCACCCAGAGTAGGGGCTCAATAAATGTTAGTGCGTGCACTGTAACTGTTGCTGAAAATAGTCAAGCATAGGACAGACCACCAGTCGGGCAATGTTTTGGGGTCTTTTAGGGATTAACTAAATGGATGGTTGGAGCCAAATTTTTTTGGACAAATTTAATTTTCATTCTTAGAAATAGAAAAAAATCAATTAGTAATATTTTCCAGGTACAAGATAAAGTGGTTTTATTTAAAATCTTATTTTAAAGATGTATACTTTTAAATAATGTATTATAAATATTTTAATATAATATTTAACATTCATCATAAAATGACATTTGCCTGTCAAGCTGTACATGTTGTTTATTTTTAACTATGCAAAAAAGTGTTAATATGCTAGAAAAAACTCTAAAATAGCATATTGCTTGATTTTGAGATTGCATCTATAAATATAGACTAGAATTTAAAAACCAAGTAAAATATCATGACCTGATATTTGAGATCCTTTCATTTTGCTTTCATTAAAACCAATTAGTTTATTTTAAAATTGGTCATAATTTGCTTTTCAAATAAGATAAAGAGGTTTTAACTTCTTACTAAAATGTATTTTAGGTTACTTTTTAATCACAGTAAATTAAAAAAAACCCTAAATATAATCCTCTATACAGTATATTTTCTCTTAACATTGATTTTTAAAGTACTAGAGAACCTGATGTTTTAAAAGCATTTTGTCCAAGGAAACAGGACTTCTGCTACTGAACATCTTGAAGGGCAAATTTACAAAATTACTTTTTATGCTCTTCATTATATCTTCTTGCGTTTCAGCACTGTAGTTTTCAATGCTTCCCTCTGTTTAACCCAGTAGTTCCCAAACTCTGGCTGCATAATAGAATCACCTGGGAAGTTTTTAAAAATCCTGAAGCCCAGGCCACAGCCTCTACCACAATGCCTGGGGGTGGGAGCCTGGGGCCAGTATGTTTTAAAGTTCCCTGGGTAACTCCAATGTGCAGCAAAGTTTGGGAAATATGGACTTATCCCATGGTCCATTATGGAAATAGTCATGACTAGAATCAAAAAAGCCATTAAAACTAGGTAACAGTCCCAAACCATCAGTGGTGTTCAGCTAAATAACATAGTAAAAAAAAAAAATTGAGTGGGTTACTAGCACACTCATCTGATACTCCAGATGTGCAAGAGGCAAGCAAGCTGCTTCTTTTTAAAAGGGAAAATGTTTATAGTGACTAAAAGCACAGAAAAAAAGGAAATGGAAGCAAACACTATTATTTCTAGTGAGATGAATCTCCAGGGTACTCTTCACAAAGCCTTGGGTGTTTATAAACCAGTTGGGATTTAAGGGCACTTTACAACTCTGAAAATTTCTATTTAAACCAAATTTATAGGGAGAGGCAGGAATAGCTCTTCACAGAATTGTTTCTGTTGCTACTGAGTCAATAGTACCATCTTGCATTGCTCTTTATAATTGTTGAAGTGCTTTCATGTTTCCAAGCCCATCTGAACATCCAAAATTGGGGAAGAATCGTAATAGTCACAATTCTGTTGAGGAAAATGAAGCCTCAAGGTATTAAAAGCTGGCACAAGGCAGAACTGGGACCAAACCCCAGGTCTGACTTCTAGGCAAATCCTCTTCTAACATCACATCACCTTTCCCTAAACCTCAAGAGATCTTTAAGCCTCAGCACCCTCTTCTGCAGAGGTGATTTCCCCCTAAAAAAAGCACTCTTCACTATTTCTCCCTTATATACCTGAGGTGTTGAGGGTGGAGGGAGGTGGGGCAGTACATGCACCATGAAGAGGTATACGGTAAAAAAGGGGCCAAGAACGTGGAGCTTCAAGGAGGAATCCACAGGGAAAGGAAGAGAACACGAACAGAAAATGTGGTCAGAGCAGTGGAAAGAGGGCAGATGACAACCATGTGAGGCCAGAGTTGTTAGGATCAAATAAAGAGCCATTTAACATGTGCTCTTTTTTAAACTCTGGTATTTACGTATCTATTTTCTGAGGAGAGGAGGGATGATGTGGGCAAAGTGGTGATTTAGGAAGATTTTGGGTTATGTGTTGGATAGATTGATGATGGGAAAGAAAAGAGGACAGGGATGTGGACAACACAGTTAAGAAACCTAAGTGTGTGGGCTTAAGGCAAAGAGGGAATAGACAAGGGTAATAACTGAAAATCAAGAAACTGACAAAAGTACTTGAAACCAAGGAAGAAGTATTTGTAGCAAAACAGGAAACCGTAGTTGACAGTATTTCAACAAGACATCTACTTTTGGATCTGATGGCTATTTGCGTGTAGGATGACAGAACATTTAATTAGGTGATCCCTAATTGGTTGAGTGACTGGATTAAAAGGGCATTGATATCAACCTGGTAGTGGTTTTGAAAAGTAAGGCAAAGGGTTATTGGCAGATCTGTCTTAGGTCTTTCAGTTTTGTTGTGAAACAGTGGTTTCCATAAAGGAGTAGAAGAAAAGCTAATCACTTGTCTTGGGCAGCATTAAGTTGAGAAGGGTTAAGAATAAAGTAGATGATAAAATTAGGAGTCAAAGTGGCATGAATGGACTAAAGCAACAGTTTAATATAGATAGATGTAAAATCATGTTCTTTGGACCAAAAACCAGTAATAGAAATATAAGGTGAGGCAGATGTCTGCTAAAATGTGTGAAAAAAATATAGGTTTAGTTGACAGTGAAAGGTAAAATGGGAAAGGTACGTTCTAGTCAGACAAACCACATCTTGAATCCTTGTCCTGAGAAAAATGTAAAAGGTTTGGAATAAATACAATGAGGAATGACCCTTAAAAGAATAAGGGACAAATTAAAGGTTGGTTTGAGCATCAGTGAGGAAAACCAGGAAATGAGTGTGAACTGTGGTGACCAGCAAGACTGTGAGTATACTCTGAAGCTGAGGACAAGAAGTAAGTAGAGGTGGCTCAGGATTAGGAACCAAGGTGTGAAAGGCCAAGGAGGCAAAGCCATCTTAGTCAATGATGGAGCAGGAGTGAGGCAGCCAACTGCAGTACCTTCATTAGGATGGAGCCAGGAAAATTAGCCAGGAGATGATGAAAGAATCAGTATACCAACAGCCAGACTTGGTATAAAAAATAAAATTAGCAGGTGTAAAGAGCTTTTACAAAGCAAAAAAAAAAAAAAAAAAAAAAGAAAAGAAAAAAGGATAGTTTGCAGAAGGTGCACTTATAGTCTTAGAGACTGAACTGAAAAATTACCATCTTCTATTTGGGACCATGTTGCTGAACAACACCGAGGAAAAACGTAGTACTGTGATTCATTTGGGAAACTGCATATAGGCTAAAGCAAATGAGGAAAGTACCTAGGTTCTGCGAGTTGACTAAAAATGACGCCAGCCTTATGTCATCTAGATGGAGCATAAAAGTAAAACATATAAAGAAATAAAGGGTCCACAAGACTCTTTAGTAGCTTGAAGCTTCTAGAAGAAAGCTTTGGGGCTACAAAAGCAGCAGAAAAAGCTAAGCTGGAATGGAATGCATCTGAAAAAGGCAACAGCTTCCTAACTGGTTTTCTAACTTCCAACTTCTCGCTCTGTGTTGAACAGCCAATGATCCTTTCAAAGGTCACACTCTGCCGCTCTGCTCAAAAACCTCCACTGGCTTCCCATCTCAGTCAGCCTAAGAGCCAAAGTTCTTGCCAAGGCTTATAGGCAAGCCCCCCATTGCATCTCTCAGCCTATATCCTACCACTCTCCCACTGGTTCACTCCACTTTGGTTCCTCAAAGTTGCCAAGGAACCACTTTGGTTCCTCAAAGTTGCCAAGCACCAGCTACTGGAACCTCTCGCTGGAAGGCTCTTCCAGACAACCAAGAAGTTGGCTGTTTCAGTTCCTTCAGGTCTCTGCTCAAATGTCACCTCATTTGAGAGGGTTCCCTGACCACACTATGTAACAGCATCATTTGTTACCACCTCATATAGGTCTGTCTCTCCCACCCACTACAACTTAAACTCCCGCACAGGAAGGACCTTGCTTGGTTTTCCCAAGTCTAGAACCGTTTGAATTTCCCATGAAAGGTACCAAATATCTGTTGAGTGAATGAATAAATGGTAAGCAGGAGATGTAGATAAAGGGCAGGAAAGCAGTTATCAGTCAGACATTTTGGGGACCAGGAAAGGGGAGACAGACACTAGCGTAGTGTTCTTAAGCAGTTGAGTCCTGGACTCAGGAAATGTGGTGTGGCTTCACCGTCACAATTCACTCTCTCCACCACCACACTTCAGTCGTTGAGACCTACTTCCCATCCCAAGTCTGTAACAGTGAGAAAGTGAAAGATTTTAGATACTACAGACTACCCTTCCTGGAGGATTTGAAGCCAACTGAAAGAGCAGGCTTATGGTTAAAAGATTTAGAATCCTAGATAAATCAAAAACAGCCTAAATTTAAATTTCTAACCTCGGATAACAGGTGTCCCTGAGTTCACGTTTTAAATATTTTTGCATTTGTCTCAAGCTACTCACTAAGGTATGCCTCAGACTAAATACTTATGATTTCAAAAGCAGCCTTACAAGAGCCTAAAAATATTATTACCTTAAAGATTATAAAATATTAATAATTATAAATATTTATTAATATTATTAATTAAATAAATATTAATTAAATAATTATAATAAAAATTATAAAATATTACCTTAAAGATTATAAAAATCAGCAAGCATCTTATTTTTACAGATGGGGAGGCTGGCTATTCACAAACCATAAACATTAATATAAAGTGGTATTAAAACAGTAGTGAAATAATGGCTGTAATTTTCTTATTTAAAAAATTATTAAAGTATAATGTGCAATAGGGTTACTCCCTTAGGCTAAATATTAAAACATTAAGAATTTTCACCAAGGGAAATACAGCTGGAGGACCAAATAATTCTTCAAGAAATATAAAACACCCTATTCTTTAGTTTCACAAATTTCAAGCAAAATGTTATTATCCCTTTAGTGTGATAAATTTTCATTACAAATTATTTAGGAAATAAAGCGATGACTTTTTAGACTAATACTATGAAACTTTTTCCTGGTCATTTGGTATCTTCTGAACCTGACAGGTTTGTCAAATGAATAACTCTGGCTATTAACATTAATACATACTCGTTCAAAATGCATCAACCTTATAAAAATTCCTTCCTTTTTGTAAAGAGCACTCCATGCATATACATATAACTCCTTTCACATACAAAGTCTAACTATGTGTCTAACAAGAAATTGTAACAGTAGGTTTTCAGATAGCCTAACTTTACAATCATGATTAGAAAAGAGTTATTGCCATTTGAATTTTTAAGAAATGTTTGGAAAAAATTTAAGAAACATTGTTTTCTGTTCAAAATCAGTTTTGTTATATCCACTTACAGTTTTTGAATTATGCAATTTTTGAATATTATAAATATAGATCTAGCACAAGAAAAATAGGAAAATATTTACTTTTTAAAGTACAGTGATTTAATTTAATGTATAAAGCCAACAGAATAATTGTTACTTCTGTCAGATGGTATTTTACATTTTGATAAAAAGATATATCCTTAATCATATATGTCAAGAAAAAGGGACCATAAGTTGTTGAACACTTACAATTTGTCATTTAATTTAAAAGGCACTACTGATATTGCCATAAATTTTTTTTGGTGATGTGGCCTAAGTATCCTTGGCGTCAATAAAATTTAATTTTCTCAAGTAAAAAAAAAACACTACGAAACTTTGAATAAACATACCTATCTTAAAAGTATTGAATAAAGAAAACTTCTAACCAAAATATGCTATTAAAAACACCGTTCTGGGATTTCCCTGGAGGTCCAGTGGTTAAGACTCCGCACATCCACCGCAGGGGACACGGGTTCGATCCCTGGTCAGGGAACTAAGATCTCACATGCTGTGGGGCACGGCCAAAAAAAAAAAAAAACAAAAAACGACTTAGTTTATCTTTCACTCTTCAGCTAGAGGAGGTCTGATTATAAGGAAAGCATGGATTATACATCTTAATCGGTGATTCTTTGCCTCAGTCTCTTCATAACCCAGGAAGGTTATGAAGAATCTTTAAGATCATCTCCGACGCATTTGATGTCAGAAAAGAACAACAAAGGAACACTTAAAATTTAAGCTTTTTAGGCACTGGGCCCTGACTCAGGTTAACAAGATGCTAGTACTGCAGTAAAAACCAATAGCTACCAGCTTGGGGTTCTTGAGAAGGTCAGCCTTGATGTAAATTCCAGCTCACCATGCGACCAAGAGCAAGTTACTTAAACTCTCTAAGCTTCAGTCTCTGCCTATGTAAAATGGCAGCAGCAGTACAGAGGGTTGTTAGCAATATTTACATGATCCACATAGAGTGCTCAGCATGTATCAGGTACTCCATAGATATTAACTTATGATATGACAAGATTCCTTTTAATAGGTAAGGAGAGAGTGTCTGTATTTAATTATCTAAAACGTAATTCGGAAGTTATGTGGTCCTTGTAACTCTGATTTAATTAAGAGAATTCTTAGGGAACTTACCGCATTGAACACCCCACCCAGATTTGGGTAGTACTGATTTGGAAACTAGTTTTCCTAGGACACAGTGCTGGTTAAGAAAGTTGTGCAAAGACTGATACCGTATAAACACATATTCATATATCTTCCTTTAATTTCCTACTTTGGAACCATTAATATTATCATGTTCAATAATGACACTGAATTCAGAGAATAGAGATTAAACATGCCTACATTTAGTATATTCGTCTGCAAGCTGAAGTATTTTTCTAACAAACAGGGAAAATGTTAAAGAAGTAGTTAAGACAGAAAGTACAAAAATAAGCTATCGAGAGTTTAAGAGACAAAATCATCTATCTATTGAAAGGAAGTTACATTATAAGGATAAAGATCATGTCCTTTTTGACATGTACTGATAAGAGAAGTACAGGAATACAACCATGACTCCCATTACAGCATCAAACATTCTTTATGGTATTTTTATAATGCTTATTCTAAAATAAAGACAAGTTTTCAAGGATCTTTCAAAGATTGTTTTTAGTTCAGTGGTATAATTATGCTATTAAAAGGTTTTTTTGGTCTACAAATGAGTGCAACACTAATTTAAAAAGATACAGGTTGATATGGGGTTTGGACATCAGAGTCTTAAGAGTGGAGTACGTTAAAAGAACAAAGGCAGCTGTAACATGACAGGAGCTCTCTAAAGACACAGGGAAGAAAAAATGTCAATAAGCAGAAACTTACAGAAACTTCCCTTTCTTATTCAGTTAATTTTACAAAGGGAATTAATTCAAAATTCAATCCTAATACATAATACATATATACAATCGAACTTGACAGTAGAAAACAACTCTCATGTCATAAATATGGTACTTGTATACACTCATTAACTGAATAATTTTTACTGATGGAAAAATATGGTATTAATAATCATTTAAAGTTTTCTCAGTATTTCAACAAAGTTGCTAACTTATGTTAATAATTTATTATAAAAACCAGCTGAGGGCAATTTGATTAATTTTGTTACCCTAACGTTCAGATAATTGCTATTGACAACTTTGCATTAGTTAATGAAAAAATAAGGTCTTACATTTAATGTGAAAAACTAATCTTTTTTAAAACCCAAACATTATTCTCCCCTGGACTGCAAAAATTATCTCTTGTGCTACAAAGATTGAAGACAGTGGGTAGGAGAGTAGGGACAATACACCCACTTTCATTCTAGGGGCAAGATCATGCATATTAGAACACAGCCATAACATTTCAAGTACATTACAGAATTTTCATCAATTAGGTCTTTAAAATTTCAAGTAGAAAAAAAGAATTCCCAAATATGATGTTCAAATCAATTTAAATATTCAAAAAGTTCAGTCCCCATTCAGAAACAGATAAACAGTATATTTATTAAATGAGTTAAGACAAATAAACTTTACAAATAGACAAATAATAAAAGGCTCAGTGGCTAAAATAGATGGTAAGCATCATTGAAAGAAATCAACACCATCACGGTATCTCAGTTGGCTTACACGTGTAAAAAGAAATTTTCAAAGAGCAATTTCACAGAAATGAAGCCAGTTTTTTTTTTTTTGCTTATAAACAAATCACCATTTCTTGGTTCAAAACTGACATCTGTTATGAAAATTACCATATCACATATTTATAAGATGACAAGGAGTAACTCATCTTCAAAGTGCAAGTAAGTCTATTTACAACCACAAAAAAGGCAATGATGAGGAGAAAAAGATTTTTAAAAAATATACAAAGATTAAAAACATTTGGGATGCAAAATTAAACAATTTTTTGGTTAGAGGATAAAAGAGAAAACGTGATTGAATTACAGATGCTGATTTCAGCTATACATACTATATAATGGGATCCAAGATCTTTAACAGCTTGTTTGCATTTTTTTCCACTTACATAATGCTCTGGAAATTTCTGGTAGAAATTACAGTGTCTCAAAGAGAGAAATACACACTAAGCATGTCTTGCTACTACTTCATGGATGTCAATAAGACCCGTTTATGGATTAGAGTTGGTGTAAAAAGCCATTGCCTTGAGTTGAAAAATGAATACTGTAAAAGCTCAATACAAATCCTCCAAAGCACATGCATTTCTAAATCTTTTGGTAATTACATTCATATTTAAGCATAACCAAAATAAAAAAGAAAACTGAAAACATTTCCCTTTTCTCTATTCCCTATGCCTTGTAGGCTCTCCAGTTGATAGGGTAAATTTTTAGAGCTGAAAGGGTTCTTCAAGATAGTCTAGTCCACCACCCTCATTTAGGGTAAATGATTTCCCCAAGGTCATGCAGCACGTTAATGGCAAAATCAAGACTAGAAACCAGGTCCTGACTCCTAGCCTCGTATGCTTTCCAGCATATCATGCTACCTCTTTTTACAGTATGATTTGCTATAAATACCTGATGAATAATGTACAGTTACAAATGCTGACAGAGCCAATGTTCTTCTAAGTCTTGCAGAGGCTAACTGCAAAGGACTGATGGAGAGAAAAAGATTCTCCCCCACCCACCAAAAATATCAAGCACCATCAACTAAATGTTTCTTTGCTGGGTCAGCACTCTCAGATGTTGTAGTAGTCCTCGTAAACTTTATGTCAGCCTGAGGATTGTATATCTGATGCAATCTGGGCCCTAACACAATGCCAGTTCCTAAAAGGTAAAGACAAGAGGCAAAAAGGGGGAGAAGGTAGACAAAAGAAAAAAAGACTTAAAGACTCCAACTGGCTTACAGATGGGCATTCCAGCATATGGTTAATTATTACATCTAAATATGTATATTTTTAGGACCTTTCCCACCTTTTCACATAATCTCATTTTACCTAATTTGTTATTTGGCCACTTAAGAATGAAAACAAATGTATCAGAGACAATGGTGGTCATTATTTTTTTTAAACTGTGAGACTATTTTAGGCAAACTAAACTCTATGAGGAACATGTCAAACTGCAATGATTTCCTTAATTTGGTTCTGTTAGACCTGCCACCAAGGAATTAAAGGGGGTACTTCATGGGGCTGTTACCATCTTGAAATTTATTCCAATTGTGGTTAAAGAGAACAGACCGATGCACCATATATGTAGAATTGAGTAAAGAAGCTGAAATTTCTTTTTAAAAAAACATCGCTGTGTATTTATTTAATAAAAGGGCATATTTATTTATGTTTACAAACAAGTTTCAAAAACAAAAGGAAAACATGTATGCTTCTACTTATTAACCTTTTTCAAAATGCCAACAGCCCTCATGCTGTATGAAGGTTTCTAAGGATTTATTAGAAAAATCAATACAGTTCACTCACAGCTCACCAAGACATCACTGAACTAACATGTTTAGACAAAAACAAAAAGGACTAAAGTTCTCTTGTAGTTTGATAGTTTGATTTAATTTGATTTGCCTGAAATAACAAAAGCATTTCAAGCATCTTTCATTATGTAGTTGATGTCCTGCATTAAACAATCTACTAAATTCTGAACAAAGGTTATTAGCAAGTTTTCAAAAATTTTAAAAATTAAACAGTTGTTTCAAAACCATTAAGTAGTAAATGTATTTAAGAAACTAATTAGGACAGATGCCATAACTTCATTAGAACACCACTGCTCATGTTTTTTTGTTTTGTTTTGTTTGTTTTTTGTTTTTTTAAACAAAGCATTAGTGTTATCTATTTGGCTATTAGTATTAGCAATTTATCTACAATATTTAACAAGGTAAATTGTAGGCAAAAATTTAGTACAGTTTCAATAGAAACACCCCTCCCCTTTTTTTCCTGAAAATACAGCAGTATTTGAAGGACTAATTTTTCTCTGCATCAGTTATAAGGAAGCTTCCCATCTATGAACAGGAACAAAAAAAGTATCTACAAACCTTGTAAACAGATCTGTATCATTTATAAACATAAATAATCCAAATTATTAACAGCCAACAGCAGAAATTAAAGCATCAATTCAATGATCCAGGGCTCTTTGCTTGCTTGCCCAGCTTTACTCCTCCCTCTCTCCCATCAAGGATTGAGATAAACTAAAGCTTTGCTAATACACTGTTCAGGACCATTCTTAGGTTCTACTGATGATCCACAGGTCAACTTAAGCTGAGTTACTGTTTCTGTCAGTTCATTTCTCCCACCCCCCAAAAAGCACCCTCAGTCTGGCAGAAAGCTTTGCTTTTTTTTTTTTTAAAAAAATAAATCTACATTCGTACAAGTGTGTCTTCTGTTGAAGTCCAAAGACAAGAATACTATCTTGTCCGTCACAATATGTGAAAAGACCCAGTTTCAATTTGTTTCTTTACAATGCAGCTAGTGTGTTAACATTCAGCTTACAATCAGAGTGATGTTTCCAAACTATGTAGTGGGCTTCCTGGGGATGAAGAGGTAGCAGACTTGTTCATTTCTATTGTAAGGTAAATCCCGCTGTCAACAGCATTGTTATTTTTGTTAGGAGAGGGTGGAGGACTGGAGTTACGTTTTGTAGGAGCATCATCTTCAGCATCAGTGTCATCAATAAGGGGGATATGAGGCTCTGAATCTTCTATCCTAAACTCAGGATGTGTCATAAAGTTGTGAATTGAACTTCTTGATTCCGGTTTTTCTAACCCTTCATATAAAGAACTACGAAATGCATTCACCACTCGAATCTGTAAACATCAGAAAACACAGAAAGATTATCAGTACGTCATTAGCTTAATTTAAAAATGGTTCATTTATGAGTTTGAATCCACAAACAGCTAGGTATGAGTGAATCATATTTGCATGTAATGCAGTGGAACTTGCAATACACTGTAAAAAAAAATGAATATTTTAGTAGGACACTACAGACCAACAAAACCACATACTCTAAGAATTAAGAGGTGTAGAGTTCAAAGTAATACTAAGAAAATCTCATTGTCACTGGCTAAGAATTTAATAGCCATTTTATAGGATTTTTTTCCCTAAAAAAACAAAATCAAACAAAACAAACATAAAATTAACCATACACAACTTTAGCTAATTTTTTAAATGAAAAAAATTATAATTTTTGAAAACAATTCAAATAAGTTAAACAAAGTCAAGCACAGAGGGTTACTATTAATCATGCTAGGAATTAGGGTGTCACCGACTATGAAAAAGCCAAGCAAATATAAGCCGAATGTCACAATGAACTCACATCTACCCCACTATGCCCTTAATTAAAAAAAAAAAGACAAAACCCAAATAAATATCTATAAAATGCCATTAAACAGCTATAAATATTTGAGTATATGCCATTTGTCAGTCAAGTGTTAGTGTTTTTCTCTATAATAATAAAACAAATAAATTTACATACTAAACTTCATTGGAAAGAACAGATTTAAAACAAAACAAAAAGCCCTCTGGGATCCTTCTGTGAAAAATTTCCCCAGGAGAAGACACAAAGTCTTCTAGCGTTTTCACCCTTAAACATATAGCTCAACAATTCACCTTCCTTCTCAGAAGTCTGCTGTATGGATGAAGAGAGGTTAACAAATAATTGACTCAAATACATTCCTGCACATACTGACGTTAGGTCTCATTAACCCAGGGTTGTAAATAGTTTAAAAAAAAAAAAAAGACAAAATCCAAATAGCTGAGCATCTAGTATACATCAATTCAAATAGTGTTTGCCTTTGCTTTCTAATGAATCCTGTTTAGCAATGAAGACATCATTTACTCATAGTTAACAGAAGTAACTGATACTGATATTCCAAAAAAAAGATCACTAAAGTCATCTTATAAGTCACTAAATTCACCTCATAAGACAATGGCATTGAAAAAATTAATTTCTTCACAGGGATATTTGAATTTATTTTTTTGAAAATGTAGCAGTTTATGCCTACTTTTTACTGTATATATTTAAGGCATACAAGACTATTTGATATACATCTACACTATGAAATAATCATTACAATCAAGTTAATTAACATATCCACTACCTCACACAGTTATCATTTGTGTGTGTCGAGAACACTTGGGATTGTACCCTCCTAGCAAATTTCAAGTATACAATACAGTATAGTATTGTTACCTGTAGTCACCATGCTATACATTAGATCTCCAGAACTTATTCATCTTGTATAACTGAAATGTTGTACCCTTTGACCAACATCTCCCAATTCCCCCTCCCTCTAGCCCCTGGTAACCACCATTCTACTCTGCTTGTATGAGTCTGACTATTCCAGATCCCCACTTCTAAGAATTTATCCAAAGGAATTGAAATCAAGATCTTGGAGTGATTCCTGCACTCCTATGTTCACTGCTGTCAGTGGCCAGTAGGCACAGAGAATACAAACTGGAGGACCAGCCAGCAAGTCTGGTTAGTGATGAGAGCTGCTCAAGATGACTCTCAAGTTGTTGCTTATTTGACTTGGTTGCTGGTATTGCTAATGGAGCTAGAGAAGCAGTTGAGATGTTTTGTTTTGACCAGTCTGGGTAGAAGGGAGTAGTGAAGAATCAAGGGGAAAATAAAAATCAATTTTTGAAACATGTTAAATTTGGGGAGCTGCAGAACATCCAAGTGAAAATATCCAGAGCTCAGAAGAAAGGTATGGGTTTAAGTTAGAGATTTGGGAGTCGGCAAAGCTCTGGGAGGGGCAGTGTAAAGAGTTATAAGCAGGTGAGTGCAGTGAGTATATTTGTATAAACAATTACACTCACACCTGTGGCAGGTGAAATTAGATCCCTTTTTACCAAAGCTTTCCAATTTTGCTAAGATTTTTTTTCCTATCTAACAAAATGTATTAAGTTACCCTAGAACATCGAAGCTTGAAAGGATATTCGAGATAGTTTATTTCAACCACTTTACAAATAATGAAACTGAGCAACTAAGGACAGGTGGCTGCCTTACTGGGTCACTACAAATTAGTGCCAGAATGTCTTAGAACCAAGCTTTCTGTACTCCCAGCTCCAGGTTCTTTCAAGTCAATAAAAGAAGAGAACATATGGACATCAGCTTTATAAGTAACTTCAGTAGAATAAGATACTTCCTAAGATTTAGGTCAGCACATTACAAGGACAGCTTAGAAATGCTGCAAAGCAATACAATTTTCAATAGACAGTTCTCACATTAGGCACACACAATAACAACTAGATTAACTAGGGGCCACGGAGCCAGATTTGCTTTACTTTCTACTCATAAATAAGAAAGCACTCTCGATCTAAGGCGTGACACTGACCTAGTTTATACTTGCCCTCATCTGTTACCTTCTGTAGGTAAAATTCTCACAGTACTGTAGTAATTCTGAGTAATTAAAAAGTGCCAACTGTGTGCATTATACTGTAGGTAGACAGAAAACTATTTTAATACCACAAAGAAATCAGTTTAAGCAGAAAATGATTACCCATCTTTGACAATCCAACCCTTATTGTTTACCTAGTCCTTTAACTCAATTCTTTTAATAGCTATTAAGACCTACTATGCACAAAACTATAGCTCCTAAAATTATAAGAATTAAGAAAAATTCAACAATCCCTATGTCAAGAAAATTTTTTAAACAGTAAATTATTGAGGAAAAAAATCAGAGGCATGAATGAGGCACATATGGCAAACAAAAAATTGAAATGATTATTATGATCATAAAGTAATTTTAGGAAACTGAATATGTAAGCGTTACATTAAACTTTAAGTAACAAATCAAATTAAGATCATGTACCCTGCTAAACCACCCATTTTCTTAAATATAATCCTAACTTTTGATAGTAGAAAATATTACTGCCCAAAACACTGTATGTAAGGAGATGGCTTTAAACTATGAGGCTACTTAATCAGTAGCTGATATATCTTACCTTCTACAACAGACTGCCCATTTCTGAAATTTGTATTCATCACTACCTTTATTATGTGCACCATAAAGAATTTCAATGGTAAAGTAAAAGATACTGTGCAACAGGGAATAATATTCGAGGTTGCTTTTCAAAGCTGTGTACTTGCATATCAAATTTTCTCAAAGTGAGACTCACCTGTGTAATATATAATGTTAATTACCTGGAATGGGGTTGGAAAACATTTTCTGTAAAGGGCCAAATAGCAAGTATTTTAGGTTTAGTGAGCCATACGGTCCCTGATGCAGCTACTCAACTCTGCCTTTGTAGTGTAAAACTACCAGACAGTAATTAAATGAATGAGCATGGCTATGTTCCAATTAAAAACAGGCAACAGGCCAGATATGGCCCATAGGCTATGGTTTGCCAATCATTTATCTGGAAGTCCAAATTTTCTCTCAATTTCTCCTTTCCAGGAAGGCGTAACTATTGATCTAGCAAAAGAATTTACTAACCGTGAAGACTGATATTAGAAGGATACACTTTATAAAGAAAAACTATAGAAAGTTTCCTCTTCAGATTTTTAGAAGATCTGACTAATAAGTGAGGAAAAAAAGATGCCCTCTCCAGAGATGTTACAAGCCTAGTATATGACAAAGTTGAAATGGATTATAATTTCTTCATTTAGCACAGTAAAGACTCCAGATGAGTCTTTGAGGATAGTGGGGGAGGGGGAGGGACAAATTAGGAGTTTGGGATTAACATATACACACAGCTATATATAAAACAGAAAACCATGAGGACCTACTGTATACCACAGGGAACCCTATTCAATATCTTATACTAACCTATAATGGAAAAGAATCTGAAAAAGAATACATATATGTATAACTGAATCACTTTGCTGTACACTTGAAGTTAACACAACATTGTAAATTAACTATACTTCAGTAAAAAAAAAAAGGTAAAAAAAAAAAGAATCAAAGAAGTCTGACAAACACAGATATTTCTAAGATTATTCTATATTAGGGCAGGAAACCAGTGAGGAATTTAACCTTTCATTAAATGTATTAACACCATTACCCTCACTACATGTGCCCAGCAACTCACAGGTTTCATATATAGTTGTGCATCAGAAAAGAGCACAGAGCACATCACCTGAAGCAGGTGTGGGTGGCTATGTCTTCAGAGTTTGTGCTTGATTTGATATTTAATATAAAGCCTGGAATACAATTATACAGAGAAATACAATAAATATGATACACCTAAGGTCATGTGATACCACTCCAAGTGAAAGAAGTCAATTACTTAAAATTTTCTGAAGTAAAAATAAACAGAATATATACCACCTAGGAGATAAACTTGTCAAAAAAAGTTTAACATAAAGCTAATCAAGAGGAAACAACCAAATCCAGAATGCAGGACACTTTATAAGACAATTTGCCTAGATTTTTTAAAAAAGTCAATGTTACCAAAATTAAAGGTAGAGAAAATGGATCCAGGTTAAAGGAAACTGAAGAGTCATAAACACATGTTATTGAATGTCTTTCCTTCGATCCTGGATGAAAAAAGCTATAAAGGACATTTTGCGGGCAACTGGAGAAATCTGAATATGGACTGTATATTAGATAAAATGGTATCAAAGACAGATTTCTTGGATGTGATTATACAGCATGATTATATAGGAGAGCACATACTGAAGTATTTAGAGATATCTGGCATTTATGATATCTGCTACTTACTTTCAAATGGCTCAAAAAAAGTATATATTAATATTATATAGATAAAGTAGACATCACAAAATATTAGGAAGTGGTAAATCCAGGTGAAGATTATTCATATATTAATCTTTCAACTTGTCTGTCAGTTTGAAATTTTTCAAATTTAAAGTTTTGAGGGGAGGGATTAAGTCTCAGTTTGGCTCCTTCTTGTGGGATATAAACAGATGTTTACTTTCCATTCTAGCCCCATCAACTCCTTACTTTCCATTACTCCTTTAGTATCAAACTATGTCAGTTGAGGTCTGCTTTCCCCAGTCGACAAATTCTGTCAGGTCAGCTTGGGAATCATTTCCTTTCGGTAATTTTTCCTGACTTCTCAGGGTGGGTTAAGGACCCTGTTATAATATTCTCTGTTTCATCACCATGTAGAAATCCCCAACTCCTTGTTTACTTCCCTTACTAGATGACAAGATCTGGAGGTTCTAGCAGCCTTGGCATATAGTAGGCCTTCCACTGTTTATGAAATACAGCTAAATGAACACTAATAGTAGGAGATGAAGGGATGAGTGGTAATATGTCCTCGAAAGCCAGGAATAATGTGAAATCCATAGGAGGGAGGCATGCAACTGACATCAGCCATCCCAGGAGTAAGGCCAGGCAATTTGCATACACCATTTCATTCAGGTAGGTAGTACCACAGTAATTTCTAAAAGGAAGATTCCTATCTGTCCACGTATGTAAATTTAACATCCTGTCTAAATGTTACAGGGTCAGTTTGTCTTTACAGCACTTGTCTGCTCTTTGCTCTACATCATGTTGGCTCTGCTTATTAGCCATGGACAAGTCATTTAAACTCCAAGTCAGTTTTCACACCTATAAAATGGGGATAGTTCCTGTTCTGCCTGTTTTGCAACACTGTCAAAAATAACAAATGAAAATTACTTAAGCAAAGAGTGAACAGATAGGCTCTGCGTAAACAGCATTGTTTTCTCCCCTCAATTCATCCTCTCCCCAGCTTCCCAAGGTTCCTCTAATCCTTAATTGGCTAAAGACCAAATGGAAAAGATAGGTTTCTGGCCAAATCAGGTATCTTAGCTGACTTCAAGGGTAGGCATGAGGAATGGGTGGGTTTGTATCTTTAATGCCTCTAATATACTAAGAATCCACCATGTACTCAAGACACTAATTCAGAGTAAGAACGATATAGGTTATAAGACTTCTGGAGAGTTTACTAAAAACCTTTTACTAAAAGTCATTTACTAAAAACCTGAAAGAAAATCTGTCATTCTAGTCAATTAATGAAAATTATGACTTATAATAATTAATCAGTATAAATCACATGATCATCTTTCAACAGATGCAGAAAAGCACTTGATAAAATTCAACATCCATTTATGATAAAAGCTCTTAACAAAACAGGTACAGAGGGAACATACCTCAACATAATGAAGGGACAAACCCAGAGCTAACATCATACTTAACAGCAAAAAGCTGAAAGCTTTTCCTCTAAGGTCAGGAACAAGACAAGGATGTTCACTCTTGTCACTTTTACTCAACATAGTACTGGAAGTCTTAACTAGAGCAATTAGGCAAGAAAAAGAAACAAAAGGCATCCAAATTGGAAAGGAAGACATAAACCTGTCACTGTCTGCAGATATTATATATAGAAAACCCTAAACACTCCATCAAAAAACTGTCAGAACTAATAAACGAATTCAGTAAAGTTGCAAGATACAAAATCAATATGCAAAAACCTGTTATATTTCTTTACACTAATAACCTATTTGAAAGGGAAATTAAGAAAATGATCCCAGACTTCCCTGGTGGCACAGTGGTTAAGAATCCGCCTGCCAGTGCAGGGGACACAGGTTCAAGCCCTGGGCAGGGAAGATCCCACATGCTGAGGAACAACGAAGCCCGTGTGCCACAACTACTGAGCATGCGCTCTAGAGCCCACGAGCCACAACTACTGAGCCCACGTGCCACAACAACTGAAGCCCGCACGCCTAGAGGTCAAGCTCCGCAACGAGAAGCCACCGCAATGAGAAGCCAGTGCACCGCAAGGAAAAGTAGCCCCCGCTCACTGCAACTAGAGAAAAGCCCATGCGCAGCAACGAAGACCCAGTGCAGCCAAAAATAAATAAATTAAAAAAAAAAGAAAACAATCTCATTTACAACTGTATCAAAAAAATAATAAAATATCTAAGAATAAATTTAACCAAGGAGGTGAAAGACCTGTATATCGAAAACTACAAGACATTAATGAAAGAAACTAAAGATGACACAAATAAATGAAAAGATACTCCATGTTCACAGATTGGAAGAATTCATATTGTTAAAATGCCCACATTACCCAAAGTAACACAGATTCAATGAAATCCCTATCAAAATTCCAATGGCATTTTTCACAGAAATAGAACAAACAATCCTAAAATTTGTATGGAACCACAAAAGACCCAAATAGTCAAGGCAATCTTGAGAAACAGGAGCAAAGCTGGAGGCTCCCTGATTTCAACTATATTACAAAGATATAGTAATTAAAACTGTATGGTACTGGTATGAGTTTGCATAAAAATGGACATATAGATCAACGGAACAGAACAGAGACCCTAGAAATAAACTCATGCACATATAGTCAACTAATTGACAATAAAGGAGTCAAGAATATACAATGGGGAAAGACAGTCTCTTCAATAGGTGGTGTTAGGAAAATTGGACAGCCACGTGCAAAAGAATGAAACCGTACCACTATTATCTCACACCACACAAAAATGAACTCAGAATTGATTATAAAGACTTTAACGTTAGACCTGAAACCATAAAACTCCTAGAAAAAAAACATAGATGGTAAGTAAGCTCCTTGACATAGGATGATGATTTTTTGAATCTGACACCAAAAGCAAGAAAAGCAAAATTAAACAAGTGAGATTACATCAAACTAAAAAGCTTCTACACATTAGAGAAAACTATGAACAAAATGAAAAGGCAACCTACAGAATGGGATAAAATATTAGCAAATCATATATCTGATATAGGGCCAATATCCAAAATATACAAAAAACCTGTACAACTCGATAGCAAGAAAACCAAACAATCCAATTAAAATACGGTCAAAAGATCCAAACAGACATTTTTCTAAAAACTATCTACAAATGGCCAATAGGTATATGAGAAGATGCTCAATATCACTAATCATCAGGGAAATGCAAATCAAAACCCACAATGAGGTATTACCTCACATCTGATAGAATGAAACAGAAACAACCTTAGTGTCCACTGATGAATGGATACATATGGTATACACACACACACACACACACAGAGGAACATTATTTAACCATAAAAAAGGAAATTTTGATATTTGTGAAAACACAGATGAACCCTGAAGGCATTATTATCCTGAGTGAAATAAGTCAGAGAAAGACAAATACCGTATGATCTCTCTTATATGTGGAATCTAAAAAAAAGTGAAACCCAAACCAAGCTCATAGATACAAAAAACAAATTGGTTGCTGTAAGAGGTGGGAGCTGGCCAGTGGTGTGAGAAATGAGTAAACTTAAAAAAAAAAACAAAACTGAAAAAAAATTAAAAGAAATGCACTTTCCCTACTTCTTTGGAAAACTTAATAGAACATTTTCTTATCTAGGAAGCAATTCTAAATTAAATTGATTATATAAATGAAAAAACCCACATACATACCAAAGAACTCTGAAGCTTATACAGGGATGCACTCTCAAAACAAAACAAAATAAATTAAAAATTCACAGCAAGGCCACAAAGTCCAAGCTAAGAAGGCAAACACCTGGCTATATGCTCAGAACTTTTCTTCAGGGTACTAACTTACTTTACAAACTGAAAAAGATACAAGTCAGAATGCTTAAGTCCATTTTTAGCTTTAAGAATGCAATTTCTTGGTTCTGTTAGATCAGTTTCAAATCACATGCTTTTGGGAATCATGCAGTATGGAACATGTTGAAAGGCATATACTCAAAAATTTATAGTCGTTTCACAAATTCTAAGCTACAATTTTATTCCCCATATTAACTATCAGAGTTAGCATAGAGACAAGCTCACAGATTTCATGTCTGATCTTTGGTTGCAATTGTTCCACCTGTTATCTAACCCTCTAAGAAATAAAACAATCACAACGACAACACTTTGAGGTCTCAATCCACTTTACGAAAAGAAAGCTTTATGAAAAGCCTGAACAATGAATTTAAACATTAAGGAGAAAATGAGAAACGTTAGGTGTGTGAAGTAGGAAATGTTAATTTCATGCACTTAGGAACACACACTCACACCCCACAGTAGTAGAAGCAGTAGAAGAGGAAAACACTACATGTGTAGGGGTAGAAATATTTGTTACATCATGATGCTGGCTGGCGATGGAGGGTTGCCGCCTTAGAGCCCCCTGAATGGAACTTCCACTCTGGAAAGCATTCACTACATCCATCTGCAAGGAATCAGAGATTGTGACAGCTTGCTCAGCAAGAGAGAGAGAGAACAAGAGAAAGGACCATTCCATCTATCAACATATAAAAAGTAAAGAAAAAGGCACTTTTTACAGAGCAGATAAATAGGCAAGAGTAGCATTTGGAGATGAAGTGGGGGGAAAAAAGCTAGGAAAAAAGGAGCTTGGGGCATATAGACACATTCTTTCATGGTCAGTTAAAACTTTCACCCATTCCAGGCACCAGTACTATTTTTCAAAAGAATAAGTTTTGTGGGTTGGGGAGGCTGGAAAGGAAGCAAAGGAGCACATTCAAACCTCCTCCCCAGGCCCGAAAGCCCTGGGGTCCCGTTCCCATCGTCTCTCCTACCTCTCCACCAGACCCATACCTGCGTTTGGATTCTGTTCAGACCTCTAAACCACAAGATCTGGCCACGCCGTAACTCCCGCTCAGCGTGATCAATCTCTTCCACGTCCTCTGCTAACTCCTCCTCAGGTATTTCTTCCTTTTGTGTTCCATGACCAGCTTCTTTTAGGAATTTTAAACGGCTAGTTGGAATTGTTGAAATAAGCTACAACACAGGGGAAAGAACTCAGAAACAAATCATATCAAACTACAATTAAACCGATCAACTTTAATACAAAAAAGGTATGGAAAGTTACAAGGATAGCCAACTATCTTTACCAATGAAGCAATGAGATCCTGTCCATCAGAGGCTTTCTTTCTCAGAACAAAAAATATCCTTCTCTTAGCTACACAAAAGATTTAAGTTTGAAGGCTAAAAAGTTTTCCTGAATGGAAATAACCTGATTACATTTTCATATTTTATTTAGGACATTCAAGACAGTAAATTATACAACCATGCTTTGATATATACATATTTCCTTAAACTCACATTAATGATATTTATTTCAAAAAAAAATGAAAATAGGTGATCTTATATGATGGAAAAGAAGTTTACATTTCATTAGTGCTTTAAGAATTCAATGAGAAAAAACATACCAAAATTCAGAAAATCTTCAAGGCTGAGCTGAAAATAGCTTTTGTTTATTGAATGTATTTATTTTCATAAAGTACAACTATTTAAAATTGGATTAATACTGATTGAGAATGACACGAAACAAGAACAGATGCTCGAGAAGACAATAAAAAAATACCAAAATACCAATATGTATTAACTTATAGGTGTTCACAGCCATTCCTTAAGGAAGCTGGGAGAAACAGGCATGCAGTCAGAATCAGAACTGCTCAGAGAACTTCTAGTCCAACCAACTCATTTTAGAGATGAAACAGGTTCAGAGACACTGGAAGTGACTTGTTCATGGAGTGACTAAGACCCTAGCTTTCCTGACCAACAAAATCAGTGCTTTCTACCATCGCACACTTAAAATCAATAGACGACGTCAACCAAGGACAGTAACTGATGCCTGTTAGGCGTGTACACTGTACTGAATTTCCTCTTCCTGAAATTTGCCAGATTTGGGGGGAGGTTGTAGGGTTCGGTTTTGCCTGTGAGGGAACATTATGAAGTAACTAGAATGGTAATAATAATAATAAAAAAACTGTGGGCCCAGTACGGATCCTGCTTAAAAGAAGATCTCAATGAAAGAGGCTTTATAATGAGTAAGAAGAGAAAGCTCAGAACCTAGAAACACAATTAAGAAAAAGGTGAGATAAAAGGCACATAAAGACTGAGTTAAGGTTAAGTACAATCTGAATATTCAGTCTGACTGACTTGCAAAATGACAGTAAATTAGCTCACACCAGTTACACACCATAACATAGGCTGGTTTTCATTTATGAAAATGTTGGTACAGATTTTCTATCAGTTTTATAGTGATGGTAATGGATTTAAAATGAACAGCACACACACCGTTACCACTTATCTTTAAAAAAATAATGACATATATCTGCAAGTCAGCTATCCATAGTGAAGATTAAGGATATCTAATTTTTCAGGCATTGTATTTTATACATACACTGTTGAAGCCATTTGATCCAAATAATCTAAAATGTCATTTTGTGGCCTATTTTTCCAGACACCAGTATTTTTATTGAAACATTCTTCACATCAACTGAGACTCAAGATTTTTCCAATGCTACATTTTTATTAAATTACATAACAAAATGATAAAAAATCTAAAGTATATATTTTTATTAAAATATTAAATCTGAAAATGCAAAAGTAGGTCATAGAGCAAAAGATACAGATATTAGCATTCTAACCAGTTATAAATGCATCAACTTAGTTGTAAAACTTGTTCTAAAAAACAGAATGAAAACTACTTAGAATCAAGTTATAGAACTGATTAAAGAATATACACACTAGAAATTTTTTTTTAAAAATCACTGTAGGTTTGAACAAAAAATGATGAGATTTTTTTACCTGGCCCCAGAGTAACGTTCCCATTCCTAGGAATATTGACCATAGCCACTGTTCTATTGAAAGTTCTGAACAACTGAAAGGTTTTCCACCAAACTGCACAATTAATATCTAGAGGAATAATCAAGAATAAATTTATTTAGTGAAGTTGTTGACTTATACTCTGGCCCATGCTCCTTATCTCATTGTGGACTTGTAATGAACAGACCAGTAGCTGGTCCACAGACCACACTTTGAGTAGCACGAAGGCATTGAAGAATGATACCCTACATCAACTGTTTTGGGTATATCAACCTATGCGAGGAACTAAGTTTTATCAGACTTGCTTGATAGACAGGCAGTTACATTTTTGCAATCCCCATATATTAAAAACAGATAAAATAAACCTAACTTTAATAGTAAGTAAAAACTAAAATTTTAGCGTGTCATGAACAATGAATTTTTTATAAAATACTTCCAGAAACTACACAACAAGTAAGCAACACTTCCCCTAAAGTTTATAGAAGCTGAAAGCTAAAACAGAAACAGTCTGCACAGAAATAATTAAGTCTAGGGTTTTGGTTTTGGTATCCACAGTACACAAGGTATAGACTGAATAAACTTCAAAATTCTTAGATCTTCATTTTGAAACTAGCATCATCCTTAAAAGCTCACCTTTTAAGTTTAAATCTTACTGTGTTTACTGACCTCCTGGTGTGATCAAGCACCGTTCACTTACCTGCTTTGATTCCAGATTCTGCTATTAACAACCATTTACACAGAGGAGTACCATAGAATCCAAGATGACATAAAAACATAGGTACAGTATATAATTATGTAAAATTTACCATATGTAAAGTGATGCTTAGTTTTGTCCTTAGAATGACCTTTATAAAAATGGGAAAATTCGGTCCTTTCTATTTCATCTCAACCCCACTTCTCACACCCATTCTCCCACTCCTCTTCTACCTTGTTTTGACAATATTACAAAATGGAAAACTGGCACATACCAAGTCTGGATGAGACCATTCAGAATCACATGGATTTTAAAATATGCATCTCAAAACCTTTTATTTTTTAATAATGAACTCAACTGTACAAATACAACTACTATTAGTTGCTAGAAGCAATTAAGGGATCACTCTAGCTGGACTAAAAAGTGGTTGACTATAAGACTGGCCTTGAATAATATAAAAATTACAACAGTTTTCATAATAACAATGTAGAATAATCAGAATCACAGTGAGTGTGAAGTATCACAGCCACAGAACCAGTAGTGCAATTAAAGTAGTATTAGTTTAATGTACTCATTCACATGTAGAATTTCAGGATGGGGCAAATTTTCACTCGAGTTCTTTTGATGTCATCAAGGCAATACACAGAAGGCCCACACATTGCAGTCAAGTAATTTCTGGAACAAGCCACCTGTTCACCTAAGATCTCCACATAATAATCATATTTGAAACTATCGTTTACAATTACCCACCTGTACCACAAATGTGCCTAAAACAATTGTGCAGAAGATGGCATTATTAAAGATTCCTTCAAACACATTTCTTTCACCATGAATTTTCCGAGCATTTATTTCGTTGAAAAGTTGCATCAGTACAAAGGTATTAAAAACAATAGTATAATGTTCCGATGGAGGAGCATGCAAAGGAGCATTTCTTCCACTATCAATATCGAAAAACTTTTCTCCTGAAAGAATGAGAAATTACCATTTTGTAATTATCATACAAAATAATTTAACATTTCAAGGAAGTATGCAATAAAACCTAGTCAGACCTTTCTTGGCTCTCACAAACGGCAGCACAGAAAGAGCTGGAAGGGACCTGGGATTCTATAGTACAACCCTCTTTTATTTTATACAGGGGGAAACGGAAGCCCCCAAAACTATGGTGACATGTTCAGGATCACATATCTAAGTTAGTGGTAAAGCCAAGGACAAGAAATTAGGACTCTTTTTACTCCCCCTACTGCCCCAATCTATCACACTGCCTCTCAAAATGTACTAAGGATCCACTGATCAACAGAAGAAATTAAAGATAAATGGGGAGTCAGAAAGAAAATAACTTCTGTTCTTGAAAAATTTGTAACATTAAAACCATCTGGGATATTAGCTTGGAACAGAAACAACTGAAACTTTATCAGGCATTAAATTCTTACCAGCAAACAAGAGTGTAAAGACTACTACAAGCTGATAGAATGCATGACCCAAAATATTCTTCATCATTGTGCGTGAGATGAGAGGCTTATTTCTACCATAAGGTTTCCGAAGCAGGAGAGACTCAGTGGGGGGTTCAGTTGCCAGAGCCAGGGAAGCGAGAGTATCCATTATGAGATTTACCCACAGCATCTGCACAGCCTTAAGCGGTGAATCCTAGAAAGGACAGGTTTCTTAATAGACATTTACAACTATTCAAGGACTCCGCAATTCTCAGGAAGCCGTTTCTATTTAAAAACTTAACAGAACAGGATAACATTTTTATATTAATTAACCTGAAGTACTAAGCTTCAACTTATTTAAATATTTAAGTACTTTAAAAAGGCAGGTTATGCATATCTTTGCTCTAAAATAAACAAGTTTTAATGGATAAATTGTCAACCTACTTGAGTAATACAGGCGCCCGTGAAAGCAACAATCACTGCTACTACATTAACAGTAAGCTGGAACTGAAGGAATTTTGAGATGCTATCATAGACATTTCGGCCCCACATAACTGCTTTAACAATGCTTGTAAAGTTGTCGTCTGTGAGAATAATATCAGATGCTTCTTTAGCTACGTCAGTTCCAGCGATACCCTATTAAAGAAAATTTCTGTGAATTAGACTGAATGTTTAAAATATAACCTTTAAATATTTGAAAGGACAGTATATATTTTATAAACAAAAATTTACCATTATACTTAATAATTACTGACTTAAATTTACCGTAAAAGGGGGTAATATAATTAGTCTAAGATATTGTACTATCTCTCAGAAAGACATTCTATCTCAGCAGAAATCGAACATAATGAACGAGGCACTGACAATAATGTTCAAATTGAGTTTAAAAAACCAAAAAGAGGAATGGACACAGGCACTACCCAAGTTCCTTCCAAAAGTCACACTAAAAGATATTTTTTTTTAATTAAAAAATAAAAACTCACAAAGTTAGTGGGAAAAGAGACATTGCAAAAACATCTTAAGAGGCTGGAAAGCAGATAACCAAGTAGGAAGAAACTCAGCAGACCCCGGAAAGCTGAATCCTAAATCAACAGTAGGAGAGCAGAGTAGCAGCCTTTCTGCACTACAGGAATCTCCTATGTGAGGCTCAGGACTCGGCAGCACCAGGCAGCACTGGAGGTAGGGGTGAAGGCGTGAATAAGAACAGGAGGATTCTTAAAGTCTACCGAAGACGCTGAAGCAGTACTTAGAGGGCCCAAACTAAGAATAACAATGTCCCTCAACAGTGGAATGGGATGGATTAATAAGTTGTGGATTGATAAAAACGAGTGAACTACAGCTATGTACAGTAACACAGATGAATCGCACATGAAAAATGATGAATAAAGGAAGATGGACTCAGAATAATACATGATATATGATTCTTATGTACAAAGTTCAAAAACAGACAAAAGGAATCTTCAGAATACTGGTTACCTCTGCAGAGAGAGATGGCAGTAATTAGAAGGGAGTGTGGTTGAGGCATCTGGGGGCATAGGTCATATTCTATTTCTTGCCTTGCATAGAACAGGTCTGTTTACTTGTGATAATCCATTCACTGTTTACTTACGACATAGACACTTTTCTGTATGTGTGTTATATTTTAATAACAAAATTAAAAGAAAAGGCAGCTAGAGCCTCAGAGTCCCTTCCCACATCCATGCAACCAGGAAGTTTGACACCCTCTAACCTGGCAGAAGACTGCCTGCTAATTTATTAGAGAGGGTATAACAGAGAACGTTTAGACTGAACGATACCAAGTGCTGCTGAGTACAGGAGGTGCTATATTGAAAAAAAGGGGTTAAGAGTAACTCTGTTTAATGAATGTAGAGACCACTACCCTTCTTTTTTCTACTTGTTTCCCAGAATACCAGTATTCAGGATTGCCCTCTAGGCAGCACATCTGAAAATTCTTGCCTGAAAATCTGATCATCATAGGAGAAGAGACCTAAAAATACTGAAAATTCAAGGTACCCTAAGGAAGTGAAATGGCCAAGCCAGGTCACTTTACTGGGAAGCTTCTGGTCGATAAATCCCACTTAGAGGCCTAAGACTTTCCAGCTTTTCAGCTTTCTACTGGTAAAATATGCAGAGACAACCAAGAATCACTCTGACATCTGAAGAAAGCACTAACCTGAAAGACAGAGACTAAACCAAAAGGCATATGGAGACACAAACACTACACAGAGATAAAAGCTGATTTTTATTAAAAAAATCAAATCCTTAGGCAAAAGGTCAGCAATGAAACAAGAACAAGAACTCAGAGATCCAAAAACAACTCTTGGAAATTAAATATATGATCACAGAAATGAAAAAACAACAGAAGTTGAGGAAATACTCAACTGCAAGATGACAAAGGTACGGTAGACAGGAAAAAAGAGACAAGATAATAAGGTAAGTCCAAGAGGTTCAAAAATCAGAGGGGACTATTCCACAAAGAAGAGACACTGGAGAAGACATAAGATGAGTATAAGAAAATGTCACAAAATTGAAGAAAATCAGTTTTCATAGTAAAAAGTTGCCCTAAGACAAACCATCACATTTCAGAGGACTGAGAACAAAGGAAAGACTTACATACCTCCAAAAAGTGTGTGTGGGGCGGGGGGAGAAGGAGGTTCAAAATTCAAAATGGTATGTAATAACAATGGAGGTACAAATTCAAAATTCTGAGTGAAAATTATTGTCAACCTAGATTTTTATACCAAGTCAGACTAAGTATCAAGGAGGATTCTTTGAGGAAAGAATAGAGATTTCAGTCATAAAAGTTATGAAAAAGTTTAACTCTCATGAAGCCTTTTTCTCAGGGATCTACTGGAGGAGATGGCTTTACTACATGAGAGAGTAAACCAAAAAAGACATTGACATCAAATTCAGTAAATTCCAAATCCAACATAAGAGAGAGGAAAAGGAAACTCTTAGGTATGGAGAAAGAAGAGACAGCTGTGTAGCAGGCTTAGCAAACAGTCCAGATTGAAGCACATCAGAAGATCTGGGAGAGGTATCTCTAAGAAGGCAAAACTGGTAAAAGTGCCTGATGTCTCTGACATAATGAAAGGAGAATTTGGTGATGAATTAGTATTAAGTACATAAAAAACTAAGAAAATAAATACGTAAATAATTTAAAAAGTGAATTGAAAAAGAAAATGTATAGGGAATACAAAAAGTTGTGCAAGGAAGTAAAAGTAATTATAACAGACCACATGGCTCAGCTTGGAACAGCATTTCTAATCACAATAAGGATGGTATATTGACTGACCTCTAACTCTGATGGAAGAATAACAGGATGGGTAGTGTGTGTGAATGCATACAGGTGTCTGTGTGCCTGTGAAAGTGCTAAATCCTTATCTTCCTTAATGAAGAGTCATTAACAATGCTTTATATTAAAAAAATTTAAAAAACTATGAATTGGGAGATGGGGATTGACATATATACACTATTGATACAATGTATAAAATAGATAACTAGTGAGAACCTACTGTATAGCACAGGGAACTCTACTCAGTGCTCTGTGGTGACCTAAATGGGAAGGAAATCCAAAAAAGAGTGGATATATGTATATGTATAGCTGATTCACTTTGCTGTACAGCAGAAACTAACACAACATTGTAAAGCAACTATACTCCAATAAAAAAATTAATTAAAAAATATAAAAAAATTTAAAAACCCTTGTAATCATGCCATTTCGATACATGGAGGCAAACAACTAAGGAAAACAAACAGTTGGTTTCCTTTAGTCAAAAACTAGCTGGAAGAAATGATATGTGGTAGGGGACACAGTTATTAAGTCTTGTAGAACTGTTTGACTTGTTAAATGCTATGCAATATTGTTTTGATAAACACAAAGTCCAAAACAAGCTTTTCTCAAAATACTCCATGAAGGAGCAATCTTAATTTAAAATTTTAGTCTCTAACTCCTAATCTGTATACTTTACTTTTTTTTTTTTTTCCTTTTTCTGGCTGCACTGCGCCGCCGCTTGTGGCATCTTAGTTCCCCGACCAGGGACTGAACCCGAGCCCTCGGCAGTGAAAGCGCAGAGTCCTAACCACTGGACCGCCAGGGAATACCAGGGAATTCCCTGTATATTTTTTTAATGTGCAACATATTTAATACATCTAAACCCAACAGGTTTCCTTGCCTCTAATCATCCTCCATCTTTTGCAAATGCAAATCTCACACTCCCTTGTTCAAAATCTTTCAAAATTTAAAAAGCTACTTTAAGATGTTCGCCTGCCGATGCAGGGGACACGGGTTCGTGCCCCGGTCCGGGAGGATCCCACATGCCGCAGAGCGTCTAGGCCCGTGAGCCATGGCTGCCGGGCCTGCGCACCCGGAACCTGTGTTCCGTGGCGGGAGAGGCCATAACGGTGAGAGGCCCGCGTACCACAAAGTAAATAAATAAATAAATTAAAAAGATGTTAATTGTGTCCAAATAAAAACTAGTTTCATAGTGAAACAAGTTTGGGCAACTCCCCATCAAAAAACATTGAAACAGCTTTTTATAAGCTTCTTAGAGCTGTATGCTAGCATGCATTGTGAGTCTCCAAATTTGTTTTACTGCATCAGAAGCCTGCTTGGGAAGTGCTGATCTACAGGATACAAGAACAAATTCCTCACCTTCATATTCAAGGCCCTTCTGATCGTCACATTCCAGTACCCACCACCACCACACCCTCTTCTAGTGAAGTTAAACTACTTGTAATTCTCAGAGGGTCTCTTAGCAGTACTTTTCTCCCTCTCTCCATTCAAATGGCACCTCTTTCAGAAAACTTTCCCCAGTCTCTACAGGCAGAGTCAAGGACTTCTTCCTTGAGGCACTCCCTGTGCAGTGTTTAGTTCTTCACTGGCTGCCACTGTGCTTCAATGATTTACTTCCTTGTGTGCTGAACCTTTAGGAGGCAGCAACTACTCACCTGTAATGTTTCTGGACCAGAATATTGAAAACAGCTTCTTAAGGTTTGAAGGAGAAACAAATTATTATTAACCCAAAGTCTAAAAACACTTTAAATTAAATGAAGATATTTTAATAACCTTAGCGAAGATTTTACTACCACAGATGCATATTTGGTTACAGAAATACATCATGGCATTCAGTCTATGATGACAGAATATCTGTACATGTGTGGTTAACTAAATTTGGTAAGAATAATGCAATATAATTTAAAAAATAATGTAATCATATTTTAAACACAGCATGGAAGCTTGCTATCTAAAGGAATTCTGAAAGGAGTGGCTAAACAGGGGAAAATGCCAGGCCTCTTTGCAATGTACTCACATTAGAGTCCCTTTAATTTATTGTACATTTTATCTTAATGTTGAATTTACTAAATGTAAGTGTGTATGTGTGTAGACATACATACACACACCTATATATATAAAGAGACAGACAGAGAATACAGTGTTTTAAAATGCTATTTCTGCCTGAAAAGTAAGAGACAGGTTTAAAAAGAACTAATCAATAGCAATTTCTCGGGCTTCTCTAGTGGCGCAGTGGTTAAGAATCCGCCTGCCAATGCAGGGGACACGGGTTCGAGCCCTGGTCTGGGAAGATCCCACATGCTGCAGAGTAACTAAGCCCGTGCGCCACAACTACTGAGCCTGTGCCCTAGAGCCCGCGAGCCACTACTGAGCTTGTGAGCCACAACTATTGAAGCCCACGCGCCTAGAGGCCGTGCTCCGCAACAAGAGAAGCCACCGCAGTGAGAAGCACGCGCACCACATCAAAGAGTAACTCCCCGCTCGCTGCAACTAGAGAAACCCGTGCACAGAAGACCCAACACAGACAAAAATAAATAAAATAAAGTAAATAATAAATTAAAAAAAAAGAGACACTTCATCACACACACACACACACAAAAGCAATTTCTTGTGGGTATCTAATAAAAGCCCAAGACAAATAATTTCGTCTTTCAGTTTTAAAATATGAAATTGAAGAACTGAACAAATATACAAAGTAAATTCAAGCTTGAGCAAGAGTGCTTTCAAGTCCAAACCACTATGCACTTAGTTTTTCTCTGTGCATTTAAAATAAATTTAGATTATTTTTGACATGCTACCTTTAAAAAAAAAAAAGTGGTAAAATGCACCTAAAACTTTCAAGGCTTAAAAATCAAACAGAGCAGCTGCTGTACTGTGTTTTTGTTTGAATTACTATATTTACCTGCATTTATTTAAAGGCCTTAGTATCTGCCTTAAACACCTAAGTTTTAGGAAGAAAGTTTTTGTTTTTTTAATATTAAAATGCATTGTATATAAATACCTTCCTGGTCAGCTGTCCAGATGAAAGTAGAAGTAAGAATCCTGCCAAATGCTCAAGAGCAGCAATGAGTGATCCCGTGTTTCTAAAATGAATGATCCTGTTTTGCTTACAGCCAAAGGAAAAGCCCTTAAATATTCCTTATCCCTTCAGCTTCTTCTCCCAGCTCTTCAGAAGTTCACACCAATGCACTGCTTACCATAATAAGTTTGGGATAGGGCAGGGTGGGAATCTTTGGGTTCACAGCTATTGGTTGAGGGTACTTTACCCATATCACTTCCTTCTTCCATCTCCCTCACTCCTGTTAAAAGGCATCTACCATGGTGGTGGTTCTGCTAAACCCCTATTTTAGCAGCAAAATACCAGGGGGACAAATTATGCAAATAAACATTGGTACACATAAATATTCTCCTTTCTGAAACACTTGGGGACACACTGTGTTTGAGAATTCAAAGTCTCTCATGCTTTAGAAAGATAATGTGGCACATACCTTCTATCACAAATTCTCCCAGATAGGGTTACCATCCCATAAAAACACATTAATATCTCTACAATGACTATGAATGTTCATATTAAGTGGGACAAATAACATCCTCATATCATTCAGAATATTTTTTGCAACCAAATGATTCTGCTGTAAATTTAGGAAAAAAAATGTCAGTTTTCAGATTTTTGGATTTGAGAATTGTGATTATGAACCTGTATTTTCCAAAAATGAAATAAATCAAATTAAATAAAATACTTAAATTTTCTATGGCACTGAAAGTACAAAGATTCATTCCAACACTGAAAAATTAGAAGGACTGGATTCAAAGATATAACAATCTAATTTCAATTATTAAACATTTATGTAGCATATGTATTTTATGATACCTATCTTACAGTAAACACTTCATCAGTATTATGGCTACAGTATAAAGAAAATAATAATGAAATGCTAAAATTTCCTAGCACTTTTAATAATCAAATATAAATTGAGAACTTCGGTGGGGTACAGATCTTTTTTTTCAATCAAAAAAGATTACAAAAAAAAAAATTACATCTATTATACATGAAATGATTACTATTAAAAGTTACTCTTAAGACATTTTCAGTTGAGTGGAAGATTCTTAATCATATTCTTAATTTAAATACATATAACTGTTCTAAGCCTGTCTCCTATTTAAGAGGACTGCTGTAAGGTTTAGATGAGATGACAGACATTTATATATTTTACAGAGTACAAGGTAAATGTATGATATTATTATAACTGTTCAAAAGAAGTCACGTCATATTCCAGCATCAAATAAAGGTATTATATAAACTAATTAGACTTATAAACCAATTTAGGCTTACATATTATCCCTCAAGCTACTCTTGAGGGACAGTGTCTAAAATCAACACTAATTTAGTAACAAACAAACAAACCAAACAAACAAAACCCAGCCAGTAAATTACATCTGAATATTTGAATTATGTTAAGTTCCTACCATTGCAAATCCAACATCAGCTTTCTTTAATGCTGGGCCATCATTTGTACCATCACCAGTTACAGCTACAACCTGGCGTTGTTCTGAGACAGTGCTGTCAATTATACCTGAAATAAAAGTAAGTATTTATGCTGTAAAAACAATCTGTTTAATTAATAAAGTGATTCTGCAGAATATGCTAGCTAGCCAGTTTTACAGACTCTAAGTTAAAAATAGGGGCTTCCTGGTGGCGCAGTGGTTGAGAGTCTGCCTGCCGATGCGGGCGACACGGGTTCGTGCCCTGGTCCGGGAAGATCCCACATGCCGCGGAGCGGCTGGGCCCGTGAGCCATGGCCGCTGAGCCTGCGCGTCCGGAGCCTGTGCTCCGCAACGGGAGAGGCCACAACAGCGAGAGGCCCGCGTACCGCAAAAAAAAAAAAAAAAAAAGAAAAAGTTAAAAATAAATAATTAAACACAGAGAAATGGAAACTGCTGAGATGTTGGGCAAGGAACAACTCCAGAAATTGTTGTATTAGGAGTTATATCCTGTTTTAATCACTGAAGATAAACACAATTCACCTAAGGTATCGAAAGGAAATGTATTTAGATTTTATTGGAGAAGATGATATCCACAATTCAATCTAATATTCAGCATCTATTACTATTTTAGGAAGCAGAACGCATTTCTCTATTAAGAAATTGCGGAGTAATTGTAAAATCTACTCACCTTTAACCAGTGTATGTTTGTCAGTAGGAGATGACCTTGCAAGCACTCGGAGCTTTGGCCAAATCTTGTCTATCCGCTCTTGCTCAATCTATAAATTTTTGTCAAAGTTAAAACGTGCCCAAGCCTAGTTTTCTAATTCCAAGTTAGCGACCTAGCATTTGTATCAGTGGTTCTTAAAGTGTGGTGGACAGACCAGCGGCATCAGCAACTCCTGAGAACTTGTTAGAAACAGAAATTGCCGAGCGAGACCCAAGGCCTATCTTATAAGACACTCTGAGGTGGGGCCTAGTAATCAGCATTTTAAAAAGCTCTCTAGTCACTCTAATGCAGAACCGCTGTTATATATATCATTACAAGCTCAAATTCTAACCATCTCCCCACTGCCTATGAAAATGGAAACTCCTCAGCGTTAAGTAGTGCAGGGTTTGGGGTCCCCTAAAATATGTTCCATAGCAACTTTTCCAAACTCATCTCCCATTACTCGCTTACACATATTGTACTTCTTGGGCCCAGACTGAAAAAATGAAGCGCTCACTCCCTTTAGGACAAATTTCTTTATCACTTGTCCCCTTTATTTCCTAAAATGCTACTGTTTTGCTTCGTGGGGTGAGGGCTGCACTGATCCAGGTGCGATGCCTAACATGTAGTGCATATTCAAGATGTATCTGTCCAATGAAATTCCTAATATACTAAAAACATATCAACTTAAACAATAAAAAACGCTTACCTCTCCTTTTTCATTTCGTATTCTTCTGTTGAAATCTTTACCTTCTAGGCATAGGAAATCTTCCCCAGGATGTAAAATACCACATTTGGTAGCAATAGCCCGAGCAGTATTAATATTGTCACCAGTGACCATCCTCACAGTAATTCCAGCCCTCTGACATTTCTTTATTGCATCTGGCACCTGGTTAATGTGGAAAAAAATTCACATGATGAAAGAAAATTAGTATTTCCAGGGTGGGGAAAAATCCCACCGAACAAATATACATTGCCTTATAGTCCCACAAATGACAACTTTAATTACATCTCAAGATATTATTTCTTGAAGTAGTCCCAAAAATCTCTTCTTTCCCCTTCCACTGCCACAGTCCTAGTTCAGGCTTCACTTTCAGTTATCATCTGACTTAAGTTGCTTACATTATTTATTTGCCAAAGGCTTTTTAAAGTGCCTTTTCCCCCTAGCAACCATTAGGCAATTCTTTCCTGGTTGGCTTTCCACCATTCTGGTTTTACTGCCCAGACCACACCAGAGTAAAATGTTGGTGTTCTTTGGGGCTAAGGGAGGCTCACTTGCTTTTCCCCATTCTTGATCTTTTAAGGGTTATCTTACCTATTCTGGAACCTCCAACTACTAGGTACATGCTAATAACTTTCAGACCTACATATTTTCCCCAGCTCATTGTGAGAGCTGGATTCCTAGTTCCATCAGAAAAGTAGACATCAGAATTTGGGTGTCTAAAAGGGAAACGATGTTTTCTATCTAAGAGAAACCTGAAGATTATCTGATATCTTCAATCTCCTTACCCTATACATCCTTAAGGGCCAGTGAGTCCTGCGATTCTACCTCAAACCTTCCCTGTACCTGGTCTCCGATGTTTGTTGCCTGAGCTACTGCAATAGCTTTTTTTAATTGGCATCCCTGTGTTTATGTTCATTTCCCCTTTAAAACATCTGATATACCCGACAATACAGTTCTTTTTTTAATACAGTTTCTCAAAAATATATGATTCCTCAACTGTTATACTATAAACCACAAAGTTCTCAGTATAACAGAGTGTCACACTTGAGCTCCAGAATAGCTCCCTAGTAGATAAAAAACGAGGATTTACTATATAGCACAGGGAACTATATTCAATATCTTGTAAGAACCTATAATGGAAAAGAATAAAAAAAAGAAAAATATATGTATAACTGAATCACTTTGTTGTACACCTGAAACTAACACAATATTGTAAATTGACTATACTTCAATTAAAAAAATACAACATGACCAAATATTGCACTATTGAGCACCCTTACGCTTAAAAAAAAATTCATTGTTTAGGTGAAATGCAAATTTAATTGGGTGTCCTGTATTTTATCTGGAAACCCTACTCTCGATCTAACTACCAGTTCACAGGAAATAGAAGGAATGCAATTGGCAAAATCTATTATAGAATGCAGAATACTCTCCAGGATACATGTCCTTCTACAAATAATTTCCAAAGAAACAATAGTTTACTTGCTAATTGAAAGAAAAAAACAATTTGTTCTTTGACAGAGAAATTGCAAGAATGGAAAAGGGAGGAAACCTATAGATCCTTTAGATTAAAAGAGACTTGAGAGTCATGGCAATAAATTTAATGTGTGGATTTTGGATCCCGATTTGAATAAACATCTGTGACACAATTTAGGAAATTTTAAAGATAATGAATATTTAGGAATTATTGTTGTAAGTTTTAAGTATCATGGTTGTGTTTCACAAAAGAATTTTAAAAAAAAGAGTAGTTTCCTAGATTTATCTGAATTTTTTTTCTACTATACACAGCTTGATAGACGAATAATCAATATATTATTTTTGTGCCTCTGCTTCTGTAATTCTCTTTGCCTAGAAAATCCTTTCCTGTTCTTCTCTAACCAGAAAATCCATGTCGGTCCTACTAGAACAGAGGTCGCAAATGCAAATACAGGGCCGTGCAGGTAACAGAAATGAGGAAAAAACACTGAAAGTGACAAATCCAAGACAATCCTAATAGAAGAGCACTCAGCTCTAGTCTGTTTTTTTTTTATCACAGTGGAAATGTTGACAGAATCTATCATTTCAAGAGAAAGCAGAAACCCAGATTTGTGTGTACTCTCTCAAACCTGATGTTTTAAACACACACACACACACACACACACACACACACACACACACACACACACGCAGTCCACAGATAACTTGATTGAAGGCTAACTTTGGCCTACACGCTGTTTGTGACTTCTATTGTAAACCGTGTAAATGTAACATCTCTGGGAGCTTTCATGGCCTACCTAGACAGAACTGTGCTTTCATATTATACATCCCTTTATTGTTTAAAAAAATCAATATTTGATTTTGAAAACGCTGGTCTGCTGTATAAATGTATTTCTCACTTCTCATTTGAGATAGAAAGTAACCCAGATTTGTCCATCTTAGCACTCACTGGGTGGTACCCTGAGATCATTTGGAATAGGAAACAATGACTAAGAGGCAGAAACTGGTCTTGGTTAAAGCTATGTGGCAAATAATATTTAAGAAAGTAAACTAAATTTATTAATAGTCCACTAACCACCAAATACTTCCACTTAAAATTTACAAACTACCTCCACTTTTACAGATAAACTGAAGAGAAGCCAAGCATCTTGTTTAACTATCTATGCAAATACAATAAAGCTGGATTTATTCTAGATATCTAATTAATCAAGATTCTCTACATCAGAACTGTACAATCCAGAAGACCCACTTGGGTCCTATTAGATTGTCTCATTTTAGTATGAAAGCACGCATCTCATTTTGTGATACTGAAGAAATTAATTGCCACTTACATGTTTTAAAAAAGATAAAACTGTCCATCAACCTCAGTGCTAAGAACACAAAATGAGCAATACATTTTCCAAAGGACAAAAGTTGAAAACATCCTGATTTAGTATTATATTTAGATAAGATTTAAGCCATAAATCAATGTATAAAACTTCGAATGGTTTTCCTTTGACCAAAGGTTGGCAAACATGATCCACCTGGACGTTTCATAAGCATTTGAAACTCCAGAATCCCAAACTTGATCTCTAAATAGGCAGCTTCATCTGACTCTCTTATTACATTGGTAATACCATCTACCAGCCACTCAGTTATGCAAGTTGGAGACTAATTCCCCACTCCTCCAGAAAAGATCTAATTGTAGAGATATCTCAGTCCTATGCTTACTGCTCTAGCTACACACTTTCCTCAAGAGATCTCCTTTAGCTTCATATGTGAATTCTCCAGCCTACTTCACTTTCAGGCTTCTAGGTTCAAGTGCCTGCTTGACATATAATTGGACGTTTCAGAGATCGCAACAATGTTAAAAGGAGTATATCCAAACCCAACATATTCATTCCTATTGGTTCTACCTCTATTTACTTTAAAATCATACCTTTCTTTCCATCTTCCCTGCCACAATTGTAGTTCTAAGCCATGGTCATCTCTTGACTGGGATCACTGCAATAATCTCATTGGGTTCCCTGCTTCTACTCCTCTTTTTAATTCATTTCTTACATAGTACCCCAAATACTATTTTAACAACATGAATCATGTCACTTCCCAGCCTGAATTTCTTCAACGACTTCCCAGTGAATTTCAGAATAAAATTCAGAGCCCTTATTGCCTAGTTAGGCCAAAGATAATCTCGTCTGCTTCTTCTTGTCCAAACTTACAGCCACGCTGGCCTCCTTTCCACCTCTGAAAATCTAAATACTTTCTCACCTCAAGGATCCTGTATTTTTTGTGCCATTTTTCTGGAATACTGTTCTTGCAGCTATTTACATGGCTGGCTCACTTTTAGCCATCAGAACTCAACTCAAATGTTATATCTTCAGAGATCCTTAATGTGGTCTCTGTTATCTTTATTTTACCACCCTGTGCATATCCTTTATAGCCCTTATCACACTTGTAATAGTCATATCTGATGCTCCCCTGCTACCCCATGCCAATTAGAATATAAGGCCTATGAGGGCAGGGACCAAGTCTTATTCCTCACAGGATGTGTCTTCACTTGGCATACTGCCTATGTACTTATCACTTTAAATGTTTATCTGTTGTGTTACCTCTCTAGAGTATAAGTTTCATAATTATTTTGTTTAGTGCAGTATTTCCAGTTCCTAGAAGAGTGCCTGGCACTACACACTGGATGTTGAATCAATTAGTTGATGATAGCCACTGAACAAAAGCTATTTTTGCCTTTGTGCTTTTATTCATGTTGCTTCTTTGCTCACAAGGTGCTTACCGCTCACTCTCTCTCTTGGTCTAGCCAATACCTCTTCAACCTTTGAGACTCAAATCAGGTAATTAACCTCTAGGAAGTCTTACTTGACCCCTCTCATGGTTAACATAACACAGTGTGGTCTTTTAATCACATGTATTTTATACAGAGCTGGGTTTGAACACACTAGCTCTAATGTCTAGAGCTAACCTCTATACATCTCAATTTTTTTTCAACTTTCAAATAAGTAATAATACTTATAACTCAGAGGTGACTATTAAATGAAATAATACATGTAAAGCACTTGGCATAATATGTGGCACACAGTAAGAATGCAATAAAAAGATATAATTACTTTAGAAGGTTGGGGGCTCATGTTCTGTGCTCATATAACATGCTCTGCATATCTAACTATGTACTAACATCCTGGTTATAATTATGTGTTTGTCCATCCCTGCCCAGGACAGTGACTTCTTTGAGGCCAGGAACCAGATCTCAAAAATCTTTATGTCTCCAGTATCTTAGCATAGCTGCTGGTACACAGCAGTTGCTCAATAAACTTAAAAAAAAAAAAAAAGATTTAAAGAAGAAAAGCAAAGTCTAGAGCTGCAGACTGTCCAGTATGGTAGCAAGATGTTTAAATATAAATTGAAAAAAAATATTTTTTAATTCAGTTTTTCAGTTGCACTAGCTGCACCTTAAAATCTCAGTAGTCACATGTGGCTAGTAGCTATGATATGGAACAACACGGAACAATTCTATGGTTGCAGAAAGCCCTATTGGACAGTGCTGGACTACAGACCATGAAAACAAATAACTTAATGGCATTTACTATGTAATTTAATATAAATATCAATTGAAAAAACCTACCCAGTTCAAGGCACTGGTTATGCTATAAACATACAGGATCCCAAAGAGAAGTTATCTAATTAAAAACCATAAACAGGTAGCACATGCATCACAAGCACTATTATATTTCACTTATCTTGGATTCACATAGGAGAGAAATAAAATCACAAACACTAAGAAGTTTACTAGAAAACTGGTTACAGTTAGTGCCTTCTGCACATGCAGAACACAGAATGTTTCACCACCTCAGGTCTCACAGGATCTTCAATCCCCACAACAGCAATGCATGTAAGGCCGGTGACAATATCATTTTCATTATCCCATTCTGGTTCTGGTTCTCCTGCTGGGAAATCTCTGAATGCAAGACATATGGTTCTCAAGCCTTCTGATGCCATCGGTTCAATCACAGTTTTTACAATATCATCACGGTCCCTTGGTCTGAATACTTTTGCCTCACCATTAGCACTCAAGATTTTGAAACACCTATAAGGAAACGTTGAATCCAAACATCAATAATTAACAAAAATAATGGTTAATGCCATTTAAGTGAACTGGAAGGGCTAGAATCATGGAACCTGATTATCTGGAATTCAGAGAATTACATATGTTGTGTTTTTACAGACTTAAATCATATTCACTTTTCACCCTCCCCTTTACAAAATACAGTTCTCTTTTTATGGTTCTCACTTGACCATTCTCCATTCAAGTTACTTTAGACACTTCTCTTTTGGAAATGCAGGGCTTCTAAATTTTCACAAAAAACCCTAGTGGCAGAGAAGAATAAACTATATGCCTGTCCATTTTGGTGCAGAATTAGACATTAATTAACACAAAATTTCCAGATACTTCCTTCTTTAAAGTAAAAAGCCACGTTCAAACAACCCTTACCTGAGATGCTGTTTCATCACCTATATTGCTTTAACCATGAAAGAAAAAAAATAACTTACTGTTAAAATAAGCACTCTATTAGAATTAGAGAGATAAAGCCAAAATAGTTTTAGTTTCAGTGAAACTAACTACCACTCTTTAACTGTGTAGTAAATAAAAGTTACACTGTATACTTCCCTATTTAAAGTTTATTTTTTCACATTGCCTCTTTATGTTCCTCTCCCTTGGTGATGCCACTGCCTCCTGCTTCTAGGCAGGTGATTCCCAAATTCCCATCTTCTGTTTTGATCGTTTTCCAAAGCTTTCCACTCTGACAGTCTACTCAGATGTTGTACCGTACCTTAAATTTACTGCATACAAGACTAAAGGCTGTCTCCTCACTGCCCATTGAACAGACATCAACATTACTCCCAATAATTTCAATGTTTAAGTTTAAACTCTCACCTGAATACTTCCTTTCTCCTCATCACCTATATAGTATTAGCTCCTAAGTCCTATGTATTTGTCCTCTGACCAGTCTTCCGAATGTTTCCTCTCCTTTCTATTCCCCCTGCTACTCTACTGCCTTCTTCTGGCTCTTACTTCAAGCCAGAGCTACTGTAATAGGCTTTTAAATGATATTGGTTTCCAGTCCATCCTTCCCTCCAACCCCAACTCACCCTATTCCCTGATGCAAGAATTATCCTCAGTCCCACAGCTATGCTCATTCTGCTACCTGATGAAAAAAATTCTTCAGCTGCATTATCTGGCCTACTTAACTGTTTTAACTACTCAGGCTAACATTTAAGAGACTCCACAATAAAAAGAGTGGAAAGTGTTATTGTATACTTAATATACTCCATGTTGGATGTTTTACAGGCATTATTTTATCTCAGTGTCTTAGAATTGGTGCTCATCAACCTCTTTTTCAGTGAAGGAAAATGGAAGCCAAAGGAAGAATCTTCCCAGCATCCCAAAACTACTTAGTTGCAGAAGAGCCAAAGCCTGATTTGGTTTTGATTGAAAAATCTCCCCCATACCATCTACCTGCTTCCCAGCAAGCCATGATGCAAGATTTCTAACATTTCACAGAAATCAGATAACCAAGCATATGTAAAGGGAAGAAAGATGTCCTGTGTGCCACAAAAGCCCATCACCACTCAGCTGCACTGTATGACTATTAGCCATTCCCCCAATATGGTCTGCATATTCCCACTTCCTTCCCTCCAATGTGGCTTCCTTCAACTTGATCTTACTTCATACCGAAACCTATCTTAAATGCTACACCCTTCATAGTATGACCTCTCGTCTTAAAACTTTGTGTACATCTGTCATATTCTGCATTTTCATGTATTTTCTCTTAAACCTGTTAGATTATGATCTGACAAGTGTTCATTAAGATAACACTGGATTATAATCCACATATAAGCTAATTAAAATTGGAAATATTTTAAATATTGCAATTTCAAGTGAGTTCTAATTTTCCCAAAATGCTCTTAATTTAAAAAAAAAGTTTTCTGCTTCTCTACTGGAATTAAAAAAAAAATCAAAATAATTTCAACACCTGTAATAAAAAATAAGCATTAGGGAAATTATACATAAACATGTGATGTCAAAATTGAGGCGACTGGTGTGTATAAGGACAGTACAAAAGAAAAGATTACCATTCAAAATGACAGCAGATATTTAAATACGACGCTGCAGCAGCATAAATATGATAAAACCTCACTCTGATATAAAAGGATTCTCAAGATCTAGTTTTAATGCTTTGCTGTTCTAAAAACTAATATATAATTCATTCATCACTATCTACAATGCAGTGTTGAAGACATAAACTGCAGTTTTTCTTCCCAGAAGGCTTTTATTTTTCATGATCCTACATAACAATGGAGTCAACACGTTTAAGAGCAAATATCAATGTTCACTTCATTAAACCTACCAGATTGAATGTAATGGGCTTATTTTCCCTGTAGCAAAATACTAAGAAATAAAAGAAGCTGGAGTACGAAAATGACAGAATACCCTGGGCAAAAAAAAAAAGAGCAATACCATTAAAATATACTAAAAAAACTCCAAGGTCCTAGCAAATGCCTGATATTCACAAAAAGAAAATAGCAACAATATTAACATAGTAGATATTTCATAAAGCAACTATAGTTAGCAATTATTCATCTAAGCATTTTACTCTTACTTTTTCAGAATTATCTCAGATGCACCCTTGCTGAATATTCGATAACTTCCATCTGAATTTTTCAGGACAGTACTCATGGACTTTCTAACAGAATTGAAGGTGTAGACTTTGTACAGTGCTTCTTCTGGTATTTCATTTCTAACATCCTGATAATCCCGTTTTAAATCCAAAAGAAGTCCCAACAAGGCACATTCAGTTTTATTACCAACATGACGTGGTAATCCACCCTCTTTCTCTGGTGGCTATAAGAAAAAAAGGTTTAGAAGCTAGTATCATCTTGTTTCTCTACGACAGTTTAATTTGTAATGTAAAACAGAATGAGACATTCTAAAACAAAATTATACAGAAATTATATAGAAAACTTCTATTAGTTTTAGCATTTCAAAGAGGGACATAGAAAAAGTAAGGTAGAAAGAAGCTCTGGAGCAAAGATGACATGGATTCCAATCTCAGCCCTGCAAGTTACTAGCTATGTGAACTTTTGACAAATTACCCCAACTGCTGTGGTCCTTGGCTTCAGCATCTGGAAAATAGGAGCTCTTATGACCCAAGAATTAAATAAGAAATGTAACTTTTAAAGTTGGTTCCTGACACATGTGGGACTTAAGAAATTTTAATTCCTTTCCTTTTCTCTTGTTTTCACTGAATGTTTACATTAAATAATTCAAAATTAAATCTACTTTACCGATTTTTATGGCTTAAAATAAAAGTATAAGCATTAAAATGAAGCACTGTTGACTTAAATATATATATAAACTTTATTTCCTTCATAGTATCTTCACAAATACCTTCTTATGTAATCATCACAACAGTATTAAGGGCAGATGTAACCATCTTTACTTAACAATTGAAGAAAGCAGAAACTAACACACCACTGTAAAGCAATTATACTCCAATAGAGATGTTAAAAAAAACTTTCAGACTTTCAGCTAAGGCAAAGCTAGATCTAGAATCAAGATCTCATAACTTTCCAGTCCAATAATCCAATTCATGAAATACTAATTCTGTTTAAGGTCTTCACCCACAAATCACCAGAACACATATCAGCCAAACAATTTCATGCTTTATGTTACAAATAAGACTTTTAAAACTTGCGAAGTTAAAAATATTTTATTCTAAGGTAGTACAAGTCTAGAATTACTTTATTCAGTTAGTCCCCAAAGGTTTAAGGATCACCTTATAGGTAGGATCTACTGAGAAACCAAACAGAGCATATAGCAAGCATATGTAAAACATATTATTTTAAGTTGAAATCTAGTTTCAAAATCTTCTCTAGTAAATTGAGTTAACTTTCTATAGTAAGATAGACTAGTCTTTCACAAAATGAGCAAAGTAAAAATTTAAAATTAAGGACTTATTCTGGTTGTTAGGCTCAAGAGTTTCTAAACGCAGGAAATTCAAAATACAGGAGAAGAAAAATACAAATAAACAGAATGTATATGTTGATCAACAGATCTTACTAGTAACACAAATTGTATCAAAAGAAAAATTAAATACAGTATATGGATATATGCCTTTTAAAAACAACAGAATTCACCTCTTCAATTTATAAATAGTAATGATAGAGCTTAAAAGCTACATACAGTCAAATCATCACAAATTGAAAAATTAATTTTCATATATAAATTTTCATATACAAATTAATTATATTAATTTATTATTAAAATAATTAATAAAATATTATTAAAGAAAGCTTACCAATATTTTTGATGTATAAGCACAATTCACAGAAAGTCCTGTTACAAGGTAGGACAAAATATTTGGTGGAATAGCTTCTGGTTCAGGAATCTTTTTATAATGCTTTTCATTTATGTAAGCTTGAACAACTGTCATTCTGTTCATTGTCAATGTTCCTGTTTTATCTGAACAAATAGCTGTAGCATTTCCCATGGTTTCACAAGCATCCAGATGCCTCACTAAATTATTATCTTTCATCATTTTCTACAGTGACCAAAAAAAAGCAGTTAAGCTACATATAAAACCAATGACCTCATTATATTAAAATGATTATAAACTGCTTTAAAATCAGAACTAAAACTCCCAACTTTACATGGATACACAGTATAAAGCACTGATTTAATACTGGAAGAAGTTAGTATATTTCACCTATTCAAATAAGCTAAACAGAGTACCAGCTTTCCGTGGTTTCAATCATTTCCCCACTACATAACATAATCTAGTAAATAAATACAGATACCTGCACCCATATGCAAATCATGTTGACTATATGCCTCCAACACTTCTGTGAAGTGTCCTCAAATTACAAGAGCTATAATAATTTGTACTCTAAGTACAGAGGTACTTACAGCCATGTAAGAGTATATAACACGTAAGGATTAAGTCTCCTTATTAAGTGGAAAACAAAACATTCTAGTATCAGTCACCAAGAAAAAAGTAGCTTATCAGTTAAATATAGAGTTTGTGGGCATGTAGCTGCCTGACTTTTTTTTTTTTCCTTTTGACTCTGATAGACTGAGGTAACATAACAAAACCAGAAAGGATCATTTTTATCTTTTCCATATGTTGGTACACTTGGTCTTCTCATCCTCAGGATTACCCCTTCCTCTTATTTACAAGAAAAAGATAGTTTCTAAAAAAACCAAGAGTTTCACTGTAGCTCCAAAAAGCATTTAGGTTAAAATGCTTGATAACTCATTCTTAAAACATACCTGGAATGGGTTAAAACCTGTAAAGAGTTATTTTACAAAGTATGTTCTGTGACTATTAACATGCAAGATACTGCAAGAAACTGACTCCTTGAAGAAATAAACATGGGGAAGGAAGATTACTGTGATTTACATTAATACTGAACATTAAAATAAGGAAGTTCGGCAGTAAAGAAAATGTGTTCAGTTTTGCCAAACACTAACAGAGGAGCCATAAGGACCACACCTCAATGAAAAGAAAAGTGACTGATAACATTTGGGCTAAAATAAACATTTAATAAAAACTTAAAGAAAAGTGCTCTTATTTATTTTCTATGAAAGGACTGCAAATCAATCCTGCCTATATCTTTTTGATCAATTGAAAAATTAATATCATTAATGACTATTCAAAGTGAACTAACGACTGTATTGATAAAATGACTGATTTTACCCATGTGTCTAAAACTTATATTTACCCCAATTATTTCTAATTATTTTAAAACATCAAATAGATGATTATACTGTATTTCATTACTACTTTGACACATTTACCATTTTACTTTTGAAATAAAAGATGTGAAATGCCTGAAAATAAACTCAAACCGTAAGCAAAAAATATTCTTATCATGACACATCTGTTGAAAATTCTTGGGAACACTGAATATAAGAGTGCTGGAGCAGAAACTATGACCAATTACTTTGTGTTGCTCTCTGTCAGCAATACTACTTAAGGAGAAATATTAATTAATATTAGAAAATTGATAAGAGCAGCATTCTTTCATCAGGTATAATTCTACATGTGAAGCCACCTTTTCCATATAAGATATAAAATTGATTAAAAAGTAGATTAATAATCTTCAAACAGAATATTCCTTTAGGTAACCAGCAGCTAGCAAAGCCACTGAAGCTCATTTTTTCGGCATTCTACTAAGAACAAGGAGGAGTTAGCTACTGCAAATGGAGTGGTCAGAGAAGGTGACATGTGAAGAGACCTGAGTTAAGTTAGACAGCTGATGATTCAAAGGAGGAACACATGGGTCCTGAAGTGAGAACAGGGTTGAGGTATTTGAGAAACAGCAGGAAGGCTGGTGAGGCTGGACCAGAGGGGGAGAGAGAGGTGGGAGATGAACACTAGAGGAAAGCAAAGGCCAGATGGGGCAGGGCCCTGCAGGCCATAGCAAGAAGCCTTGGATTTCATTCTGACAAGAAGCCACTGGAGGGTTTTACAAAAGGAAACAAGATGATCTGAATCATTTTTTAGAAACATGAGTCTACCATGTGAAGACAGGACCGTGGGGTCAGGAGGGTCCAAGTGTAGAAACAAGGAGGCCTTAGACGGTTGGATTCAAGTAAACCTCTCTGCTCTTGTACCACAGGCAAATGACAAACATGCTTACTTCAATGTTATAGATTGGAAACAGGAGGGGACAGGACAACATAACTATCATATGAGGAAATTTAAGCTAGAACCTTCCCCAGCAGAGTTATGCTTAGCTTTGTGTCAAGTCTGCCATCCCAGGAATGTATAGGTCTCGATGCAGAGATCTTCAACGGGGGGGGGAGGAGAAGGGAATCAATGACAGCGCTAAAGAAAACAGTGTAAATTTATGGAAATCCCCTAGTTCCAGAGCCCAAGAGAAAAGAGCAACCAGTTGTACATTTTCTACACCAGCTGAGACTTTCTTTTCTACTTACCTTGACTGAATAAGCCAGTGAGATAGTGACTGCGAGTGGAAGACCTTCTGGCACGGCTACCACTAAAACTGTAACTCCAATAATGAAGAACTTCACAAAATACTGTATGTAAATCGGTGTGCACTCAGCAAGCCACGGTCTCTTCTGAACCCAGAATGTATCAATTACAAAATATAATACGAGAATGATAACTGTGATGGCAGACATCAACAAACCTACATAAAAAGAAGGAAAATGTAATTATTAAATATTCTAGACACAATTCATTGTCAGTTACATATTAGCCACTGGAAGAATTACAACTACTTTGGTGATATTTATTTTAATTTCGCTGAGAAACTGTTACATCCTTTTTTGTGCTTAACTCATCACTTGACATTATCAGATTTAATTTCTGCTTCCAAGTACAGTCCCGAAACCCAGGAGAAGTGGGAAAAAAGTGTTTATGATTCTTTTCTAGACTTAATTGTATCTTCAGTCTTCTACTAAAGTCGAGACAAAATAATAAGCAATGACAAGGAAATACCAAAAGCTTAGTAATAAGCTGGTGCTCTACACATTGGCAAGCTGCTTTCATGACAAAAGAGAAGTTGATAAGAACCTGACCAATGGGGAGACCTGGAATTAAATACCGAACCCCATGTTCTTTACAAAAAAAACACAAATTACCAAAATTACTTAATTTTTTTCATCTATCCTTACTGCTTTATTAACTTAGCAAACCAACAGTTAATCATATATTACAAATCATTTACACCTTTCTGTTTTGTGGGATATTTAGCCCCTTATAAACGAGTATTACAAAATAAGGCATGTTCACCTATCTGGGTCTAAAAATCCAATTCAATGTCTACTAAAATACCATCACCATCTTAAATCCACCCTTTTCCCCAACACTGTATGAGTCAGTATTACCATTTGGCTACATACTATCAAAAGCAAATATTTGCTATTAGATAATAAGCTTTTTGAGGACGGAAGCAAAAATTAACTTTTTCCAGCACAGTCCTAGGAAGTAACAGAATGATGCAATGTAAGTGACTTTAATCGTGTAGTCTGATTTAGCCCACACGTGTTCTTTCATAAAGATACTATTGAAGGGCATGCTATGTTTTTAGCTAAAGCTCTGTTTTATTTCCTCTGAAGAGGAGTTCTGTTAACAGGTGTTTTCTAGTGATGGTTGTAATTTATAACTTCAGCTTCACCAGGGTGATCCATTCTAACTCTAACTAATCCATTCAATTTAAGTTAACTATAACTTTTAGAAAAACACACACCTAATTTTTTTTTTTCATTGTCAGAACAAAGATAAGAAAATGTGTGGTGAAATTTCTTTTTATTAAAATATAGCTGGGTAATCTTTACGGAGTAACCTCTCTGCTAAGCCCTCTATTGCCCCCAGAAATTCAGAGAGGAGCGTGCGGGCTTGTGAATTGGGCAGCCTTAGGTGCTAATCCTAACCTGACCACTTATTTATTAGCTAGTTGACAGAGGACACTCCCTCTACATAAAATGAGGATAACAGTTCCCAAGCTGCAAAATATTATGAGGATCCACAGTAACTCAAAGGCCTAGTACATTGTAGATAAAACTGAAAATATTTTTATCTCCTCTTCCACTCACAAAGCAATGATTTCCAGTCTTAAGTGTGTCAAAGATGATTTTTAAATAGAAAGGCAGCATATTTTAAAACAAAACATCTTATTTTCTCGTATATATCATACCTGCTTTGCCAATCTGAACAGCCAGCTTTGTTAGTTTCCCTTGTAAAACAGATTTTTCCTTTTTTGGCAAATTTGCTTTCTTTTTGTCTTTTTCATCACCATCTCCACCTTCTTCACTCTTCAAAGGCTGCATTTCCATGGCTGCACCATCCTGGGCTTTTGCTACATTGAAGAGCAAATATAACTTCACTACGTTTTAAAGGCACACGTAACTGTTAACATTTTCAAGCAATTTTTGGGAAAAAAAATCAATTTCTTATAGAAACACAAAATTTAAACATTTAGCTTCCTGTGTATGTCTGTGCCTACCCAGAGAAAATAAGACAATTAGTGACACTAGGTTTTGAAACTCTGTACCAGATTTGAGAATGTTGAGCTAGGAAATAGGGATGAGGCATAAGAAGAAGTACAGGGTCCTAAAAGAGCTAAATACCAAATCATTTTTCTTCCTGTGTGTTGTGTTAGATAATGAGACTCATTCCAAACACCATAAATCCCTCCCTCATAAGTTATGACCATAATGTAGAACATTATGTAGGACCACACATATAGAGAAATGCACATATGCTTACAGACTATTAAATAGCTGCAAAAAAATTTACATTTTATATTTTGTTTCTTTTGCATTTTTGCTAGCAATCATATTGTAACCAATGATAAATACTGAAATGCTTAAGTTTAAAGTTACCTACATCTGGACCTTTCTAAGCTTACTAACACAGGTCATAATTAAAGTCTTATTAACATTGTAAAGGCAGCATGAGTCAGGCACTGACAAAAGAGACATTCACCCAAGTAATACAGATTGTTAATCTTCCGTATACATCCTACTTTTGGATGAATACAGTACACAAGAGATGTATTTGTGGATACAATGAGAACAAGCTAAGTGTACTTTTATCCTCCTGAATTTACCTTTGTTGCGATTCTCAATAGCTCCGTCTTGTTTCTTATCTGTAGGAACAAAATGGGAATTAAAGCTTTCCAAAAGAAATGAATACAGCCATGTTAAATTATGCAAAGGTAGCTCACATTTCTATAACAGAACTGTTACACAATGGTGTGTGTGTGTGTGTGCGTGTGTGTGTGTGTGTGTGTACAGATTAGAAAGCATTTGGCCCATAATGACCTTCTGGCTCTATCACTCCCTAGGTCTTAACCATGGGGGGACACTCTAAAATAATTTGGGGCATCTATACTTAGTTGATTTCTCCATAAGACTTTACTCTTTTTTATGCTGCAATACACCCACATATGGTACAAGAGGTTTTCAAACTAAATACAGATATAAGCCTAAGAATGTGGAAAAGGGAAGGGGTAGAGGGAGGAAGGAATGTCATAGGAAGACAACAGGCACACAGGAGAACTCTGATGGGAATGAGAACCAAACTGGTATGTATAAAAGACAGGGGAGACAAGCAAGTAAAACTAGAATATGAAGGTACAAAATAAGACAGTAAAACTACTAGTTAAGGTAATCCCCCAATTCACTTAGATTTGGAGGAAAACAGAAAGATGAGACTGTCTAATGTAAAAAGTAATCAAGGAGGGAATGGGTCTATTGTTTGGAGTAGGAAGTATAATATTAAAAATGACGAAGAGGAAAGAGAACCACTCAGCCTATTCTTCTTTCAACTTCTCTATCAAGGAGACCTACCTTCAAACTGGAAAACGTGGAACAAATATGGTCAAAGAGGAACAGATGCTCAAGACAGGTGAGGAGACAGAATACCTAGGTACTCTGAATGAGCTCAATTTTGGAAAGAGACCAAACATTCACATTCCAGATTATGAAGGCAACTGAGACAGATTACCCTGGATTATATTAATATATAATATCAATTTATTCAGGGGAATGGTAAAAGAGATGGAAGTCCACAGATGGAAAAACGGTGTCTCCATTACACACACACACACACACACACACACACACACACACTCACTCTCTCTCTCTCTCTCTCACCAAGAATCAAAAACAGCAGTCAGTTAGATGTTAATTCCTGGGAATACTCTTGACTGGATTAATAAAAATAGGTATATAAGATCTTAGGAAAAAAAGGTGCTTGTTGGAAAAGAAACTGTAGGGTCAACAGGAACAAGGTCATGATGTGAACTTCCCTTTCTTTTTTTAATAGGGTCTGTTGACTTTAGTCTCCTGTAAATTAGGATGCAACACAATATACGGTGAAGAGCATACACTTTTGAGTCAGACAAGTGGGTCTGATCTGCCACTAATTAGATCTTCGACTTGGAGCAAGTTATGCAACCTCCATAAGCCTCAGTTTACTTGTCAGCAAAAAGATAGTCTTTTCTGTATGGTTGTAAGGATTATTGAGATAACGCATATAAAGCGGTCCAGAAATGGTATCAGCACTACGCACTGGACCCTTAGGGCAGCACGTGGAGGGCTGCTGCGAGGAGTGGGACAGGAAAAACCTACAGCGTGGGGCCTGCCTCCCTTGCCGGCAGCCAGAACCCTTCGAACATAGTTCTCTTTGAAATCAAGATTTCACAGCTCAAGACAAAACCCAAAAACTGAACCAAAACATCTAAATATTAAAAACATTGCTGTAGATATAGCAAGCCAAGATTTTAATAAGGCATTTATTTTATAAGATCTCAAAATACTTACATGTGTGAGAGAAATATGGACTTACTAGCCCAAGTAAAATTAAATGAATCTAAGCGGTTAAACCACAGTAAAGTGCTATTGCCCTAAAGGGAAAAACTCTGGAGTAAAGGGTGAGGAGGGCTTTTTTAAAAAGGGGACATACTCCGCAACTAAGTGATCCTGAGCTATTTCCCCATGTATAACAGCTTCTTATAAGATCCTTGTGGATAAACTATGGTTATCAAGTTTGCTGATAACAGATCCCCCTTGGAGGGACAGCAGATACAATGGATCAAGACTAAAATTTTAAAACCTTGATATCGAATGATGGGCTGAATATAACAACGCAAACACATGAGGTGTCAAAGTGAAGCATTGATCTTATGTCTAAAAACCAAGTACATAAGTACAGACTGGGAAATGTTGAGTAGTAGAAAACTTGAAAAAGATGAAAAGCTCAATGAGGCCAAAAAGTGATATGGTTGACAAGGAAAGCTCCTACTGAAGTAGCAAAAAAATAAGCAAAGGAAGTGGGAGTTTAATTCATTTTGCTGGTCAAATGACAGGGAGATTTTAAAGTATTCAAGGAGATGCTGAATACATCTGGCCATGGTAAAGCAGGATTGGTATCTTCTTTCATAAAGCCCTCCTCGGACTACTAAGTCTTAAAAAAAAAATTCCCCCTCCATCAACTCTACCTCTTGAAAGTACTATGTTGGGTAACTAATTTTGTAGAACTCTTCATTTCAAAATCTGATGAAACAGGTATTTTTTGGATGAGTTCTTACAATCTAGCTGCCGTATTTCCAAATACCAATTCTTATAGCATATTGCTATCCTTACTTTTCTTTTCCTTTTTCTTCTCATCTTTCTTCTCTTCCTCTTCACCTCCAGCTCCAAGTAAGGTAAAGATAATTCCAGTTTGAGAATTTATACCCACAGCAGTAACTACCATTCTTCCAGAGCCTTCCATTACATGAGTACCTACAACAACAGAAAATGTGTTTTTAAAATTCAACAACACATTAAAATAAAACCAAGATTCTTGTGCTTAAGGTTTTAAGTCTGTAATAAGTCATCTGAGTTCAAAGCTCACTCTACCAGTCATTTATCATGTGATACTGGGCAAACTGTAACATCTCAATTACTAGTCCATAAACGTGGATAACAGTACCTACACTCTGTAAAAATGAGACGCAAATTAAGTCTGTAAGTGTAAAGTGTTTGGCACATTGCCTGGAATTTTAGGGGTTCAATGAATGTTCAATATTTAAATTATAACTGTATTATTATTATTAGGGACAATTCACTTATAAAGAAATGTGCTTACAACAAAAAGGATCACACAGCAACAACTGACATATTCCTAAGCCAACCCCACCACCTTTCCCTAACCCAGGCTTTCATGCCAGCCCACCTAGATCACTGCAACAGCAGCCTAGCTAGTTTCTGTCTTTCCAGTTCATCCTGAAATAGGTTTACCCTTCCTAAGATGTGATTTTATCATAAGCCTCTCATGACTCCAAAACTTCTGACCCTCACTGACTACTGGATAAAGTTCAAAGTCTTCACATGGAGACCAAACAACACTCCCAACTTTTTCATCCATTAGCCTAACATAAAACTCCATTACAAAAAGCTGGGGAGCAGAGATGGGAACACTGACTGAATTCTGACTGTCCCTCACAACAGTCTTGCAAGCAGCAGGCATTATTATTCTTATTTCCTAGAAACTTGCCCAATGTTACACAACTATTAAGTGACAAGGCAGATTCAATCCAGCTCTGTCAGAGCACAGAGGGCATATTCTTCTTATGATATAATGTCACTAAGGTTGCTCACAACTCTCCAACCTGTACGACCACACCTCTCCATCTTTCCCTCACTCATTAGAAGGCTTCCCACCTCTCTAATATTTTTGTGAATTTTAAGTAACTTTCAAAACTTAACTTTTTTTAATATACTCAATAAAGTCTTCTTTATAGTTATCACTTATTTATTTGATCTCCTAGTTTACAACCACCTGGAGGGCAGGGTCTGTAGCACATACTATACCATCCTGTGTACCAAAACAATGTTCAATGGTAATTTGCAAAATGAGATCGTAAAGCATATGTACTTACTCCAGTACTTAAAAATTTATATTTGGCTGTTAATTACTAAGTAATTTATCCAATATGAATTTTTTTGGCCTTTGATTTTCCTCCTTTAAAAAATCTATATTCTGACTATTTCACTAATTATTAGCTTCTTTGCCAGTAAAAATGCAAGGGAAACAAGAAATTAAATTAAGGACAGTGAAACAATATTTACTGAGCAAGGACTAAATGTAAAAGACAGTTTGTTTCTTTTAACAATTCTAGCTTTCAGCAAATTTCAGTTTTTTATGTTCTGTTCTTCTCGACCACAGGTAATCAAATGTTGGCAGGTAATATGCTCAGGCAAAGTAAACAGTTTTTGTTCTGGTCATATCCCTACCGCTAACTGAATAACTGCTTTTAAACATCTAAATTTAAAAAGCCAAGAACAGCAGTGAGAGATGGCATCATGAGAATAAATTTAAAAATAAATGCATTTCATGTTTTCAGTACATTTTTGGAAGAGGGAAATAAATGCAGAAAAACTTTCCCACCCGTACTGTGATAAGGAACTCCAGAAAGTTATTTCAGTCTTTTCTTAAACATGGAAAATTTATAGAGTCCTCTTGGTATACTTGGTGTGTCGGGAACCTGAGTCTACAAAAACTTACCAGCCATCTCTGTTAAAACAGAAAAGGACCAAGGTTCCGTTAAAGGATGTCATTCTGAAGAGCTAAGCACTGTGTGAATAAGCTAGATGTACATCAAAGCCCATGAAGTATACATGGCAAAAAGGCAAGAGGAGACTACCTCAGTTCACCAAATACTGTGGCCTGGTCAGTCTGTGGCAGTTAGGTATGACCAGCTAGCTTCCCTCTCCTTTGGGAAAAATCACAGATTTTACTTGGCTAACATTAACCACAGTTTCTTAGAAGTATGGCAAGGAATAAGTAAAATAAGTATACATTAAACTTAACTACATGATATATCCAAGATATTTCTATTTGGAATGAATTTCAAGCAGAGCAATATAAAGAAAAATTCAAATAGAGTAGGAATGTTCTTAGTAGTGCAGGATACTGAAGGTATACAAATCCCAAGATTTTTTCAAAGAAACAAAAGTCTATATTAAAATGAAACTTTCCCCCTATTTATAATGCTGTTTATAAATGTATATACATGAAATTACTCTGACTTTTAGTGGTGGGACGTTTTACAATAAACCTTTTGGCACATATTTACAAATCTTAAAAAGGTAATAGTTAAGCTTAAGTATGTGCCCCGAAGTTGTGATTCTAACTTAACTGACCCTTGTCACACGTTTGACTTTGGTTTCAGTAAAACCATGTCCAACCAATTAGAATATAAAGTTCACAGAGAAGTGAAAAAGTATAGCTGCCAAGTTATTAAATATTTAAATAAGCAGAATCTCCTTCCAATGTAGGAAATGTTAGCATTCCATTAACATCTGAAAATAATAATTAAAGACAAATAGGCAACATTTTCTTACTCCAAATGCTAGTATAACTCAATCTAAAAATCTATTCAAACCAAATGTCTTACAAGCAATTTTGTAAATTCTATAAAGAACACTAGAAAATTAAGAGTAGGAAACTGAAAATCAAAAGCTAAGGAACTGGTATAATTTTGGAGACAAGTTGTGGTACTCTGGTTTCCTTTCATGTAGCATCTTAGAAGGCAGCTTGTAATTTTTTTCATTATCCCTTCCATTTCATTTCCAATTAACCTTAGGTCTAGCTATCAACAGTTAAGCTGTTGTAAAAGCCTCCTAGGTAGACACCCACCTCCCCTTTTCAGACAGCACCCTCACTACACAAAGCCTTAGATTTTCAGAACATGTCTTAACCGTGTGCAAATTCAGTTCTGCCTAGTAGATGTGGTACTACTCCTGGACCTATTTATTATTAATCATATTACCTTAGATAAATAGTTAATGTCTCAGACTCATTCCTCAGTAGTTAAATAAGAAAGCAAGATTAGGTTAACTTTAAGGATTTTATGAGTTGTTTTTTTTTAAATCCTGTCCTTTGTAGACCATCATAGAGAATTCATTAATTTGCTTTAAACACACAATCATTCTTTAATTTTATATTACAATAGCCCTTAAGAATAAATGTAAAACAGATCAATTTAACAGAGATCATTAGGCTTATACTTTAGTTTTATCATTATACTAACATTAACACCGACTCTCAAATCTCTTCATTTTTTTGGACTCGGGTTCCTCATTTGTAAAATACAGTTCTGGATTTAAAGATCTCTAACGTCTCTGCTGACTTACAAAAGAAAGTCTCTAAAGTTTATAAGGGTAGAAGCTAACATAAAATACAGAATCCTCTTCACATTTACTGGCTCTTTGGGGAACTGTCTGCTGACAGTGGTATATAGTTGCGGAGGAGGAAAAAGTTCAGTTATAAAAGAAATTTGTACCTGATAAAAGTAAGGGATCCTTATCTAAAGACTTCTTAACATGATCAGATTCACCAGTCAATGAGCTTTCATCAATTTTAAGATCATTGCCTTGAATAAGTATGCCATCAGCGGGAAGAAGATCACCTAAAACAAAATAAAGGTATGCTAAACTGTGAACAAGATTACAATAACATCACATCATGTGTAAGATGCACTGCCCTTTTTTACTTACCATATTTCACTTGAGCAATATCTCCAACTGTAATGTCAGCTACAGGTATCTGAATGACCTGACCACCCCTGATGACTGTGAACTTCTGTTCTTGTTCAATTCGACTCTGCAAACCTCTGAACTGTTTTTCCTTACTCCAGTCATTGAAAGCTGTTACTAATACTACACACACTACTGACAAGAGGATTGCAGCTCCTTCAATCCAACCAGTTTCACCTTCACCTTCTTCCTCTCCAACAGAAACGTCTCCACAAACTATTTGGAAAGAAAGAAAATGCTGATCAAAAAAGATTCTGAATTGATGGCAACAGATATGTAATTATAATGTTTCTAGGTCCCGTTAACTTTGCTTACAGCTCTAAACACTTTATTGATTCAAAGCATTCCATAATGATGATGATGCTTACTCTGTTAATTTCAAGTTCCCTGCCTCTGAGGATTCTCATCTTTAGGGTAGGGAGGCAGTCTAGGGTACCTGTTAAGAGTGAGGACACTGGGGAAGATTAAATCTCGACCCTAAGGCAAGTTACTTATTTTTGAGACTCAGTTTCTCCATCTGTCAAATTAGGAGACCACCACTTACTGCAGGGTTGTTGAGAGAATTAAATGCGAAGACACTTGTAAAGAAGGCAGAGCAGTGGCTGAGACATCCTTCACACTCAACCAATAGTTAATGCTATTACTACATATAGTAGGCAAGTCATACACGGAAAGTTAAGTATTATGTGTTTACCCATGAACCATGCTTATTTACCATATCAGTTTCACTGGAGTATGATAAAAGCTTGACTTTCATAACATAAAAATTTAAGCAAAGTGCTACTCATTCATTCAACTATTTGAGCACCTACTTTAGGCGCCAACTCTGTTTTCAAAGCTAAGGATGTAACAGTGAATAAGACATATAAGCTCCTTCTCCTCAGGGAACCTATACTCAGATTGGTAGGTGTGAATGAGATGTGAAAAAATCAGATAATAAAACCCAAGTAATTAATTTCAGATATCGTAAGTGCCATGAAGAAAATAAAATATGGTGATGTGCTAGCAAATGAAAAGAGGGCTAACTGTGGTTGGGTGAACAGAGAAGACCCCTCTGAGGTGTCCATGACATTTGAGCTAGGAGCCAAATGATATGAGTGAATTAGCCATATAGATTTAAGGGAAGAGGATTCCGGAGAGATTAAAGTCAGCACAGAGGCTCTATGGCAGAAAAGACTTTAGAAAAAGACAGAGGTGGGGACAAAAGAAACCTCAAAACTGTAGGGCCAGTAATGGTGAAGAATGAACAAGGACGGTACTTTTTGAACCTTGGGCTGTAATCTATTTGTGAGTCTAAAATCAATTCAGATCTTCAAGATGGTGGAGGAATAGGACATGGAGATCACCTTCCTCGACACAAATACATCAGAAATACATCTACACGTGGAACAACTCCTACAGAACACCTACTGAACGCTGGCATAAGACCTCAGACTTCCCAAAACGCAAGAAACTCCCCACGTACCGGGGTAGGGCAAAAGAAAAAACAGACACAAAAGACTAGGGGCGGGATCTGCACCAGTGGGAGGGAGCTGTGAAGGAGGAAAGGTTTCCACACACTAGGAAGCCCCTTCGCGGGCGGAGACGGCGGGTGGCGGAGGGAGAAAGCTTGGAGCCACGCAGGAGAGCACAGCAACAGGGGTGCGGGGGTCAAAGCGGAGAGATTCCCGCACAGAGGATCGGTGCCGACCAGCACTCACCAGCCCGAGAGGCTTGTCTGCTCACCCGCCGGGGCGGGTGGGGACTGGGAGCTGAGGCTCGGGCTTCTTCAGAGGTCAGATCCCAGGGAGAGGACTGGGGTTGGCTGCGTGAACACAGCCTGAAGGGGCTAATGCGCCACAGCTAGCCGGGAGGGAGTCCGGGAAAAAGCCTGGACCTGCCCAAGAGGCGAGAGACCATTGTTTCCGGGTGCGCGAGGAGAGGAGATTCAGAGCACCGCCTAAACGAGCTCCAGAGACAGGCGTGAGCTGCAGCTATCAGCATGGACCCCAAGAGACGGGCATGAGACGCTAAGGCTGCTGCTGCCGCCACCAAGAAGCCTGTGTGCAAGCACAGGTCACTATCCACACCTCCCCTGCCGGGAGCCTGTGCAGCCCACCACTGCTAGGTTCCCGGGATCCAGGGACAACTTCTCCGGGAGAACACACGCGTGCCTCAGGCTGTTGCAACGTCATGCTGGCCTCTGCTGCAGAAGGCTCACCCAGCATTCCGTACCCATCCCACTTAACAGCCTGAGTGAGCCAGAACCCCTAATCAGCTGCTACTTTAAACCTGTCCTGTCTGGGCGGGGAACAGACGCCCTCGGGCGACCTACACGCAGAGGCAGGGCCAAATCCAAAGCTGAACCCCAGGAGCTGTGCAAACAAAGAGAAAGGGAAATCGTTCCCAGCAGCCTCAGGAGCAGTGGATTAAATCTCCACAATTAACATGACATATCCTGCATCTGTGGAATACCTGAAGAGACAACGAATCATCCCAGAATTGAGGAGGTGGACTTTGTATGATTTTGTCTGTATAGCTTTGATTTAACCATTTGTCCTAGGGTTCTGTCTGTCCTTTTTTTTTTTTTTTTTTTAAGGATAGTTTTTAGTGCTTGTTATCATCAGTGGATTTGTTTTTTTGGTTTGGTAGCTCTCTTCTTTCTTTATTACTTTTTAATTCTTTTTGTACTTTTAATAATTTTTCTATTTTAATAACTTTTATTTTTTCTCTTTCTTTCTTTCTCCCTTTTCTTCTGAGCAATGTGGCTGACAGGGTCTTGGTGCTCCGGCCGGGTGTCAGGCCTGAGACTCTGTGGTGGGAGAGCCAAGTTCAGGACACTGGTGCACCAGAGACCTCCCGGCTCTGCCTAATGTCAAATGGCAAGAGCTCTCCCAGAGATCTCGATCTCAACTCTAAGACCCAGCTCCACTCAACAACCAGCAAGCTACAGTGCTGGCCACCCTATGCCAAACAACTACAACTAGCAAGACAGGAACAAAACCCCAGCCATTAGCAGAGAGGCTGCCTAAAATCATAATAAGGCCAGAGACACCCCAAAACACACCACCGGATGCAGTCCTGCCCACCAGAAAGACAAGATCCAGCCTCATCCACCAAAACACAGGCAATAGTCCCTTCCACCAGAAAGCCTACACAACCCACTGAACCAACCTTAGCCACTGGGGGCAGACACCAAAAACAACGGGAACTATGAACCTGCTGCAGCCTGTGAAAAGGAGACCCCGAACACAGTAAGTTAAGCAAAATGAGAAGACAGAGAAACACACAGCAGATGAGGGAGCAAGGTAAAAATCCAACATACCAAACAAATGAAGAGGAAATAAGCAGTCTACCTGAAAAGGAGTTCAGAGTAATGATAGTAAAGATGATCCAAAATCTTGGAAATAGAATGGAGAAAATAAAAGAAACGTTTAACAAGGACATAGAAGAATGAAAGAGCAAACAATGATGAACAACACAATAAATGAAATTAAAAATTCTCTAGAAGAAATCAATAGCAGAATAACTGATGCAGAAGAACGGATAAGTGACCTGGAAGATAAAATAGTGGAAATAACTACCACAGAGCAGAATATAAAAGAATGAAAAGAATTGAGGACAGTCTCAGAGACCTCTGGGACAACACTGAACGCACCAACATTCGAATTATAGGGATACCAGAAGAAAAAAAGAAAGGGAATGAGAAAATATATGAAGAGATTATAGTTGGAAACTTCCCTAATGTGGGAAAGGAAATAGTCAATCAAGCCCAGGAAGCACCGAGAGTCCCATACAGGATAAATCCAAGGAGAAACATGCCAAGACACATATTAATCAAACTATCAAAAATTAAATACAAAGAAAACATACTAAAAGCAGCAAGGGAAAAACAAAAATTAACATACAAAGGAATCCCCATAAGGTTAACAGCTGATCTTTCAGCAGAAATGCTGCAAGCCAAAAAGGAGTGGCAGGACATATTTAAAGGGATGAAAGGGGAAATCCTACAACCAGGATTACTCTACCAAGCAAGGATCACATTCAGATTGGATGGAGAAATTAAAACCTTTACAGACAAGCAAAAGGTGAGAGAATTCAGCACCACCAAACCAGCTTTACAACAAATGCTAAAGGAACTTCTCTAGGCAGGAAACACAAGAGAAGGAAAAGACTTACAATGATAAGCCAAAAACAATTAAGAAAATGGTAGTAGGAACATACATATCGATAACTACCTTAAACGTAAATGGATTAAATGCTCCCACCAAAAGACACAGACTGGCTGATTAGATACAAAAACAAGACCCATGTATATGCTGTCTACAAGAGACCCACTTCAGACCTAGGGACACATACAGACTGAAAGTGAGGGGATGGAAAAAGATATTCCATGCAAATGGAAACCATAAGAAAACTGGAGTAGTAATTCTCATATCAGACAAAATAGACTTTAAAATAAAGACTATTACAACAGACAAAGAAGGACACTACATAATGATCAAAGGATCAATCAAAGAGAATGATATAACAATTGTAAATATGTATGCACCAAACATAGGAGCATCTCAGTACATAAGGCAAATGCTAACAGCCATAAAAGGGGAAACTGACAGTAACACAATCGTAGTAGAGGACTTCAACACCCCACTTCCACCAATTGACACAACATCCAAAATGAACTAAAAAAGGAAACACAAGCTTTAAATGATACATTAAGCAAGATAGACTTAATTGATATTTATAGGACATTCCATCCAAAAACAACAGAATACACTTTCTTCTCAAGTGCTCATGGGACATTCTCCAGGATAGATCATATGTTGGGTCACAAATCAAGCCTTGGTAAATTTAAGAAAATAGAAATCGTATCAAGTATCTTTTCCAACCACAACGCTATGAGACTAGATATCAATTACAGGAAAAAAATCTGTAAAATAACGAACACATGGAGGCTAAACTATACACTACTAAATAACCAATAGATCACTGAAGAAATCAAAAAGAAAATCAAAAAATACCTAGAAACAAATGACAATGAAAACACAACGACTCAAAACCTATGGGATGCAACAAAAGCAGTTCAAAGAGGTAAGTTTATAGCAACAGAATCCTACCTCAAGAAACATGAAACATCTCAAATAAACAACATAACCTTACACCTAAAGCAATTAGAGAAAAGAACAAAACCCCCCCAAAGTTATCAGAAATCATAAAGAACATAAAGATCAGATCATAAAGATCAGATCATAAAGATCAGATCAGAAATAAATGAAAAAGAAATGAAGGAAACAATAGCAAAGATCAATAAAACTAAAGCCTGGTTCTTTGAGAAGATAAACATAATTGATAAACCATTAGCCGGACTTATCAAGGAAAAAACGGAGAAGACTCAAATCAATAGAATTAGAAATGAAAAAGGAGAAGTAACAACTGACACTGCAGAAATACAAAGGATCATGGGAGATTATTACAAGCAACTATATGCCAATAAAATGGACAAGCTGGAAGAAATGGACAAATTCTTAGAAAAGCACAACCTTCCGAGACAAACAGGAAGAAACAGAAAATATAAACAGACCAATCACAAGCACTGAAATTGACACTGTGGTTAAAAATCTTCCAACAAACAAAAGCCCAGGACCAGATGGCTTCACAGGCAAATTCTATCAAACATTTAGAGAAGAGCTAACACCTATATTTCTCAAACTCTTCCAAAACACAGCAGAGGGAGGAACACTCCCAATCTCATTCTACAAGGCCACCATCACCCTGATACCAAAACCAGACAAATATGTCACAAAGAAAAAAAAGTACAGGCCAGTATCATTGATGAACATAGATGCAAAAATCCTCAACAAAATACTAGCAAACAGAATCCAACAGCACATTAAAAGGATCATACACCATGATCAAGTGGGGTTTATCCCAGGAATGCAAGGATTCTTCAATATACGCAAATCAGTCAATGTGATAAACCATATTAACAAATTAAAGGAGAAAAACCATATGGTCATCTCAATAGATGCAGAAAAAGCTTTTGACAAAATTCAACACCGATTTATGATAAAAACCCTCCAGAAAGTAGGGACAGAGGGAACTTACCGCATCATAATAAAGGCCGTATATGACAAACCCACAGCCAACATTGTTCTCAATGGTGAAAAACTGAAACCATTTCCTCTAAGATCAGGAACAAGACAAGGTTGTCCACTCTCACCACTTATTCAACATAGTTTTGGAAGTTCTAGCCACAGCAATCAAAGAAGAAAAAGAAATAAAAGGAATCCAAATCGGAAAAGAAGTTAAGCTGTCACTGTTTGCAGATGACATGATACTATACACAGAGAATCCTAAAGATGCTACCAGAAAACTACTAGAGCTAATCAATGAATTTGGTAGAGTAGCAGGATACAAAATTAATGCACAGAAATCTATTGCATTCCTATTCACTAATGATGAAAAATCTGAAAGAGAAATTAAGGAAACACTCCCATG
>NW_020837952.1:34600176-34715702 GCF_003676395.1 Aethalodelphis obliquidens
TTTGGAAGTTCTAGCCACAGCAATCAAAGAAGAAAAAGAAATAAAAGGAATCCAAATCGGAAAAGAAGTTAAGCTGTCACTGTTTGCAGATGACATGATACTATACACAGAGAATCCTAAAGATGCTACCAGAAAACTACTAGAGCTAATCAATGAATTTGGTAGAGTAGCAGGATACAAAATTAATGCACAGAAATCTATTGCATTCCTATTCACTAATGATGAAAAATCTGAAAGAGAAATTAAGGAAACACTCCCATTTACCATTGCAACCAAAAGAATAAATACCTAGGAATAAACTTACCTTAGGAGACAAAAGACCTGTATGCAGAAAACTATAAGATACTGATGAAAGCAATTAAAGATGATACAAACAGATGGAGAGATATACCATGTTCTTGGATTGGAAGAATCAACATTGTGAAAATCACTCTACTACCCAATGCAATCTACAGATTCAATGCAATCCCTATCAAATTACCAATGGCATTTTTGACAGAACTAGAAGAAAAAATTTCACAACTTGTATGGAAACAAAAAAGACCCCGAATAGCCAAAGCAATCTTGAGAAAGAAAAACGGAGCTGGAGGAATCAGGCTCCTTGACTTCAGACTATACTACAAAGCTACAGTAATCAAGACAGGATGGTACTGGCACAAAGACAGAAATATAGATCAATGGAACAGGACAGAAAGCCCAGTGATAAACCCACGCACATATGGTCACCTTATCTTTGATAAAGGAGGCAAGAATATACAATGGAGAAAAGGCAGCCTCTTCAATAAGTGGTGCTGGGAAAACTGGACAGCTACATGTAAAAGAATGAAATTAGAACATTCCCTAACACCATACTCAAAAATAAACTCAAAATGGATTAAAGACCTAAACGTAAGGCCAGACACTATGAAACTCTCAGAGGAAAACATAGGCAGAACACTCTATGACATAAATCACAGCAAGATCCTTTTTGACCCACCTCCTAGAGAAATGGAAATAAAAACAAAAATAAAGAAATGGGATCTAATGAAACTTAAAAGCTTTTGTACAGCAAAGGAAACAATAAACAAGACAAAAAGACAACCCTCAGAATGGGAGAAAATATTTGCAAATAAAGCAACTGACAAAGGATTAATCTCCAAAGTTTATAAGCATCTCATGCAGCTCAATATCAAAAACACAAACAACCCAATCCAAAAATGGGCAGAAGACCTGAAGAGACATTTCTCCAAAGAAGATACACAGATTGCCAACAAACACATGAAAGGATGCTCAACATCAGTAATCATTACAGAAATGCAAATAAAAACTACAGTGAGGTATCACCTCACACCAGTCAGAATGGCCATCATCAAAAAATCTACGAACAATAAATGCTGGAGAGGGTGTGGAGAAAGGGGAACCCTCTTACACTGCTGGTGGGAATGTAAACTGATACAGCCACTATGGAGAACAGTAAGGAGGTTCCTTAAAAAACTAAAAATAGAACTACCATACTACCCAGCAATCCCACTACTGGGCAAGTACCCTGAGAAAACCATAATTCCAAAGAGTCATGTACCACAATGTTTACTGCAGCTTTATTTACAATAGCCAGGAAATGGAAGCAACCTGTGTCCATTGACAGATGAATGGATAAAGAAGCTGTGGCACATATGAAGTATTACTGTCAGAAAAAGAAATAAAATTGAGTTATTTGTAGTGAGGTGGATGGACCTAGAGTCTGTCATACAGAGTAAAGTAAACCAGAAAGAGAAAAACAAATACCGTATGCTAAGACATATATATGGAATCAAAAAAAATGGTTCTGATGAACCTAGGTGCAGGACAGGAATAAAGACGCAGACGTAGAGAATGGACTTGAGGACACAGGGAGGGGAAAGGGTAATCTGGGACGAAGTGAGAGAGTGGCATGGACATATATACACTACCAAATGTAAAATAGATAGCTAGTGGGAAGCAGCCGCATAGCACAGGGAGGTCAGCTCGGTGTTTCGTGACCACTTAGGGGGGTGGGAGGGAGATGCAAGAGGGAGGAGATATGGGGTAAAGTATATGTATAGCTTATTCAATTCGTTATAAAGCAGAAACTAACACACCACTGTAAAGCAATTATACTCCAATAAAGTTGTTTTTAAAATAAAGAAAATAAAATCAATTCAGTGGCTCATGACCAGAGTTTTGAAAAATGAAAGAGAACAAAATAGAAAGGATATACATGTAGTAAAGGTGAACTGTTTTTTGAAAGCTTACTTTGGTTATTTTTAAATTCACATGAAGGAGTATGTTCTTTGTTCCTATGTAAAGTTCTTTCTTACTGAGTGTTGAGCTAAAATCTCTGAAAGTCAATGGTTCTCTTAGGAAATGCAGAACAGGAAATGGATTATTCACAAGAAAATAATGAGTAAACCAATGACACTAGAAATGATTAAAGCATATTCCAGAAGAGTGAGCATGAACTGAAGAGAGGACTTGAGGTGCAAGGGTTCTGAATAAAGATGAATCAAGGAGAGGTATGTGGGACAGATAAAGGGAGAGAAGACAGAAGCTGGAGAAAAATCAATTTGCGTGAAATGGAACAATCACCATCCCCACCAAATGGGCATGATGTGAACAATCACAGAAAATATCCGTGTGAAGATCAGCAGGATTCAGCCACCAGTGGGTATAACGCATGTTCTCCAAAGGAGATGGCTAGATGATCTACTTAGAGTGCTGGCCCCGCCATCCAAATACTAAAACTTCTATTTTATTTATTTTCAAGCTGAAGAAATAACTATGTATCACTGCATACAATAACCAATTAAGTGAATCTATGGTTTACATTATTTTAAATAGTAGAAGCTGTAAAGACAGCTTCCCCTTACCTTTCCCCCTGCCCAGAATATCAGAGATTTGCTCTCTGAATTACATAAAGCAAGTCTGAACTCAAGAACAGATGAAGGTTGAAATACTATATTGACCACTTTCACCAACCTTGAGGCAGTGCTAAAATATTATCTTCCAAATAAAGCTCTACAGTGGTCTTACTGGTTAAAAACATAAAAATGCAATACTTGGGACTTCCCTGGTGGTTCAGTGGTTAAGACTCTGCACTTTCACTGTAGGGGGTGTGGGTCTGATCCCTGGTCAGGGAACTAAGATCCCGCATGCTTGCACCGTATGGCCAAAAAATAAAATAAAATACAATTAAAAATATATTAAATTAAAATCAAGTGATGGCAGGGGATTCCCTTACTGCAGATTGAAAAAAAAAAAAAGCAATACTTTTTAATAGTGAATGACAGACTCATATCAGAAGATGAAATTTACCAGTCGTATTTCAAGAAAAACTTTTACATAACTGGTGGATGGAAGTGAAAATAAGTATCATGATTTAGTGAGTACACTAAAATCTTCCACTTGGATTTACCTAATGTTGAGTTTTTTCCAGCTATGACAGATATTAAAACCAAGTTCTGAAAGAAAACAAACTTAGACCCAAATCAGGCTAAATCAAGATTATAAACTATAATAATGTATATTTAATCATGCTATTAATAATGATGCTTTTATTTCATTTTATTTATTTATTTATTTTTGGCTGTGTTGGGTCTTCGTTTCTGTGCAAGGGCTTTCTCTAGTTGCGGCAAGCGGGGGCGACTCTTCATCGCGGTGCGCGGCCTCTCTTGTTGCGGGGGCACAGGCTCCAGACGCGCAGGCTCAGTAGTCGTGGCTCACGGGCTTAGTTCTCCGCAGCATGTGGGATGTTCCCAGACCAGGGCTCGAACCCGTGTCCCCTGCATTAGCAGGCAGATTCTCAACCACTGCGCCACCAGGGAAGCCCAATAATGATGTTTTAAGGCTACTAAAAATCAAAAATTTAAACGTTCACCTTTTTAATCTTTAATTTCTATTTATGTATATGTTTTAAAATGCTCACAGTATAAATAACTTTAAATACATATAATTCATAAATGCATCATTTGGAGACATATGCTCATATCTTTTCTTTATAGAAAAAAAGTTTAAAGACAATGCAACAGAGGTTAAGGGAAAGGAATTGTGAGACAATTATTTAATTTTCAGCTTTAAATCTCACATGCATATGTATTTATAACTACTGAATATTTCAAAAGAGAGTGTGAAACAAGTTAGTGACATATTTCATTTCATATATAGTTCTACTTTATACTACACAGATAAACTTAGAATGATCTTGAAATAGACAGTATTAAAGTATTTCTAGAAACTGAATCTTTTTCCTACTGATGACCATTACAAATTTTTAAGAAAGCTGCAGGGAAGAAAAAAAGTAATCTCAAAATCAAAGTTAGGAAAGGACTGTAGTTTACCAGTTATACATGGGAGAAAAAAAAAGTATTTTAATAATGTTTTCAGTAAAGTCCAAGTGTAAATACAACAATAAAAATCGATTTTTACTAAAGGCGCTCCCTTGTAAATATATTCACCTGAGAGGTACACACCATCTGAATTCAGCCTATGCTCTCTACACCACAGGGCAAATATGCCATTCTAAAATCCCCTACGTGATTCTTGGGTGGTATATCAAGTGTACATATATTAATAGCATAAAAAAGCGGTTCTCAAAGTGTTGTTTAAGAACTCCAGGGGGATCCTCGAGGTCAAAACTGTTTTTAGAATAACACTAAGATGCTATTTTGCCTCATATTTCATGAATGTATAGTGAAACTTTCCAAAGACTACATTACATGTGCTAAATACAACAAAATGAATGCAGAAGCAGATGAGAATCCAGTTATCTTCAATTAACCCAGACCTCAATGAGATACAGTGACGTTACAAACACCACTACTATTCATTATTTCATTTCAAACTTCATTAATAATTACAGTAATTATAATTATATATTATAATATTTATTATTTTTAAATGCACTGATAAATATTTTAAAATTTCTCAGTTTTAATTTAGAATACAGTAAATACCTACAGACATAACTCACATAATCAAAACCTCTTTGGCGTTCTCAATACTTAGAGAGTGTAAAAGGGTTCTGAGACCAAAGAGTTTGAGAACCACTAGTTGTATACAGTGACTATAGAGTTATGTGGGTTATAGTGCTTATTTTCACACTAAATAGTACTAGTAAGAAATTTTGATAATTTGGATTTCTATGACTATAGATTTACAATTAATGGATTTCCTTTTAAGCAAGTATCCACTTCTTAGTGTTAAATGTAACATGATGAAAAGATACATGAAATATACTAATAAGTGGTTTTTTAAACAGTGCAAACACTAAACTTTTACCATGGAGCAAAAATACCTTTATATGGTTTATTAACACCTTCTGGTAGATTTTCAGTCTCTTTAAAGGGCCTTAAGATACCAAGAACTCTAGATTATCTTCTCAGTTGGATCTAATACCAGTTATCTCCTTAAGCAAATATAAAAAAGGGCCTGTCACTGTATCCTACAAATGAAGCAGTCTGAATTCCAAGATTTGCCCAGATCCCATTAGTTAAAAAAAACCTACTCCCACTGAAAATATTTTTCTTCAGTTTTCTTATAGTTTTGGGAAAAAATGTTAAAAGTAAAAAGTTTTTAATCATCTGCTAACGCACTCAAGTCTAGAGCACCAATTCCCAGTATTCTATGACAGTTGGATAAACCAAGCAGTAAAGAATTTAACTTCATGTTGCTAAACATGGTATCACCTCCCTTTCCAGATGAAAAGACACACACACTTACACATCCTCACACCTACCCACTTGTGCACACATACATATACATGAGCACCACAGACACATACACAAAAACATTTAAGAAATCTCAGAGGATATATATCAAAATGATAATCTCTAAAATGTGGGATTTTCAGTAAATATGATTTCCTTTGAATTGTCATTTCCCCCCCCCTAATTTTTCAACAGCAAAACACGTACCGCTTATTTAATAAATAAAAGTTTAAAAAATAATTTGGCTCAATACTGATAAGAATATTGCCTAAATCCTTTCTTATATACATCAGTGATTCTCAACTGCAGGCAATTTTGCCCCCCCACCACCACCATAGGATATCTGGCTACCACTGGAGATACTCTTGGTTGCCAAGGTGACAATGAATGTTCCGGTGAAAAATGTCAACAGTGCCCTGTGGAGATCAGAATCCTGATCTCCACAGACTTCAGCCTCAGATCCGCTCGCTTATGCTGTGACCCACTACCTCCTCCCGCCCGCCCCCGCCAAAAGTTCCCTCTCACATATAAGTTCTAGGCATACCTTTGAAAGAATTACTTTAAATGATTACCTAAGCCAACTTTTAGAGTTAGCAAATATTTATTAAACTCTTAATAACTTGAAAGGCAGAAGAATGAAGTTTTCACAAACAAAAATATTTTGGTGAATCACTCTTCTGATATATAAAATACTAATGGTTCACTCTATAGCTTCTTAAATATAGTGACCAAAACCCAAGCTAGATCTCCAGGCAGTTATAGAATGTAATGTTGGAAATATCCATTTTAAATAATTTGTTTTAAGGGAAAAGAAGAAGAAATTTAAAAGAGAAATGAAGGAGTACTTCCCTGGTGGCACAGTGGTTAAGAATCTGCCTGCCAATGCAGGGGACATGGGTTCAATCCCTGGTCCAGGAAGATCCCATATGCCACGGAGCAACTAAGCTGGTGCGCCACAACTACTGAGCCTGAGCTCTAGAGCCCACATGCCACAACTACTGAAGTCTGCGCACCCTAGAGCCCATGCTCCACAACAAGAGAGGCCATGGCAATGAGAAGCCTGCGCACCACAACAAAGAGTAGCCCCTGCTCGATGCAACTAGAGAAAGCCTGCACACAGCAACGAAGACCCAATGCAGCAAAAGAAAAAAAAATAAAGGAAAAAAGAGAGAAATGAAGGACATAGAAAGATGAGAGAAACACAAAATCATGTGCAGTTAAAGCAGAGTTACCATTCTATATTTTTCCACTGGTCAGAATACTTTGTAGCATAAACATTTCTAAGATGGCAAGGAAATTATCCAAATCATGTATATAACAAAATATACATAACATTTTAAGAACCTGAAAAGTAATGGATTAGGGAAAAGAATAAATTTTTGCTTTCATAATGATTTTCCAAAAGATTAAAAAAAAAAACCAAATTAAAAACTAATTACTTCACAATAGTGTTCTAAAGAACTTAAAAATCATGACGACACATAACACATCATATATATGGCTTAGTGCTTTGCCAGACACAGCGTATGCATACTTGGGTAGGTTACTTAACCTCTGTGTCTCACTTGTAAAATGGAGGTGACACTGTCTATCTTATAAGGTTACTGGGAAAATTACCTGAGGTAATATATTTAAAGAACTATTAAAAGCACTATTAGAATGATATCCAGTACTAAGCAGTTAATAAAAGCTGGCCTGCTATTGTTATTATGTATTAAGTAAGCAAGTGCACTGAACTTAGCATCACACATAAGAGTCTTCCCTCCCCCGCCCAATTTACTTACGTGCATTATCCCCTTCTGGAGGTTGATAAAAAGAAAGGCCCAATGATACTATGGCTGCAATTTCTAATATAATTAAAGTGACATCTTGTAATGCTTCCCATACTAATTGAAGAAAGGTTTTTGGCTTTTTAGGAGGTATAAAATTCTTTCCAAATACAGCTTCTCTTCTCTCTATATCTGCAGGGTTTCCACTTAAACCTAATAAAAAGAAATAAATTTAAGTGAACAGTTTTACTACTTACAAATGAAAATATTTTATTCAAAACACATACGTTCTCTACACTTTAGATTTGTTACATTTAGACACAATTCCTAAGACCCTATCAAAATGGTTTATTCTCATGAGTTAGACTAAGTGTACATAATTTAAATCACCAAAAAACATGTGCAATGCTTTAAGAGAACATTTTAAGTAGATGACGTAAGGTTGAACTAAGAATTTCCACTTTTCCAAACTGCTGGGTTTTGATCATACTGTCTTACACCACCTTACAGACTGCTAGAGACCAGAAATGATATGAGTTGGATGGTTTTATATTGGAATTAAACATTTCCCTGACCTTTACTTATGATATTTTTCCTCCAAAAGTGGGGAAGTATATAAAGATATTTATTTGATTTACTTATTGCATCTTGGTTAACTTAATAAGTGAAAGTCTTTTATTTTCATTCTTATTTGCTGAAGAACAATGAAAAGTTCATCCACTATAAGCTCTAAAACTTCTATTCTAAAAGGTCCGTTATAGGGAATTCCCTGGCGGTCCAGTGGTTAGGACTTTCACTGCTAGGGCCCAGGTTCAATCTCTGGTTGGGGAACTAAGATCCTGTAAGGCGTGGCACGGTCCAAAAAATCAAAAACAAAAACAAACAAACAAAAAAAACCAGGTCTATTATACTTCAATTGATAAAAGATTTGCAAGTCACAAAAAAACAGGAGACTTAGGATGACCTTTCCTTCAAGTTTACTTTTTAGGATTTATTTCCAGTTAAAGAAACAGGTAGTGCTATTGACTGACCATCACTGTAAAGGAAAAGGTACCTTGTAGGACATACTATTTATTGCCTGGAGCATGGAATTAGAAAGCCGTGAAGCAAAAGGTTAAGAGAGAGCTGGATGATCATATTTGCCTTTCCTTCACCCTACCAAGCAAGTCCTTCTCTAATTTAATCCTGCTGATCCTGTCGAGCCTAGATATATCCCAACTAGCTAATGCAAAGTATGTACATATTTACATTACTGTGGGAGTATGAAAACACAGGCAGCAGTGACAAATGACATTTTCCCTTAGTTTAAGAACACTGAAGAAGGGACTTCCCTGGTGGCGCAGTGCTTAAGAATCCGCCTGCCAATGCAGGGGACACACATTCGAGCCGTGGTCTGGGAAGATCCCACATGCCACGGAGCAACTAAGCCTGTGTGCCACAACTACTGAGCCTGCACTCTAGAGCCCACGAGCCACAACTACTGAGCCCGCATGACACAGCTACTGAGCCCACGTGCCACAACTACTGAAGCCTGCGTGCCTAGAGCCCTGCTCTGCAGCAAGAGCAGCCATCGCAGTGAGAAGCCTGCGCACCGCAACAAAGAGCAGCCCCCACTTGCCACAACTAGAGAAAAGCCCGCGTGGAGCAGCAAAGACCCAACGCAGCCAAAAATAAATAAATAAATATTTTTAAAAAAGGAAAAGAACACTGAAGAAGAGGACAGAGATACCAGGATGACATGACTTTTAATTTATCATTATAAATTTAAATTTATAATCAATTTAACCTCAACTCTATTTTCTGGCAAGAATTCATTCTAAGAGAACAGCACAGGAAAAAGACAGGAAAACAGCAGATCACTATAAGGCTCTCGGCTTTAAGTGTTTTAGCTATTACTCTGGATGCAGAGGCGGGCAAAGAGTAGGAGAGAGAAAACAAAGGAAGTTCATTATTAGAACAAACAATGAGAGATGAATATACAGATCTTAAAGTAATTATTTACTTTGGTTTTTTATTTATTAATTACTTATTTACTTGTTAAAGACACCAAAAATCTTCCAGAGAATGTTTTCACAAGCAACTGTAGCACAGTCAGGTCCACACTAGGCAGTTCAAAAAGCATCTTAGATTTCTGATGACAAAAGTCATCAACTGAAAGCTTCCACAGAGCTCTAGGCTTTGAGTCAGAGTCAATGGATAGAAAGGCAGTGAAGGACTGCACTGACTGTGACTAGCAGGAAACACAATATGAGAGAGGAAACTTGCAAATTATAACTTAGAATCCACACACTGTTTCTTCAGGCAAGAGCAATGCCCTCATCAATCCTAGCTGCAAACAGTTAACAACAGTCTGTGGTTTAATCGGGGGATAAGGGAATCGATGTAGTGAGGTTTTCCACGAAACAGAATGTATTTGTTTTAAAGAACTATACTTTGAGATGTTCTGAAATTATGTGCTTACTGCTTTTCAAATAAAATACCCTTTTTTTTTATTAAAGGATGATATTAGACAGTGGGTAGGTTTGTTCTGTCTTACATTTTAATGCCCTTACAGCAAAAATAAAAGATTGTTATCCCTGTGTCAGTCTCCAATTCTTTCTAAGAAATATGTTTGAAGATACTGGTTCCATCAGTTTAACTCACCCTTAATAGAGTCTACCATTAACTACATATAACAAACACCTCAGTTTTAAATATCACCACTGCAACTATAAAAATAGTTGACTAAAGCTTAACTTTTATACTGGTTATAACAGGGGCCAATATTTTGTTAATGCTGAAAAGAACAGCCGTGAAGCTAAAGATCGCTTAAAAACGTATCTTGGAGGGAATAAGGAAAGAAAAGCAGCTGATGCAAAGGTTATCGTAATTCTTCCTATGCTACCACCACATATACAAGCACACACCTAGGTCACTGCACCACTGAAGCTGTCTGGTTTAGGAATTAGAAAACCTAGGCTCCAATTCACCTACTGAAATCTTGTGCAAGTCACTCTTTGGGGTTGGGCGGGCATTAATATTTATTGGTATAACTCAGATAGTTTGGGAGGACCAAAGGAGAAGGTACAAAGTTTATAAACCATAAACTACAGGGCAACAGTTAGTTGAGGTAAGTAGGAAGAAAGACAAGTTACAAACTAAACACTATAGGTTTTAACTCCATTTCAGGGACAGCTGATTTCTATTCATGTAAAATAATAAACTCACATAATCTAAATATAATGAAGTTCAGAGTTCTGCAGCAGTCTGTCCCCCCTCCCCCGACTCCTGATACTGAATATCTGCTACTTCCAGGTACTGTTCTACTTGCTAAAAAGCCAGTGTGAACAAAACAAGTCTTACATTCAGCAAGCTTATATTATACTGGAGGAAGACAAATAAAGAGACAATTAAAATAGTATGAAGAGAGGACTGGCATTTATTCTAAGTGCATTGGAAACCACTAGAAGGCTTTATAGCAGGATAATGATAAATAATTTCATTTAAATTGTTTGAAGGAGAAATTGAAGAGTTGGAGAGTGGAGGAAAAGACCAGCTGGGAGGCCGCTGAAGTACAAAGTAAGAGATGGTGGTAGTTTGCATCTGGGTTCAGAAATGGAGGCAGAGGACTTCCCTGGTGGCACAGTGGTTAAGAATCCGCCTGCCAATGCAGGGGACATGGGTTTGAGCCCTGGTCCAGGAAGATCCCAATGTGCCGAAGAGCAACTAAGCCCGTGCGCCACAGCTGCTGAGCCTGCGCTCTAGAGCCTGCGTACCACAACTATTGAAGCCCATGAGCCTAGAGCCCGTGCTCCACAACAAGAGAAGTCACCACAATGAGAAGCTCGTGCACCGCAACGAAGAGTAGCCCCCGGGGCTTCCCTGGTGGCGCAGTGGTTGAGAGTCCGCCTGCCGATGCAGGGGACACGGGTTCGTGCCCCGGTCCGGGAAGATCCCACATGCCGCGGAGCAGCTAGGCCCATGAGCCATGGCTGCTAAGCCCGCGCGTCCGGAGCCTGTGCTCCGCAACGGGAGAGGCCACAACAGTGAGAGGCCCGTGTACCGCAAAAAAAGAAAAAAAGAAAAAGAGAGTAGCCCCCACTCGCCGCAAATAGAGAAAGCCTGCGCACAGCAACAAAGACCCAAAGCAGCCAAATAAATAAATACATTAATTAATTTAAAAAAAAAAGAAAGAAATGGAGGCCGAGTCACTGAATCTGCCAGGTATCTTGTAAGGAGATCAGACAGAACTTGCTGAAGGACTAGATGTGGATAAAAGAAAAAAAGAAGGATAAAGAATGATACCTAGATTCTTTCTTGTCCATGCACTCACGTGGATAGATGATAGAGACATTTACCAAGATAGGGCAGGCTTTGGGAACTGCAGACTTGGGTGGAAAAAGGGAGGCAGGAGTTAATGGTTTTGCTTTATCGATTTAAACATGAGATGCCCATTAAAAAGCGGAAATGTCTAGTAGACAGCCGGTTATCCACATTCAGAACTCACAGAGAGATCTGAGCCAGAGAGTCCTCAATATACAGATGATTCTGGAGCCATGGGCCTAATGAGAGCTTCTAGAAAGCTAAAGTAAGTTGACAAGAAGAAAGCAGGGCTGAGGCGAGAGCCTTGGAGCACTCCAACATTTGATTTGAAGATCAGCTAGGGTTCTTAAAACACCAAAGGAAACTGAGAAGAAAAGGGGATACACACACGCACTTACAAATAGATTCATGCAGTACTACAGAAAGGGAGTTTTAAAAAAGATGATGTGGCTGATTATATCAAATGGTGTTTCAAAAGTGGAGTAAAATGAAGACAGAGAATGGATAACTGGCTTTCACTAGATGGCCAGTTGATAAGGAATGGCCTTGATAAGGAATCTTCCAGTGGAGGTATGGAAGAAAGTCTGATTAAAAAGAATCAGATAGATAATGGGAATTAGTTAAGTGGAAACAGTGAGTACAGAAACTTCTTCTAGGGGTGTGATGCAATGGAGAGAAACAAAGCAGTGAAAGTAAAATAAAGCAGTAAAGGTGAATTAAAACGGGTGAATAAAACCCGTTTTGCTTTTTAAAGATGAGTGACAGATATTAAGGCAAGTTATTTAGCAATGGAAATGACCAACTAGAGAAGACCACACTGGTGATACAGGAGAGACAGGCTGGTTAATCTAGAGCAAAGCCTTTGAAGAAGCCAGAGTAAATGGAATCCAGGGTGTGGGTGTTAGCCTATTATAGGTGTAGGAAGAGGCTCGACTGTGAGGGGGGAGAAAGCAAAGTTTGTGGGGAAGAGAAAGGTAAGCAGTTGGAACTGGTAATGAGACTACATGGTGCTAGTTTTAAAAAGAGAGGAGATATGATATCAAATCATTTAGAATAACTTATGAATAAATATACTGAGAGTCTTCTGCCTAGTCCTGTTGGCTCTGCTGATTGTAGTGTAGCAGCAATAAGGCCAAGGGCATTGATCTCATTATGGCCCAGTTAGCTTGACAAAGAGAAAAAAGAAAACCAGTTCAGAATATATGCTTTTGGGGTCTGGATCTACCATTCTATGAATAGATAATGGCTCAAGAATACTGTCTTTATATGTGAAAGGGATAGATTATGGAATAAAATGCAAATTCTATCAATAGCTTGATGTTTTACCAAAAAAAAAATGTAGCATTCCAACTGCTGGGGCTAATAAAAACATGTCTCAATTTTAGAAAATGAAGAGAGAGAGTAATGGAATATAGAAAGCAGGTGGATTTAACTGAAAATCATGGCTATTACACAGCACATCCTAATCTTATCAAATCCTGCACTTGAAATTATGTCAGTATTTGTGTGTGTGTGTGTGTGTGTGCGTGTGTGTGTGTGCAGTAGTGGTAGTGGTGGCAGCAGCCAGCCTGCATTCTTTAAGTGAGGGCCTCAGGAAAACACACAGATCAAGAAAATACGTGAAAATTTGTGTTCATTCATCTTGAAAAAAAGACTAATACCCTCATCATATTTTCAATTTCAAAAGAAAAGGAGACTGCCCTCAAATTTAAATGAATCACTGTCTAAATTCAAACTTAGGCTTAGTTCCTGAATGCCAACCATGGGCCAGATACTGTGATGGGCATAAACATACAAAGGGAAATGAGTCAGACAGGATGCCTTTCTCTGGCACTTGCCTTCAAGGAACTCACAGTTTGGTGGGGCAGACTTGACAAGTAATCAGTTAATCACAAGCCCGTGTGTTACACATTACGGCGGTGGTGAGGCTGTTAATGGAAGCCAGCAAAGGGAACTGGAATTCAAATTTACGGGGTTGGGGTGGACAAGGGAGTTCTAAGATACCAAACTTGAGACCTCAGGAACGATTAAAAGAGACAGTCACAGGAAGGGTGAGGTAGAGTGTTTTAGGTGAAAAGATCAGCATGTAACAGGACCAGAAACAAGAGTGAGCTTGGCACAATAGTGTTTAAGAAAACTGAAATTTTTGCTATGCCTCAAATACTGAGGAGGAGAGTTGGAAAAGAGATGAGATGAGATGAGATGAGGTAAACAGGAGCCAGACCCCAAAGAAATTTGTTAACCTAAGTGAGAAGTCTGAACTTCCTTCTAAGGGCAGTGAAAAACCACTGCCAACTTTCAGCAGGAAAGTGACAGGCAGCGTGAAGGGAGACAGGAAAAGACACCAGTTAGTATGTTGTTACCTGAATTATGCAAGAGAAAGGCAGCAGCCTCAAGCAGGGTGGTGGGGAGGTAGAGAAGCAGACACCCTTGAGTTAAGAGACAGGAGTTAGAATTTCCACATCTTGTCGACCCAGTCAGTGAGAACAGGTGAAAGACCCTATCAAAGTCAAGTCTATCTAGCAAGGTGGATGACAGTTTCACTGCAAAGTGGGAAAGAAGAAATATGCTTTCAGAAGGGAAAGTTTGGAGAGGCTGAGAAAATGAAAATGTCTAAAAGCAACTGAGCTTTCAAAAGGCCCAAAGCCTGGGAGAAAAGCCTGGACTGGAGCCACAGATGTCGGAGTCAGATGTGAAGTCTTAGAAGTGGAGAGCATCACCCAGGGAGAATGCAGAGTGCACCGTGAACAGAAACACAAGGCCTGCCAACACTGAAAGGAAAGCACAGGAGGCGGATGAAACGGGCCAGATAGGAAGAAAGCAAACCTTGAGAGTATAGTGTTATGAAAGCAGAAGAGAATGCTTTGGGAAGGAAATATGTCTATTGTACTCAGAAAACTGAACTTGAAAAAACTAACAAAGCGATGTTACTTCAGGCTCTATCAAGTACAACTTTAAAAAATAATATATATGCTACAAGGTTTGAGAAGAAGTAGTGTTACAATTATCTTCAAAAAATTCATAAGCAATGAAAACTGGTAATCCGAGCAGGATTTAAATTAAATGTATAATTCTCTATTTTTAAAAAAATTTTATTGGGGTATATAATTCTCTATTATAGCAGGAATAAATTTCTAGGACAAGGTCACACAGGATCATCAATAGAAAACCCTCATTCATAACTGTATACAAGTATTAAAACATACGTGGCTGGCACACCATGGCCATGCAAATCCTTGTCGAATGCCTAAAACCAACCTGTATGACCAAACACATACATCAGGGAATCACAGTGTTCTTGTAGTAGCCTGTAAGTCAGTAATGATTTATCCTGGGCAAAAGGCTGATTTCTTTCCAGAGTTAAAATATATTTCCATGTGTGAATGTCAATTTTATTGTATTACATCATGAAGACATGGTCAAAGCACACCATTACCAACAACCTTACTACTAGCAAATGCAAATATAAACTGCCATCTGAAACATTATGGAAACATTAGTCAGCCTGGGACAATTGCTGCTGACTCTACCCTGCTTCCTACCACATACTACTTTTGCTCCTCTCTACCACTGTTTCCTTATTTCCTTTGTTTTTTTGTTCTCGTCTACCTAATTTTAGCAACTACCACTTAAAAAGCTTCGTGTCTCATTTGCTTTCCTGCCCTTTACAAATCCATAAAGTCATGCCTCTTACAGAGTACCATTCAGTACCTATCTTTAATTTTTATGAATTCATTTTTATCCTTTGCTTGATACAGTACTATGAATAATAAATGATACCAAGGGCTGAGATTTGCATTCTGTAAATCTTATTAGAGAGTCTATTCTACCATCCAATATAAAATATAATATAGATAACATAGGAACACATTAAAATGGGAAAGATACCAAAAGCTAGGGTAACAATAAAAAGATCAAGAAATATGGTTTAGAACAGGAATAAGAAGGTTAATGTAGGGAAACAATAATGATACAGAAGAACAAAACTGTAATGGCAGTTTCATCCAGTTAGGATATTAGAAGATTATTTTGCCATGAAAGTACATTCTTGGATACTGAGGACTATAAGATAGGTGCTTGCTAACACGTAAAACCAAAAATATGAAGCAATAAATCTCATTCCAGTTAACCTTGACATTTACAGTTCTAATTCTTTTAAGAGTAAAGATAATTAATCAGAACCACTAGGAAGTTTTTAATATGAAAATTACATCTGGCTCAAAACACTTCCTATTGATCAGTACACGAACAGTATGCTTAAAATCAAGTTAAAGCACTGCTCTGCTAGAAAACAAGCAATAAATTAGCAGGCCAAATGAGGAAGCACACAAACACAACTTCCTGAGGAGGGCATATTTTAAAGACCAACTAACGAACAGAATCTTAAATCCCCATTTTTTTTTTTCATCATGTAATTCCTGCCATCAAAAAAACTATTGTTGGGCTTCCCTGGTGGCGCAGTGGTTGAGAGTCCGCCTGCCAATGCAGGGGACACGGGTTCATGCCCCGGTCCGGGAGGATCCCACATGCCGCGGAGCGGCTGGGCTCGTGAGCCATGGCCGCTGAGCCTGCGCGTCTGGAGCCTGTGCTCCGCAACGGGAGAGGCCACAAGAGTGAGAGGCCCGCGTACCGCAAAAAAAAAAGAAAAAAAAAAAAACTATTGTGACGAGAGAATACAGGTACTTCTTTCTCAATCTCTCAACTCTTTTGTAAGCTGAATGAGATGAACTTTTATAACACGAAGTACACTACAGTAGTTAAAAGCATGTCCTCTGTCTAGGTTTGAATCCCTCCTCTGGACTTATGAGCTGTGAGACTTCAGCTAAGTTGCTTAACCTTTTTGTGCTGTGGGTTCTTTGGCTATAAAACAGGATAAGGTTGTTGTGAGGATAAAGTAAGTTGATATAAATTTATAAGTACTAACTACCAACTTGGCACAAAAACCGTTATCTAAGCGTTACTTATTATTGTTGTTCTTAAGAAACATCTTTTAATTGTTCCTCCAGACTTTAGAGCAATCTAATATCTACATCCCGAATATTTCTGATTTTCCTTCTCTACTCATTTTTCTCTTAGGCGTATATCACTAACACACTACACATCTCATTTGTCTTGTGAACTTGTCTTCCCCATGTAAAAATAAGGCAGGCAGTTATGTTTTATTCAGGATGTATGCCCAGAGCCTAGGTAAGTGCCAACAAGATAGGAGATACCCAATAAACACAATATCTCAGCAATTCTAAAACACACACATTGTTACATTTTATTAACAAACATCTCTGAAATTGGGATGTATTTTAATTATACACTTACGATTATCTTACAGTTAAAACTGCCAACACATTCTTTTTTTAGGGGGTATATAAAACATATGACTATCATTAACATAGATCTGACGAAAGACTGTGTGTCAATGAATGAATGAATGAAAGAACCAAAGGGACAGATAAACTTCAGTTTTACTTAACCAAAATTCCTGTACTTTAAAGAACCATTGTTATCTCACTTTCCCTGACTATAAACAGATTATACTTAAAAAAAGGCTACTTATTGTCTAGATCATTTTACTTGGGCATAAAAACTCCGAGCTGATTATTCCCAGGGATGAGTCATTTGTTACCATTTGCCTAGTTGATCAGTGACAAAATATTCATTAGCTTCTGAGTGAATCACTTCTAAATTAAACTAGAACTATTCCTTTGGAAATAACATTTCTGTGAAAGCTGCTGTTGTTTTTATTTATTCTTATGATGACTGTAAACACAAATATAATGCTTACAATGGCTTTTTCACATTCTTTAAAAGAATATTTCAAAATGACAAACTATATATATATAAACAGTGAAGACAAAAGTTTGTACAAATTTTGACAAAAATTAAATTCACAATACTAGGAAGAAGATGAGCAAGAATTTTCTAAGAATAAAAGACAGGGAAAATGGCATACACTTGTTTAATAGCACAAAGCAGCAACAATACACGCAAAATTTTGAGTGTTAAGTGAATATTTCTAGAGATTATCCACAACTTCCACCATGTCTTAAAAGAGGTACATAACCATCCCCTCCCTAAATTTTAAAAACTACTGTACTAGGTACAAAGTTTCCGTTAATTTAATAAACTTCACTAATTAAACCAAAATCAATATAAGGAGAACTGCCCAAAATAACAACACAAAAGAAACTGCAGTGCAAACTAAAGAGAAATAATGTCCATTAAAAATGAACAAATAATGTCCATTAAAAATGAAATGGAAGGGTTTTTAGTTAATCAGAAGTTTTGTCTTCTCATAACTAACAGCAGGGAAACACAAAGACATGGTTGAGGGAAGTGCAAATATGTGCAGATTTCAAAGTGAAGTTTAATATCGGGTTTTTTTAAAATTAATTAATTATTTATTTATTTTGCTGCATTGGGTCTTTGTTGCTGAGCACAGGCTTTCTCTAGCTGTGGTGAGCGGGGGCTACTCTTTGTTGCGGCGTGTGGACTTCTCATTGCGGTGGCTTCTCTTATTGTGGAGCACGGGCTCTAGGCACGCGGGCTCACTAGTTGTGGCGCACGGGCTTGGTTGCTCCCTGGCATGTGGGATCTTCCCGGACCAGGGCTCAAACCCGTGTCCCCTGCATGGGCAGGCGGGTTCTTAACCACTGCACCGCCAGGGAAGCCCCAATATCGTTTTTATGAACAAACGATGCTGTTATAAATATTGAGGGTTTTTAATGTTAACATATCCTATCAATTTGGTGATCATGAAACATCCAAAATTAGGTTTTAGATTAAATGTAGTATGTACATATGGTTGAATTAATGAATCTACCAATTGAGAATAGCAACTTAATGTACAAATCTCTAAAGTTATATGAAGTTAGCTAACATTTTAAAGTAGATTTGCATACTGAACAAACTCCAAAGTCTGTCAAATTACATCTATTAAAAGTTCCACGGGTCTGTTCCTGATTCACTGAATTTAAGCAGCAGGGGTCCAGCTCTTAAAATGGTGCAGCATATTTAATGTATAACTGAGAAGTCCATGTTTCTAGTGGTTCTGACTTGAGGAAAAGATCCAGACAATCTGGAAGACTTTACAGAAAAAAGAATATACTCCAACTGATCTGAGGAAGCCCTTTTAGGATATATGTGAATACGGACATTAGCTTCCTCAAGACCATGCTACCTCAGAAAAATTAAAGTAACTACCTACCATTAAAACAATGAGCAATTCACATAGAATTACATAAAGGTTTTAAAGAATCTTTTAGTGTGATTTAAAATTCTTTAACAACTTTGGAAATAACTTTTTGCTATTACCTTAAAATTTATCACAAGTAGTGGCATGGCATAAGATGTTTCAGGAAAAATGTTAAGAAAAACACTGAAGCACAATTTTTCTAGAATTGGCTTTGGAATATATACTAATATCTTTTAAACTTTAGCATTAATAATTTCCCTTCCTTACTAAAATAAATTGTAATCACCAAACATTCATCCTCATGTATCCTTCCCCCTTCCTTTGCAATTTGGAAATCCCTTTTGGAAACTTCCTAACCTTACTTTTATATTCAACATGATCAATGTATAAAATAAAAGATTATCCCTTCAAACTATTTCAAAGACCATAACGCAATGAAGGTATAATGAACGTTTCTGTTTTTCAAAAAGAAATTTACTACAGATCAAGAATTATGAAACCAAAGATTTCTTTGAACACAGGGAAACTGAATATAATTCGAAGACTGAAAACTTTTTAATCAAAGGAAATGTCTGCTAAATTAAAAATTGCCATCTAATCTACTCCATTTGCCCTGGTACCTTCTGAACTAATTGTTAAAGTTTAGGTTAAGAAAAAAAACAAACTTGGTCAGCTACTGGCAGTGAAAGCTATTTTAAGCTGCTTGGCAAAATGAAGGATAGTGAGCAGGGTTTAGTTCCACTGAATCCCCTGGGAACTACCAAGTCTGATTCCAGCTCAAGTGGAAAGACAATCATGCTATCGTAAACAAGCAGCAATATGTGCGACAGTACAAAATACTTCCTCCCACCAACTTAAAATATATAAATTAATTTGCAACACTGTTTTTGATCTAAAGTTACTTTACACCAATCTTTAATGCCACGAAAAATATGGCATAATCAAACAACAGCCAAGACGATCTAAGCATGCTTATTTATGAGCCAATTACAGAACTTGCCAAAGTACTAAAAATGAATGTAATGAAACTCACCTTCATTGGGAGATGTTTTTAACCTGGCGCAAATTCCATAGACATCTCCATAGCTTTCCTGTATTTTTCGTAATGCATCTGTAGACCTGAGCTCCATGAGAGCCCGCAGCTCTGCGAGTGTAATTCCAAAGTCTCCATCATGATTAGCTTCCTTCAAAGAGTTTTTTACGCCACCATATGCAACCGAGTTGTTTGCCATGTCGCCCATTACAAGTATAATTTAACAGGAGGAAAATGTTTCCCAAAAGACTCTAATTTTCACTTGATATATATCCAAGATGAAAATCTTTTAAATATGAAAATCTTTCTTAAACCAAACACTCATTGTATGACTTTGTAAAGGAGCATCAGCAGCATTTCCCAGAGAAGTATCTTGACCTTTGGCCCATGACTAGTTCTTCCTATCAGTCATGAGACGTACACATCTGTAAGAAGAAAACATTTAAAATTAGTAAAATCCATATGAGAATATTGTGCATATAAGCATACTTTCTAAGTGTCATCAGGTAGCTAATCAAAGTATATCATTTAATTGCAAAAATATTTTTTACTGTAGTTTCATGCCCTTAAAATATTTCGCATGATGAAAGGTCAAAGTATAACTTCTAAATAAAATTGTATATCAAGAGACATTAGCTTTCACCATTATTAAATGAAACTGTATTTCACATGACTGTTAGGGATTATTAATAGTTATCATTGAGCACTATCTTAGTTGCTTTAAATTCATTCTCTCATTTAATCATCACAATTTAATCCCATGAAGTGTTATTGCTCCTTACTCTACGAAGAATAAGCCTCAGAGAAACTGAGGGCTTTCTACACAGCCCACAGATGCCTGATATGAATGAGTTGGGATGCCTCTAAGCCCATGTTCCTTCAAATACACTACCCTGTCTCTCCAAACCTTTCATATGGGAGAGTCCCGAAAGGGCAAAAAGCACAATGAACTTCTCATATGTTTTCCTGCAACTCTCCTTGGCCACTCTGTGATGCCAGAAACTTTTGGCTTCCTAAAACTATCTTTCACATGTTTCACATTTTTCAACTGATTTCTGTCACATGTCACCACCTCAGGTCTTCGTTGACTCTCTATCTAAAGAAATTCTCTACCCCTTAGTCACTCTTTACTGTTACTCTATTTTATTTTCTTTGCTGGCCCTCAGTATTATCTGAAATTATCTTGTTCATTTATTTATTTATTTGTTGTCTCCCTCCACCTACAATACTAGTTCTGCGTACAGGGCATGGGTTGGTCCATTTCTATATCCTGAGAACCCAAAACTGTGCCAGACATTCAATAAGCATTTCAAGAATGAATGAATGCATTATTTTAATTTTCTTCACAATTCTTGGTTGAATCTGCAAACGCGGAACCCACAGATAGAGGGCCGACAGTAAGGGACGTGAGCATCTGCAGATTTTGGTATCCTGTAGGGGCTGGGGGTGGGGGGTGGGGGTTGTTCTAGAACCAATCTCCTGCCAATACCAAGGGACAAATGTACTTTCAAGTTCTCCTCTTACTCTAAACCATCTAAAAATGAGCTCTCAACTCTTCCTTCTCAATATATGTCCTTTAAAGTATGACCTCAAAGTTAACATGCCCAACAATGGATTCATCTTATTCCCTAATTAGAAAGTTCCCTTCCCAACTACCATTATCTTAATCATCTGGGCTTGAGATCTTAAATCATCTTTGATTCTGTCCACCCCAGCTTTCAGTGAACTGAGTTCAATTAACTCTTCCTTTGAAAAGCCTCTTCTACAGATCCCCTTTTCTTCCAGATCTTTGAGTCCCCCTACACAAATTATAATCACTACCCCCTAGAGCTTCTCTCTCATTCTCTTATCTCCTACAACAATCCCTTCTACATTTTGCTGCTACAGTTAGTCTTTTAAACAGTTATCATGCCCCTATATCTAAACCTATAGGATGAAAACAGTCTTATTGTTCATATCTGTTTGGCATTCAAGCCTAAGCTCTATTTTACCTATTCAACCTCTCTCCCTCCCCAAAGTATCCCATATTTAATAAATGCTTAATGATGAGGAACTAGAAAAGATTACTTGCAAGTACAATTAATATCCAGCTATGAAACTGTTATGGGGATGTTTGCAAATCATGGTATGTGGTTAAATATCCATCAAAATTGCCTAGAGGACTTGTGAAAATACAGATCGCTGGGCCCCACTTCCAGGGTTTCAGTAGGATAAGGGTGGGCTCCAGAATTTGCTTTCCTAACAAATTCTCAGGTGATACTGATGTTATTAGTTCAGAGAGTACAATGTGAGAACCACTGGACAGGAGAACGGGCTAACAACTGAATTTATCCCAGCTGGTTGAGGATGGCTAGTGGACGGAAAGTTTGCTTGCCTTGGCTTAAATTTACAAGGATGTGATAGTTATGAACTCTGTAAGACATCTTCTTTCACTGCCTGCTTCCTCCCACTTCACAAATCCTTCTGCTTGCCCAATTAATACTAATTTTACTCATCTCCTAGGCAAAGTGGGTTCCCACTCACACATCAATTATTATAATAACCCAACTTCAGAAACTGAAGAGGGTGGTTATTTGATACTCTCTGAGTTTTCATACCCCAAATTTCTTGGTATCTGTACATCACACCAACCCTAAAATAAATTATTATTATTTACTGAAGAGATAAAATAATTAAGATTCATTAGTCTATGTGTTGGAGGCATGTATGTCATCATTCCTCTGGTTTCCACAAAGAGGAATTTTCCTCAACAATTTCTGACCTCCTACCCCACCCATTACCACTGAGGTGAAATGAGCTGCTTGACAGATTTTCGGAGAACAACTAGACATACATAGCTTCCACCTCCCTGTGTTCTTCGTGAGCCCGATGTCTGCAGGACTCATCCGTTCTGGTCTGAGTTATTAGGGGCAGACCCCCAGGTAAAAAAGCCTATTGTTCAAAGTGCCGGGGGGTGGGGCGCGGATAAATAACTGTTTAGTTCTGGATTCAATATTAGAACTTCTTTGTTGTCACACAAAAACTTTCATTTCAGCTTTTGTCAGTAATAAAACTAATGTTTTTATTCCTATGTGCCAATATTTGTCTTTTCTCTTCACAGAATTCAAGCAGGAGAGAAGCGTGTTATTTATTGGGTGCCCTTAAATTTCTCAACAATAAGGATACATAACAGAGCTAGGATCTGAAATCTCTGTTTGCAACTCAAAAGCCGTGCTTCTACTATACCGTCTCTACTTTAAGTCTTCATGTTTATTAGGTTGAAATGGAAATATTTGTAGGTTAAAATACAAACAACACCAAATGTACCAATTTATATAATAAAAACAGAATTCAATAGACATTATAGTGGATATTTGCTGTCTGCCACATCAGCTCATCCTTCTCCCCCATTTCTCAGCAATGGCCTCACTTTTTGTTTGGGGATCTGCCCTTCCCCAACTTTCAATGTGGTTCGTCCCCATATCCAGACATTCCCCTGACCATAAGGATGATGGGTTCAGTAATGTGCATGTGACTCAACAAAGACCAATACATAGGTGACAACAAGGCATCTGCTGTGACTCTGGAACAGAGACTTGTTTCTTGTTACTGAACTTAAATCTGAGATGTGGAAAGCCTCTGAGAAAGGATCTAAAAGGGAGGGAGGGAGGACATATGTCTGTCAGTGCTAGATCATTTGAGCCCCTTGGTTGATCAATGCCTAAAGTCTGTCCTATCCATGATCTTTTCATTAATTTTTCAATAAATTCCTTTTGGGGATTTTCTATGACTTTGCAACCCATAAGGCTTTGATAAGTACATGATTACCAACCATGTTCAGTCTCCCCACTGTTTAAAGAAAGAGAGGTCCAGGGAAAACCACCAAATGCAAACGAGCCGCTTTCCAAAAGTGGACTACTTGAATTACTGATTACCTACAAATGATAAATCGGGCTGTTGTCTATTTCTAGATTATCTATAGCCTCTCCTCCTATTTTCCTCTCTGCCAACTCTTCACTCTTTTACTCACCTAACTAGTGAATTGACAAAAATGCCAAAGACAACAAACAAAAAAGTTTTGCTTTTCATTTGTTAGCTACAACATGACAATCAAGAGACATGCTATTTGGGATTGAGGTACAACACAGTAGAACATCTACTTTGCTTCTCATCGTTCACTAAAAGATTCTGACCTTCCATTTGAAAAGTTAAGGAAGAAATGTTAAGTGGAAGCGCAGGCTCCACAAGAGGGGGATTTTAAGGAAAACACATACCTAATCTACACAGGCCTACATAATTTATCCCAGAATCCCGAGATGACATCTCTGACCCAACCACTACTGATAATCTTTGAGGGAATACATAAAAAGACAGAGGTGGTTTAAGACTAGAGTGGGGCAAAAATAGTTACAGTCTTCAAAAAGAAGAATAAGATGGATTCCAACCGACACATAAGCTTTACTGTGAATGGGCAGGCCCCCAAAAGAAAATAAAAGGATGACTATGAGGTCTCAGTACTGAGTGAAGCTCATAAAGAGACAGTTTTGTTAATATTACAATTCAATCCCTTCTTTCACAAGGTCACTTGACTTACAGATTGTGGAATGGTTGTATAGATATTATTTATACTCAACAATGATAACAACAACAAAAATATCACACATTAGAAAAACTATAAGAAATATAGTGGCAGAGTTAAGTAAATTTGGAGATGAAATATGGAGTTGGATGAAATATGGAGCTCTAAAAATGATTATTAGGGACTTCCCTGGTGGCGCAGTAGTTAAGAATCCGCCTACCAATGCAGGGGACACGGGTTCAAGCCTTGGTCCAGGAAGATCTCACATGTCACGGAGCAACTAAGCCCGTGCTCCACAACTACTGAGCCTGCGCTCTACAGCCCACAAGCCACAACTACTGAGACTGCGTGCCTCAACTACTGAAGCCTGTGCACCTAGAGCCCGTGCTCTGCAACAAGAGAAGCCACCACAATGAGAAGCCCGTGCACCGCAATGAAGAGAAGCCCCCACTCGCTGCAACTAGAGAAAGCCCGCACGTAGCAATGAAGACCCGATGCAGCCATAAATAAATAAATAAATTTTTAAAATAAAATGATTATTAATATTACGTAGTAACACAAGATTTCTGCAGGCAAGAAAATATATGCTACTATAACTAAGTGTATTAGAATAAGAGGAACACCTGAAAGGTGTTTTTAAATGCATTACTGGGTTCCTAATTCCTGACTCTTCTAAACTTTTCAGTGATGTGAAAATATAGAAGTTATGTTTCTCCAATCTGTAGATGACTTGAAGCTAGGTAAGTCAGCAAGTACGTTAGATGAAAGAATCGGAATCGGAGACAGGTGGGAATGGGAAGCTAACTTTAATTGGTACAAAAGTATGGTCTCCTACATTTAATTCCAAAAACATAACTGTACAAACACGACATACAAGAAATACAACAGTATATATTCAAAGACAAAGATTCAGTTTACTCAAAGCTCTGAATGCCTTAGCTTGATGTTAATTAATGTAAGTGCTTTCCCCTCCCACTCCCAAGCTGTCTTAGGCAGCAATGACAGGAGTGTAACAACTAACAAAGGGAGTTTAATAGACCGATTCTACTTTGCCTTGCACAAACACATCTAAATGTTACAGGATCATCTGTAAAACACAGACATAATAACAAATAACACACCTCCCTAAATGTATGAATATATGTAAAACAGTGTGAAATTAGCCTGACACACAGTAAATCGTAAATACATGTTAGCTATTTTTACTATATTTCTAAACCTAGAAGAAAAGAGAATCCATAGATAACAGTCTAATATAAGTGAAGCTCTGCTATACAGATAAAGCATTGATGACTGAATACATCAAAAAGACTGGTGAACAAAAGAGAGGCACCAACTTTTATTTGTATTATAGACAACAGGCCTACCAGATTTCACATTCCTCAGGTCTGAATTACCATGAGAAACAGTATAAAAAATAATAAACAGAATGTTGAAGATGTCAGAAAATCAGTCCACTGAAGTAGTGGAAGAAATTCAGTCTAGGGGATCAATATTTCATGATAGCTATTTTCAAACATTTGAAATTTAAAAAAAAATTTCATTGAAGTATTGTTGATTTATAGTGTTGTATTAATTTCTGCTGTATAGCAAAATGATTCAGTTATACATATATTCTTTTTCATATTCGTTTCCATTATGGTTTATCACAGGATATTGAATATAGTTCCCTGTCCTATACAGTAGGACCTTGTTGTTTACCCGTACTATACCTAATAGTTTGCATCTGCTAATCCCAAACTTCCCATCCTTCCCTCCCCCACCCCCCTCCCCCCTGGCAACCACAAGCCTGTTTGCTATGTCTGTGAGTCTGTCTGTTTCATAGATACGTTCATTTGTGTTGCATTTTAGATTCCACATATAAGTGATAGCATAAAACATTTGAAATTTTAGTGTAGAATAGTGACTAGATATATTCTGTGGAGTAATGGAGGGCACAACTAGAATGAAATGAAAGAAAGTTACGGAGAGGTAGATCTTTGGCTGAGGCAGAACTTAGTTACAAGGTATCTCAAACTGGAATGGATCTGTAACAGTTAATTTTATGTCAACTTGACTAGATCACAAGATGCTCAGATATTTGGCTAAACATTATTTCTGGGTGTGCTTACAGGGGTGTTTCTGGATGAGATTAGCATTTGAATGGGTAGACTAAGTAAAGCAGATTGCCCTTCACAATGTGGGTGGGCATCATCAAATCCAATGAGGGCCCAAATAAAACATAGTGAAGAAATAGTAAGTCGTACCCACCCCTCCCTGCCTAACTGTCCAGTCTTCCCCTGCCCTCAGACTGGGAATTACCCACTGACTTCCCTGGTTCTCAGGACTTCAGACTGATCTAAAACACCAGCTTTCCTGGGTCTTTAGTTTGTAGATGGCAGACAGTGGGACTTCTCAGTCTCTGTAACTGCCTGAGCAAATTCCTCATAATATATCACTATATGGATAGATTTCTTATTGGTTCTTTTTCTCTGGAGAACCCTGACCAATAAAGGGTCCCTCGGTCATTTAGACTCCCTACGCTTGGAGTTGATAGAGCTATACTAAAAGAATGTATGGAAGAGAGTTCAATACTTGAAGACAGCCCATGCCCTTTTGGTGATGACTCTAGTCTTTAAAAATCCATTCCTGATTCAAAAGGTAACACCGTAAGTCCTGATGCAATAAGCATGCTTTATACATGTACACAACTTCCTGTCCAGCACTCCATTCCCCATTGATCTTAAACTGTTCAGCTTTTAAAAAATCAAGATTCCTTTTAGGGAAGATTACTTCAAAGAGAACATACCCCAGACAAGAAAACTTATTCTTTTTTTCTTTTAATATAGTGTATGAAACATACCATCTAATTTGAAGATCTGCTAATTGTGTTCATAACCTTAGGAAAGACGTTTGATTAATTTCAACCCTGAATTTACACAAACTGGTTATAAATCAAAAGTAATTTATCTGTTAGAAACCAATCCTTTCATTTAAACTTTCATTAATCTCTTAAAGTGTCCTTTGAGTCAACTAAAGATTCCTAAGTAATCTTGACTTTTTTCAAATCACTCCCAATTTGGGATGAAATTTCAAAACCAGCAGAAAAAGTTATAGTCCTAAACCTTACTCTTCAATTTTCTAATGTTTAGAGATTCAGTAAGTACTTCAGTACATTAAGTTACTTCTGATTTCATACATTCTTTCCCAAGAAAATTCAAACAGTTCTCTTAAGGTAAAATAAAATATCTTCAAATTTTCATTCACATATTGAAATAATTTAAGTGTTAAGTCAAATTTCTATTTACTAGGCCTATTACATGTCTCAGTAAATGTTTAAAAATAAAAAAATAGTATTTACAAAGGTTCTTAGTCCATGACTGGTTCTATGGGAACACAAATTATGGATTTGGGGTTTGGGCGGAAAATCCTCTAAAGATAAAGACAGCTTATTTTCATTCACTTAGAAAAACTGTAAAAGTTTCTAAATCAAAGTAAAATACCAACAATATACAAATTTTAAAAAGCCAGCATTCTGCTGAAAAATGATTACAAAGGAAAAAAAATCATAGACTTTTAACAGCGGAAAGGGATGTTGAAGATCAAATCCAATTGTTCATTTTATACCAATTGAAACCAAACACTCATCATCATCTACTTCCAAAAAGAATAAAAGAGAGCAAGCATTAAATGCTCACAAAAATCATTAAAAAGAAGAGTAAGAGATCAAAATTTAAATCATGGGATAAATCGTAACAACATACAGGTTTTAAGGAGGCTACTATGGGGAAATAACTGGCATTGTACTTCAAAATGGGTACTGACACCCTAGCTATTAGACACACCATTTGATTGACAAAAGGGTAAAAGTTTTTGACTGCAGCCTTTCAAAAAAGAACACTCACAAAATCTCCGTTTTCTTAGCTTTTTTTTTTTAAACATAAAAATTAATTCAAATTCCTCTGTAGACAAGTAGCTGTGAGAAGAGGGATAACATCTTTATAGCTGTTTCTCACTGTAGCTGCTATCGGCATGTTACTGACAGTGAACACCAGCTCATAAATTAAGAAATCAAGCCCCACCAGATACTAGCAGTAACTCTCAGTCAGTGAAAAACCTGAAACTCGCCACCTTAAATGTTCCCTGAGGGAGTCTGGACTGTAAAACTATGCCTAAATTTAGGCCTGTTATACTGAACATTTATTTAAAGACAAAAAACATGCCTTATTTATCTCTGATCTTCATATCTTAAGCAAGAGGTACTATGCTCTTTCAACTCCCTTACAGTCACCCTCTGCAGGAAAAAAAATCTTATACCTAACTCATACCCTAAAATTTAGTCTTTAAAATATTAAAGCAATTTTAATAAGAAATGACAAAAATGTAATGTAAATTACTGAATATATAAGTACTAGCATGTAATATTTGACTGTAATGGAGGAAAGAGCAGATGGTCTAATATCATACATATCAAAGAGTAGACACCTCAAGATCGTGAGTGGTGGGAAGTTTCTTTTACCAAATTTTGTTATATTCAAATTATTCCATTAAAACACTCTGAAGAACCAAGGGATTACTTAATTTTAATGTTACTCTGAACTCGCATTAATCAAGTTTTAAGGGGCTTAAAAACGCTTGGTTTTATGCAAACGCTTGGTTTGCATAAAAGAGCATATAAAGCTTGTTTAGAAAAGTAATTTACATCAGGTGAGTAAAGAATGATACATCTACATAAGATTAAATTCACCAAACAGGATTTGTTTCATAGAACGGTTAAGCAGGAAAATAAGCACAGACTACAACACCTGATTTATTAGTCTCAAAAAAATTCATGAATACCATGGCTGTCTGTGTTGACAAAAATTACTCCCACTCCCCTCAGTAAGTTACTTATCCACTAGATTCTTTCAGAGACAAAGTACAATACTTTCAAGGGCAAGTTACAGATGCTGCCAGTGATAAATTCAGAATGACCACTTTAGCAAATCTCTCAGGGTGGGAAGCAAGTAGATTAGAATAATGGAGGAACTAACTTGTTCTTCTATTACAGCTTGTTGTTTTTTTAACATCTTTATTGGAGTATAATTGCTTTACAGTGTTGTGTTAGTTGCTGCTGTATAACAAAGTGAATCAGCTATACGTATACATATATCCCCATATCTCCTCCCTCTTGTGTCTCCCTCCCACACTCCCTATCCCACCCCTCTAGGTGGTTGCAAAGCACCGGGCTGATCTCCCTGTGCTATGCAGCTGCTTCCCACTAGTTATTTTACATTTGGTAGTATTTATAAGTCCATGACACACTCTCACTTCATCCCAGCTTACCCTTCCCTCTCCCCGTGTCCTCAAGTCCATTCTATACGTCTGTGTCTTTATTCCTGTCCTGCCCCTAGGTTCATCAGAACCATTTTTTTTTTTAGATTCCATATATATGTGTTAGCATACAGTATTTGTTTTTCTCTTTCTGACTTACTTCACTCTGCATGAGACTCTAGGTCCATCCACCTCACTACAAATAATTCAATTTCGTTAACACACAGCTGCAATGATCTGTTTACCTCTCTGTCTTCCCCAATGAACTGTGAACTCAAGGCAGGATTTGTGCCATTTATTTTTAACCCCAGCACTGTGAGGAATATAGTAGGTGCTCAATGTTTATTGAATGGAAACATTCCTGTTTGAACCTTAGCTAAAAATCAATTTGAAAAACAGGTTTTACATTAGTAATCAATGACAATTCAAACAGCAGAGCAAAACATAACTCCTACTGCTATGTTTAAAATAATATGCTAGGTGTTTAGTTTGTTAAGAGAAAGTCATAGCCTTCAAGGAGTTTTCAAACTACTTTGGTATGCAAATATACAAACTTTCCTTTAAATTGTTTCAGACAATGTTAAGTTAAAGGTAATTCAGATTTCCAAATAAATTATATAATGACTGCAACATGGCAGTGGTTCTTAACTGGGTCCTAGACTCTCAAGGCTACGCAAAGCAACAATGCTGAGTTTCAATACTTCATAAAGCCTAGAATAAATGATATATTTATATGAGACATAATTTGTTAGGATTACTCATGTTAACTTAAAATTATGCCAAATCAATATGGTAATAAAGTTAGCAATTAGATCTAAAGAATTAAGAGATAAAAATCTTACCTGTAAAGGCAGATTGGTAAGAAAATCCTCCATCCCACATCTAGCTATCACCCTCTCTTAAATTTGCCATTTCTATTTTATCTCCTACTCACAGATCACCCCATTTCAAACCAGCGGCTTCTGGGCTGCACCAAAACTACTCTTCAAGGTGACCACTGACCTCTCTTGTTCCTAAATCTAAAGACACAGCTAGTCCCTCTTATCTGACCTACTGGCAACCTTTGCTACTGTTAATCACTACCTCACTCTTGAAATGTACTGTTGCCTCAATTTCTCTGATGTTGACTCTTGTTCCCACCACAGTGCCACCTCTGGTTGCTTGTTCTCATTTTTCACTGCTTCTTCGTCTTGAAATTGTCAAGGGAGTCAGTGGAGAGGGATTGGGTGGCACTGTAATCCTGACCATAACTGTTTCCATCTGTTTTTAGTTAGTGAGCATGAGATCAGTTTATTTGCATGTGCATTTACAAGGTTCATTTTTTTTTGTTTCTCTCCTGTCTCATAATTTCACTATTCAATTAAAATGATGAAACCACACGATAGCAGTCTGGCTTAGTAAAAGTGTGAAAAAAACACCCAGTTTCCTTATCCTAGCCCCCAGGACAGCTCCTTTTCCCCCACAGTCTTTAGTTTATAAAGAACTATGCCAGCCCAAAGCAGAACAGTTTCTTTAAACTGGTGATTCATCCCCCTCCCTGGGGCTGTAAGACAATTACTCTTCTGATAACTGTCATTTCCAGCACAGATTATTTGTTTATGCCAGAGTACTTAATTAAGCATAAAATATGATAAAATTTTAATGTGAATGATCTCAAACACAGATTACTTGAAGTTCACTATAGACATTTTTGCTTTATGGTCAAATCAGTTGGACTCATCTTGTTCCCAACACTGATGATGCCCGTGTCTCTGGAAAGGTTGTCCTAACTAGGAATGACTGGTTCTCAAACCTCAGCCTGCATGAGAATCACCTGAAGGGCTCTTTAATACACAGACTGCTGGTGATCTCTGATCCCCAGCAATTCAGTAGATGCAGGGCAGGACGCAAGAATTTACATTTCGAAAAACTTCTCAGGTGACGGTGATAACTGATGCTGCTGGTCTGGAGAACCACTATTATAGATAATAAGTATGCCCTGAAATCTGACTAAGGAACAAACTGTTGGATTATCACCTTAATCCAAAATTTCCCAACAACAATATAAGCAAATTACTCATGGTTCTTTGTTATGCTATTCTTAATTTGCATGAATAACTGAAAGCACACCATATTCTAAAAACATGCTGTTACTTTGCTTTTATTTTTAATACCAAGTATATTGATGTATTATACAAATACTGCAAATAATTTCCTTCATTCAAAGAAACGTGAAGACACACTGCTTTATTTTGAACATATGTAAAGTTAAACACCTAAAAATCTTAAATTTTAACAAATTTAACAGAGAACTACAATTCAGATATCTACCTTTCTCCTGCTCTCTCCCAGAAATAAACTGTCCTTTGTTTTCTCCTATTCTATTGTTCTATTTAGGCGTTTTAAGAACTTTCATCCTAACAATAATCGTTTCCATGCGCAAGAAAGGCCTTTGAAAATCTCAGAAGTAATTTTATATAATCCAGTGCTGCTTACCAACAAATATAAGAACATATTCTATCTACAGTTAAATATGAGAACGAAATGTTCTCTCATTTTCTAGTCTCACTGGTTTTGAGAATTTCAGCTATAGTCAAGAAAGATTTCTAAATTAAAACAGTGTTTTTTTCCTTCTGTTCAGGAGCTAGAAGGCAATATGAACACTTGAATGTCACACCAGCTGCTCTATCAGCCTACTCAATTCTTAAGAGCTTCTATCCTGTCAGTTCACAAGAACCTACACTTAAATGCTTAAGGAAACAGGATGCTCATTATGTCACTGAACAAGCTCACAAAAATAAAGTTGGCAATATTTAGAGAAGCATAACTCTTATCTATAAATTTAACATGAGCTTTCTGTCTTCTTAATTAAAAACTCTAGATTTCAAGGATTATTTATTCCAATATTTAAACAACTGAAGGAACACAGAACTAAGGGCAGAAGACCCTTTTCCATTCCTTTATCTCCTTTTACTTTATACCGTTTGATTAGTTGATGGTCTTTTGCAATTTCCAGCCATGGTTACTAAAGAACAGCCCAGTAAATCAATACTCACTTTTGCAACACATTCAAAAAATCTGGCTGAAAAACAAGGTAAGCTATATTTTAAGAGGATGTTAGGCAAGAACCTGATTTACAGTTAACTCACCAAAGGGCAAAGAATATGGACATTAGGGGATGTGTTGAGCCATAACCACTCGATCACATCATGTTGATGATCCTTCAAACTCTCTGGTTTCACACAGTTCCTGACCTTCATTCCAAGACTTTGATTTGTCCTCTGTGACTGCTATTCAAGGGTAGAGCTACACATTAACAGTCATTATCACTTGGCATTGTTCTATTTTCAAGACTTCCTCTCTGGTGCAACTTCTATTTCTCTTCACCTATAAGGAATCTTGTATATATATCCTGACCTCCAGGCTCAAAGGCAGTCAAGACCCTTTCTGATCACACTTGCCTCCCTAAGAAAGCTACTTCCCAATGGTCAGAGACTCCAGTTTTGCTCTTCCGTCTTCCCTTGCTCTTTTATTCTCATACTACACTCATCTGGTTAATTAGCTACCCTTGAAGAGACATACCATCTGGCTGAGCGATGCCAGTTAAAATTTTAAGTTCCATTAGAAACTTGTTTTTCTCAGTAACATATGATCCACTGACACATCTCTAACTTCCTAGCATGTTCCTTTTTCTATTTGGGGTCTCCTAAATTACTCCAACTCTTGCCTCTCCAGGCTACTCAAGTCTACTCCAAGACCATACTTCCTTATTTCCTTGACAGCCACTGCAAGCCATGGCCACTACTTTGTACTGGTTCCTTCAACTTCAATATTCAGATACATTCGACCCCATAAAAGACCATTCTCTCCTCCTCCCACCCAAAACAGTCGTGTCCTGGATTTTGTTAGGCAAACAAGATACCCTTTTTTCCCTTCCTTTTACCACCTCTTATAAGGTCTATCCTCAATGCTTCTTCCTGATCACCTGCTCTCACCTTGATCCATCCTCCCACTCCCGGGTTGGCTGCTTGTGGTGATTAATAATCTCAGGCTTCTTCTCAGTCCTCAGCCTCCTATATATTTTGTGTCATTTGACAGTACTCCTCCCTCCTATCCATTGTATTTCTTACTTAGTTCTCCCAAGTCTCTAAGCAATACTCCTCAGCCCACATATTTCCTGGCTTTTTAAATCTTTACCATACCCTAAATGAGGTTATCGCCCAGGGATCTATCCACAGGCCTCTGAGCAGCTGATATCACATCATGACCTATATCTAAGGACCTGATCAAGCTCCAGGCCAATGTTTTCAACTGTTAACAGACATGAACATTTGAGTATCTTGCAGCAAATCTAACTCAATCACCAATATTATTACACTTATCTCCCCATATCTGTTGTTTTCTCTGAAGTTCCTATCAGTTCCAAACATATCTGAGTAAGCCCTACATCCAAGTCTCTTTCTTCAAGGAGTCTGCGGCCTAAATGAGGAAGAAAGACAAGTATACAAGCAAACACAATTAAGTGTTGTAGAGAGCATCAGGAAAGGTTGGGTGAGCACACAAAGCGTGTTAATGCGGATGTGGCTTTGAGAAAGGCTTCACTGTCTAGGACACACCTAGATTGAGGCAGGGTAGGGAGAGGTGATGAAAGGGCTGAAAACAGACGTGTGAGTGATAGTTTGACATACCTAAGCACAAGAGAATAAGGAGGCAGCACAGGAAAGAGATGATCCCATGATAAAAACATTATCTACTTATACCCTTGGAAGGTTTCTTAAAAGTTTATCTTCTCTTCTTAAATACAACTTAAGCTTTCTGAGGGAGTAGCCACAACTTGTGTTCCTTTCATAGCTCTTACAGAGGCTAATAAATTGCTTAACTGTTCACTAGAATAAAAACGGGTAAGAGTCCATCTAAATTGTGGAAGATCAAAGCACTTAGAATCCTCAAGCTCCCCTCACAGACTATTTAAAGATCAGGCACACACATTAAAAACAAACAAACAACCCCACACCCCAAAACTTCAGGTTAATATTAATATAGTACTTGGGAGAAAACATGCAGATTTCAAAAGCTCCTGACTTCCTATTTCTTTATGATAATTTCTTAATACAAATGATTTATAAATCTTCTTATAAACTCTTATAAATCATCTTCCGAAACTAATGAGAGACTTGCATCACCCTTTGAAAAGGTCAGAACACTTTCACAGCACTTGCAAAAAGTAAAATGAAGGAACCAGGAAGGAGATCAAAAGGAAGGAGTACTTTTAAGATGGTGATAAGACACTGGGCAGCATCTAGCCTATAAGCATCTCCCCTCTGTAGAGGTCTTCAGTAGAAGAAATGTGGATATTGATGGCTTCAGCATGGTGTCATGTACCAAATCAGCTCATCCATTTGTTTCAGTATCACTCTCAGGTTCCCCACCTTCTTTTTCTTTGGACAAGTTTCAAATAATCTCCTAGCGTCATTTTTCCTAATGAAAGCTGGCTTATTCCCTTTGCCTTTCTACTAACTTCTCCTTCAAGGAACAGTTAACATGCCCTCCCTTCTTCAACACCATGACATGGAATTACTAGTCTACTTCTCTCTGCTTCTGTAGTTTTTGAGCCACTATAACATTCAATATGTACTACAATTACTTGTGTACATGACTTTCTTCCTGATTAAAATGTAAGCTCTGAGGACAGGTTGGTCTTGCTCATTTCTGAATCTCCTAGTGACCACCTACAGCTACAACACCTTCCCACAAAAATGGCTCAATACAGCGTAATTGAACTGAACTGGAAAACATGTGGCAATGCATTGAAGATACTGGTCCTTTAAGTAAGGCCTGTCTCAGGTGCTGGCAAATGAAACTGTCAGTTCCAGAGAAGCAGAGATTATTTCAGCACTCAAGAGGATGCCTGGCCCACCAGGGAATCATGACTACAGTGATGGTAGGTCCACAACTTCTTAGATTTCATTTCAGCACTTTTCTGTACTTGCTGGGTGACCTTCAGCAATTTACCTGGTGTTTTAGCTTCCTCATTTGTGAAATGGGGATAACACCATTTACTTCATAATTCTGAAGAGGTTTTAATGAATTAATACATGAAATATCTTAGAAATCATCCCAATGTCTTAGAGCCTGGCACTTAATAGTAAGTACTTAATAAACCATAGCTATTTGTTATATTAGCGGTAACACATTTTTAGTTTCCAATAAACTGTCATGTGCAGTGAACACTGTATAATACTTAAGTCAGTCTACTGATATAGAAGGCACATAATACATACTCGTTAAGTAAGTGAAGACATCAAATTCAATATTTGAATGTGATGTCCTTATATATAATGACACCTAGCAGCATTTAAGAATTAAAAAGCAAGAGGCCTGGATCACATCCAGAATTTTCTAACAGTTGATCTACAAACTAGATTGATCTACTTTAGAAAAGGATAGTCGAGTGACACCCCAGAGACAAAAAAAGGTTTTCTTCCCACAATTAAAATTAGATGATTAAAAAAAAAAAAAAAAAAAATTAGATGATTAATTGCTGAAGGTTCTTCAAAACTTAAAAATAATGATTAAGAAAACTAAACAGCGGGCTTCCCTGGTGGTGCAGTGGTTGGGAGTCCGCCTGCTGATGCAGGGGACAGGCGTTCATGCCCCGGTCCGCGAAGATCCCACATGCCGCGAGGCGGCTGGGCCTGTGAGCCATGGCTGCTGGGCCTGCACGTCCGGAGCCTGTGCTCTGCAATGGGAGAGGCCACAGCAGTGAGAGGCCCGCGTACCGCAAAAAAAAAAAAAAAAAAAAAAAAAAAAGAAAGAAAACTAAACAGCAACCTGGAAAACTCTTTGTGGCACAATATTCAGGGCGGAAATACAGAGCTATATCTATCCAACGATTATAACCTTTAGAATTCACATATTGTAAATGGACAAGAACCAGAAAACACTAGGGGGAATTAGCTAATTTGTCAGAGTAGCCTACAGATTATTTTCTTTCCTAAATCCTGTGGATGTTAGTTGAGCATTATAAAGGTGACGTATTTGCCTTCAATTATCAGACATTCTGACTTTGATCTATCAGCATTACATTGAAATTCTAGTGCAATGGAAGAATTTGCCAAATTTGGTACTGACCCACAGTATCCTTATGTGGCCTCTCCCATTGCGGAGCACAGGCTCCGGACGCGCAGGCTCAGCGGCCATGGCTCACGGGCCCAGCCACTCCGCGGCATGTGGGATCCTCCCGGACCGGGGCACAAACCTGCGTCCCCTGCATCGGCAGGCGGACTCTCAACCACTGCGCCACTAGGGAAGCCCCAAAACTGTGAACATTTTAAAGTTAATGGCCATGATCTAGGATATCATACACAGAATGTACAATGAGCAGCAAACACTGATTTAATAGCTTAAATAGAAAATACACCATGTAAACTACCAGTCAAGGAATTACAAATAATCATTCATATGTTCAATGCTAGCCTGAGCAAGTAAGAGAGTAAATGTAAAGAGAAGAGGAAAAATAGTATACTAGGGCTTCCCTGGTGGCGCAGCAGTTAAGAATCCGCCTGCCAATGCAGGGACAGGGGTTCGAGCCCTGGTCTGGGAAGATCCCACACGCCACGGGGCAACTAAGCACGTGCGCCACAACTACTGAGCCTGCGCTCTAGAGCCCGCAAGCCACAACTACTGAGCCCGTGTGCCACAACTACTGAAGCCCAAGCGCCTAGAACCCATGCTCCACAACAAAGAGAAGCCACCGCAATGAGAAGCCTGGGCACCACAAGAAAGAGCAGACCCCGCTCAACACAACCAGAGAAAGCCCGCGCGCAGCAACGAAGACCCAATGCAGCCAAAAATAATTAATTTCTAAAAAAAAAAGGAAAAAGAAAAATAGTATACTACACAAAGGACACAAGCAGACATACAACAGACGAACCTTCTCAGAACCTGATCACAGGAAGAGAAGTATAAGGGTACAGCTCTTTGCACTTAAAGGAAAGTCTTCTGAACTCATCAAGAGACTTAGCTTCTCTGGGACCACCTGGAAGGAATTAAATTTTAAAATCAGTATATTAGATTAAGCCATATGACACTGCCATTTTTCTATGTGAAAACCAGTAGAATATCAGCAATTTCATATGGTTCAACCTAATATAATCGATTGAGCAGAGTATCCACATCAAGCATACTAAAAAGATTAAAATGGATCCCAGTCCTCAAGATCAGACATTAGCTAGACTGAATGAGTTACTTCAACTTAATTGGGGGGGTGGGGGGCATTTAACAATCAGAAATGGCTGGTCAACCATGAAAGAACAGGCAGAAGACAGCTGTTGGAACAGCAAAAGAAAACCTGGCCTTTCTCATTCAAGCAGTGTTTAGCAGAGCATTCTAAGCCATGATGAGGTTCCAGTAGTATTTGTATCCTAACTGGGAAGAACTATAACACTGATGGGATACCTGTTCCAGGTACTGTGCTAAACAATACCCAGTATACTCTACCTAATCCTTCCAACACCCTGTGAACAAGGTATTGTACTATTATTACCCCAACTGCCAGATGAGGTAACTGGTCTTTGAGAGGGTAAGAAAAGTCTGACTCCATTACACATTCCAAACCTTATACCACTTGTTCTGCTGACATACCAAGCAACCTTCTAATTATAATATGGCATCTCATGTGGCAAAATCTACGGGGAAGAGAATGTGTTAGCCAGGACTTGAGAATCTGTTTCCCAAGGTAGTTACTTTTTTTTTTCCACTGTAAATTAATAAACTGACATTCTGATTTTTATATCAATCTCATGAGGCTTTGATAATTACACTCTGATCCAAAAATTCGATTATTAGAGTGTAGATGAACTGAGTTTCAGAGCCTGCAAGTCTCAGAATCTTTATCTTGGTAAACCTACTAAGGGAGGGCTTCCCTGGTGGCACAGTGGTTGAGGGTCCGCCTGCCAATGCAGGGGACACAGGTTCGTGCCCCGGTCCGGGAAGATCCCACATGCCACGGAGTGGCTGGGCCCGAGGGCCATGGCCGCTGAGGCTGCGTGTCCGGAGCCTATGCTCCACAACGGGAGAGGCCACAACGGTGAGAGGCCCGCGTACCACAAAAAATAAAAAAGCTCTTTCAAAAAAAAAAAAAAAACCTACTAAGGGATGTAATCCCTATCCTGTGAGGGCCCTTTGGGCGACAGCCAATCCTCATCTTCCCAAGAGAGGAGATAACCTCAACATTATCATTAGCAGTCTCTTCCTTTTGACATCTCTAGAGTACAAAGAGGTAACAGAAGCGACCAGATTTTAATCCTGACTCTGCTGTGCTAACATTTAATCCTAAGCAAATCTCTCTCCTTCCTTGCTCTCAGTTTTTCATGGGGAAAATGGAGGAGTTGGGCCCAAGGATCTGATATCCCTTTCTTATCTACACCAATGGCTGCCTATCCGGTGAAACACTCCTCCCTCGCGTTCCACGTGCACTTTCTAGTTTTATATCTATCTCTCTTAGCATCCCTTCCTGTTTCTCTGACTGGCTCCCCTATCCTCTTTCTGCCTCTACACCCATCCCAGTAAAGTCTGGGGTCCTCTACTCTTATCTCACCAGCACTCAACAGTTATAACTGTAGACTTGTACTTACAAAACACTATCTGTACTCCCCCTTGTCTGCCTACTGTGGATTCTACAGAGTCAGCATGATCTCTGCATATATGTGAGGTGCTGAAAAGCTGTGCCTTTATCTGAAGGACCCAGGTGCACTTCAATAGTCTTGGGTTCAGGATTTCAACTGGTTATTAGTATTTTCTTTTCCAGTTTTGTCTCTTGCTTGCATGTAATTCACCTACAAAACTATACTTTCAGACCTCATTTCTCACTCACCTCAAAAATCCTGATGGTCACTTAATTTTTAGTTTTAACCTCAAGCTAAAACCTCAAAATCCATTCCTATTACCAATCCCCAAATTCCTCTAGACCAGACTTTTCCAAACTGGTGTCCTAGAGAAGGCTAATTCACAATATATTAACAGCTATGACGTGAAAAGGTCAGCATAGCAAATAGCTTTCTTTAGTCAGACTTTGCACAGCCATGCAATTTTGTGAATCTACAAGAGGGAAATATTACATGTAGCATTTCCTGAACTTATTTTTAACTACTGTTTCTCCCCCACCACCCCCGCCAATGGAGCACCTATTAATATCTCTAGGAACCAGTGTTTCACAGAATATTTTAGGAAACACGGTTCTATCCTTTCCTATTTCAGTCAAAGTATCAACCACTTAAGCTCAAAAGCGCCTCTGATTTCTCACTCTCTCCCCAATAGCCAATCAGTAGCTAAATTCCTTTTCCTTCTCAATCTAATCATTTCCATCCTTTCTATTCCCTCCGAAACACTGAATTTCAGACCCTGTCATAAGAGTGATAGATCATGTCTACAAAATAAATATTAGATATGTTGCTATCAACCCCTCAAGGCTGTCATGAGGATTAAAAGAGAATGAATATGACATCTTGTATAATGTGTCTTTCCGAAGCATCCAACACTTCTCCCTGAGGATTAAATGGAATTTGTTCTTTATTATGGCAAATTTTAACTTGAAGCTTAAGGATATCCATCTTCTTAATAAGGGCAGTACTGGCCTTATACGTATCAGCCATTATTGGAGATTTTTAAATGAGGCAAAAGAGAAATGTGGATAATATGAATATGGCATGAGTAACAACAGTGGCAGAGTGAATGTCAGACCTAGCACTGGGTCGCCATCCCCTTCAAAATATTTACAATCAGGAGGTATAGAATAGGTAACAGCATACAGCTAGTTTTCTCATTTATTCAAGCGTTGAAAGTTGGGTTTTTCTAACTCTGTAAACTGTGTACCTCCTCAACTAGCCTACCATGTTTCAGAAGAGGTGAAGATCTTCATTCATGTATACTTACTTGTAATCCCTTACTGACATTAGCATGAAAAGAACAAGCAGGCAAACATTCTCCTCATTCAAGGTGCATTTGAGTGCTAGGTATTGGGGACACGGAGGGAGGGAAACAAAACAGAATCATCTCTGTCTCCACAGAACTTATATTCTTCTGGAGAAGATATTTATATATATGTGTATATATATATGAAACTTCTAATTATACAATTATTTAACTACAACTGTGGTAAGTATACACTGGTTGATTCTTTTTTAACCTTTATTCACAGATCTGGAAGAAAGAAAAAAGTGGGCATTAAGCTCATACAGGGTTTAAAACAGTATGTCTCATTAGAACCTTTCCGAATTAGCCAGAAAATACAAAATGCACATGGGATATTCGGGGGAACACAGGGATGGCTAAGTGGGGAAAGCTTTGGCCACAAGGTAGCATTAAAAGCAGATTCTTTGAAATTGTGCCCATGACAGCGAAAACACCTCTGAGACCTCTGAGTACTACCTCTTTGGCTTGTTGCCAAATGTATAGGAAAAACCAACCAATTTTAAGTGTTTACTATATAGATAGCATTGTGCTATGAGTTTTACACGAAGTTGAATTATGATGATGATGCTAACAATAATAAATAACATTTCCATAGTGTTTTATGGAACACAATGGCCCTGTGAGATTGGTACTATTAATTTCCTTTCCCTCTGAGGAAACTGAAGTGAAGCAGGTTAAGTAATTTGTCCAAGGTCACAAAGCTGTTAAGGACAGAGCTAGGATTCACACCCAAGCAGTGTGGTTTGCTCCTCTCCACTCTGCTCTGCCTTTGCATATATGCTCACATATATATTGAAGCATGATATTAGACCTCTCTGAGATGTTCATCTATTTGGAAATTCAGCATGTCACTAAAATTCTATGGGAATTTTAATTCTGAATGATCATATGTTGAAGAGATCAGGAATTTTCATTACCATCAATATTTACTGAAGCTCATTATGTGAAAAGCGTCACACTACATATGAAAATACAGGGATTTCCCTGGCGGTCCAGTGGCTGAGACTCCACGCTTGCAATGCAGGAGGTCCATCCCTGGCCGGGGAACTAAGATCCCGCATGCCCTGCAGCGCAGCCAAAAAATACAAAGAGGCTTAAAAAAAAGGAAAAGGTTTATAGACCAAGAAGAGAATTCTTCATTAAAAACAGGCAAGGGGCTTCCCTGGTGGCGCAGTGGTTGGGGGTCCGCCTGCCGATGCAGGGGACGCGGGTTCGTGCCCCGGTCCGGGAGGATCCCGCGTGCCGCGGAGCGGCTGGGCCCGTGGGCCATGGCCGCTGGGCCTGCGCGTCCGGCCGCAACGGGAGGGGCCGCAGTGGGGAGAGGCCCGCGTACCCGCAAAAAAAAAAAAAAAAAAAAAAAAAAAAACAAGAAAACAAAAAAAAAACAGGCAAGAAAACCTCAATTTGTTCTACCAATTAAGCTTATGTTCACGATTTTCACAATTAAGACATACATGTAACAGTACATAGGGAATCGTATTATATAAACGTCAACATATCTCTTTCAGAGCCAAAATACTCGTCTATTATGAAGGATGACATGCTTGTACCTGAAAGCAGCATTACTATTCATTCTTTTAAAGATATTATTCTGAACTTTGAGAATATCTGTGTTCTTCCTTTATTAACAGTAAGACGAAGGAGCACATCTTTCGCCCATAGAGTGGAGTGTGTGGTCTGGCACAAGGTGGGCACTTGAACGTTTGCTAAATGAACAAACGGCACTATTTAACCATAATGCTAGAAGAACCATGCAAATATAAAATTTGTACCCTCCCCAATATTGCTGTTATGTAACTCAAAACTGAAGCAATGAAGTTTTTACTACATGCCAGAGAAGTGGCCCTCACAACTCAAGATCATAATTATGAAAATACTTCACATGATTCAACCATTAGTTACCACTATAATAAAACAGGTAAGAAAAGGGTCCTCTCCAGGCTGCCCCAGAATCCATTTCTTCTAGTGGTAGGTGTGCTGCTGCTTTTTTAACTTAAAGCCCTAACTAACCAGAACTTATCTTTAGGTATAATTACTTCAGAAAAAAAAAATGATAAAAGGTTCTTGGAAAACACTGCTACTTAAAGAATACTTAAATCTATTTAGGCCAGAAAATTGTTTTTACAACCTCAGAGACCTATTGTCATCAAAATATTTCCTCCGTGGAGGGAGAGGGTAATTAGTAGAAAGGTGTTAGCTTTGAAGGCAGCTGAACCTGTTGTATGCAGGTGACCAGTACACCAGTTAAGTGAAACACAAACTGGAAGCTGGGGGTGGGCATTGTGATAGGGAAAGAAGTACATGTAGGGAGAAACTTCCAATTTCCTCTTCCACTGCAGGTTCTGCAAAGACAAATTAAAGGGCTAAAACCCAAGGTTTTCGATTTACTCTCAACAATAAATATTTCCTGATTTCACCTTGGATGTACAGAACCATATAAGGCACTGCAAAAGAATTACAGACACGGTTTACACAGCTGATGGTTGGCAGAATTACTGATGACAGATCTTGTAAGACCTTGTGCAGCAGCATCAGATTTAAGTGCAGTTAAAAATTACAATGTTCTCCTTGAACAAACGTATGGACACCAAGGGGGGAAAGTGGCAGGGGGTGGTGGTGGTGGTGGGGTGAATTGGGAGATTGGGATTGACATGTATACACTGATGTGTATAAAACAGATAACTAATAAGAACCTGCTGTATAAAAAAATAAAATAAAATTCAAAAAAATATAAAATAAAAATTAAAATGTTCTCCTAGAAAAGATCTGAAAAATAAGCATTTGCTATATTTCAATTTCTAAATGAGAAGAGTGTTTCTACTATTGCTGTTTTTGTAGATATTATTTACATTAAAAGGATAACAAAGTGGTATGCAAAGTCTGGGGAATATCAAGTCTCCACTAGTGAAGACACCACTTTTACTTATCTGAGGGTACAAAAACTGCAAGTAGATGCAGCTTATTCATTTGATAGCTGTTGCCACTTCACATAAAACAAAATTTTCCAGCTCTCACAGTTTTACAAGATAATTACCCTTCTAAATACACATTTTTAAAACAATTATAATTCCCAGATTTACAAAGCAGCCATTAATTATTATTACTATTGTTATTACTACAGAACACAAACAAAAGAAAAAGTATCCTTTTTTACGGTTTCAAATCACTGTTCTCTCCTTAGAAGAAAAAGTCTGTAGGAAACAGTATCCACTATGGATCAAAAATTTTTTAAGTCTTTCTCAAAAACAAAAATCAACAACCACCCCGCCAAAAAACCAATCACAGTGCTAGTCTGAAAAGTCCTTCACAATTTTGACTATTAACAATACCTCTTATAACCAACAGTGCCAGGAAAGCAACACAAGGAACAGCAGACGGACGCTTTCTTTTATCACTGCCAAATGATACTGAATACAGACCCTGCAGGATATTAAACACCTTGTATTTTTCATGGATCCAGGGTCCAGCTTTTGAGATACTCCTATGCAAAGCCCAGCTGTTTTGAGTGATTTATCCACAGGAGTTTAATTTCAATTGTGCGCTGGTAAGTGGGAAGCAGTGATTATACCCTCCCCAAATCTTTCTAGTACACTAATGAACATTTTAAGAAATAGTTTCCAACGGAGATTAATTTGTCCTTCAAATATTCTCCTCCTAACTCACTAATGGCAATATCTGATTCACCATCTTTTAAATGCAAGAACACAGGACCAAGCTTATAATGACACTTGTGCTTTATTCATTTGAACACCGAAAATGACACAGAGCAAGTGTACTCTCTTGTGTGTCCTCCCCTACCATCTTCAAAGGAAAACTGTACTGGAAATAAAACCAGTTACACTTCCTTGAAAACACATCACCAGGTTCCTTCACCTCTTTTTGCTTTTGCTTATTTCTGCTGGTACCAAACCGCACCAGTGTTCATTTCTTCTTCTCTATAGTCCCAGAAAATCAGGTGTGGCTATTCTTAAGCTCACCAGTAGTAGCCTATCAATTAAATTATAGGTTCATCCTGTCTAATGTTTTTCATCAAAAACCTAAAGGTAGACATAAAAGACATACAATTTTCAAATGCCACAACTAGGGGAGATCTCATATACCAGATGGCAGGCTACATGTTCAATAAGTGGGACAAAAAAGGAGTAAGATGAAATATTATCAATACTAACCCCTGCATTGAGATTTTCTAATGGGGGCGGGGGAAGCCGTAAGTACAGAATGTGGAAGTCTTCAAAAAGATTAGTAGGAGTTTTAGTTTGCTACAACCAAAGCCTGCCTGCATTAACACTATACTAAATCAGAAAAGAAGGCACCAGTGATCTTCAAAGTCTTCTGAAAATTTCTCTGAATAGGTCTTTGATAGTACGGAAACTTGGCCAGTTAGTTTTAAAAGCACTTGATTATATATTCATGGGGGTTGGGGTGGGGGGGTGAGTGTAAGACTTGAAAGCACAAAGAGAATCTGAGCTCCCTTTCTGTGTGGGTCAACAGTTAAGGCAACTCCAGGGTGAAGTCACTTCCACAGAAATCTAAATTCAGATGCCTTTATGGGAAAGCACAAAAACCACCCTCTTATTTAAAAAAAAAAAAAAAAGATGAAACCATCCTCCTGGTATTCTGGTAATCAAATAAAAGTGCAAGTAGTGCAACTCTTCGTTACCTAATTCATGGAACTGAACAGTGAAAATTTATTTTAAAGAGGTAACTGATTATAGACAGCTTTCCAAGATATATTATTATGTGCTTATCCTTAATGCTGAAATGTTTCTCCTTTTAAAAAAACTTTACTCTTAAAACCCATGGATCAAATAGTCAGAGCAGGTAAGAGGCAACCCCCGCATGTCCAAGCTCAGCTGAATTAGTCCTTAACTTCCACCAAGAGGAGTGGAGTGGGGTGGGGGAATTACAACATTGTTCATATTTTATCAACAATGAAAGAGAATAGTAATTGAAATAAAAACCATACACACTGGCAAAAACTTCCATTCATTCCTCAAAATATGTCTATTGTGTGCTAGGCAATACTTCAGGGACCCAGGACTCGGTGGTGAACATGACCATGTTCCTGCCCTAATGAACCTTGAATTCTACTAACTATATGCCTCCTCCAACTATTTTCTAAGAATGATAAATACATGAAAGAAGGACAGCATGCAAGGAAGGGGCACTACTTCAGAGAGGATGAAGAGGAGTATTTGAGTGTCCTCAACAATGACAAGGAAGCAGCCTCAAGAAGATGTGAAGGAAGCAGCATTCCTGGTGGAGGAAACAGGAAGGGCCTAAAGTAGAAACAAGGTTGAAATGTTCTATCCAAAGGGATAGAAAGAAGGCCAATGTAGCTACTGCACAGTGCATGATGAGGTGAGGTGATGAGCTGGGAGAAGCCAGATATCGAGGGACTTCAGGCCATGACAAGGAGTCTGAACATTAATTACAAGGTGATATGGTCTGATTTGTACTTTAAGATTATTCTGGCTTCTATGAAAAATGGACCATGGCGCCAGGAAAGGGTATGGAACTGTAACTACATGTGTCCGTTTTTCTTATTAGGCAAGGAAATGAAAATCATAACATCTCCAAAAAAGTGGAGGAGTCAAGGACACTGCATCAAGCAAAATCACTAACCTACTAACTGCCCCTCCGCCTCCCAAAGAGTCTGTATGAAAGACTTTTAAACACTGACTGCAGCAGTGAATAATGAAGATAAACAGGATGACTTGTCACCAAAAAATAAAGGTGACTAACAAAGTGCCTTTTTTTTTTAAACCCCATGCTGTCAAACCACAGTGATTCCATAATAGGAATCAATCTCTTCATGGACAACAGAAGATTAAATTATGTGACTCTCGAAGTTTAAAAGGACTTTTTTGGGTTTTTTTTTTAAGTGGCCATTTGACCTCCATTTCATGTTTTCTTATAGTAGGTGGAGAGAGAAGAACTTGTCAGCGGATGGCATTCAGAGATGGCTAAAGATTAATAACAACGAGCCTGCTAATTAATAAGCTTTACTCCTTCTCACCTCTATAGTACTGTTATTCATGTTACTTCACCTTCCAAAATGGTTTCTTTGCTCCTCACATGAGACTTATGTGGTAAAGCCTGTTTAAAACTACTGCTGGGGAATCAGAAGTGGCAAGGATGGTGATCCACATAGTAAGATTTCATGCACCTTCTCCAATACATTTAAACAATAGAATAACAGCTTTAAGAACATGCCCTGTGGCCATGGGAAATAGGAAGCTATTTCACATCTGTCTTACTAACACAAATCAAGAGTTGCCTTAAGAAGGAACTGAACCTGTATACGGTCAGAGCTCAGTATCAGCTGTGCAAAAAGTCAAAATAGGGGCTTCCCTGGTGGCGCAGTGGTTGAGAGTCTGCCTGCCAATGCAGGGGACATGGGTTTGTGCCCCAGTCTGGGAAGATCCCACATGCCGCAGAGCGGCTGGGCCCGTGAGCCATGGCCGCTGAGCCTGCGTGTCCGGAGGCTGTGCTCCACAACGGGAGAGTCCACAACAGTGAGAGGCCACAACAGTGAGAGGCCCACGTACAAAAAAAAAAAAAAAAAAAGTCAAAATAAATTTGGTATAAATTCTTAAAATTTAAACAACTCTATAGAGGGATATTTGCAACCCCAAGGGCTCCTCATTTGCATATCTTTACACACTGTGCTGGTCAATGCGCTAGGCATCCATCAAAGTGCAATATTTTGTGAAATCAGGTAGTTTACAAGGAATCATATAAAGTACTTTTGTTCTTGAAGCAGCTAACCAGTAACACCTACATTTCCATTTTCCATTTCATACTGTCACTTCCATGCTTTCTGGCTTATGCCTCAACCCATCTCTTGGTTTATACACCTGAGAAGATCCAAAGCTGCTTAAGGCACTGAAAACATTCCTTGTTCCAGGCTCTCAGAAAAAAGTAAACATTACTGAACACCAGTTAGTAAACACTAACTTTCAAGCCAAGTTCACAAAAAGGCATTTGAATGGCAGGCATTAGCCAAAATTGCCTATACCCTGTTTTTGCAAGGCCTAAAGCTAAGAATGATTTTTAAAATAGTTTTAAAGGGTTTTAAAAAAAAAAAAAAAGAAAACGAATATGCAGCAAAGACTGTACGGGCTCTTGAAAGCCTAAAATAATTATTAATATCTGGCCCTTTACAGAAAAAGTTTGCTAGTCCCTGGTCTAAGGCAAGCAGTTCCCCAGCTAGCTCTGTATCCAAATAATCTACAGAGCTTTAAAAAAACATATAAAGTCCTAGGCTTCACTCCACACCAACAGAATCAGAGTCTCCAGGACTAGCATTTAAGAATCTTAATTTTAAAAAGCTCCTCTGGAACTTCTGAGTCAGGAGTATAATGCAGCCTGAATCCCAATCTCTCTCTCCTCTAAATACATAAAATCACAAAAACCGCAAATAAAACCACACATGACCTCCAATATTACTAGGAGACAGAACACCACAAATTTCAAAGTACCTGCAAGTGGAGAAATCAACACCAAAATCCAAAAGAGCTCCCACTGCCCTTGCAAACCTGTGGTAGCCTGACACAGGAGAAGGGACACTTAAAGAGAAGGGACCAGAGAACACAGATGACGCACAGACAAAATCACCCACAGAAGAGGGAAGTCCAACATCAAATGTCAAAATACCCAACACTGGAATTTGGTAGCTGACATCATCAGTGACACAGAAAGAGACTGAAAGACAAGAGCAACAAAAATGCAAGCTCAAACAAGCAGCACTTCTGGGGAAGAAGCAGATTAATAGAAAAGAGAGGTGTCCCTTAGAGGGACAGAAGTGAAGAAAGAAAATATAAGGATCCTGAAGAAACCAAAGAGAAAAAGACAAATTCCTGCCTAATTCCCTTCACTACTGCCATCATTCATTAAAAAAATGTCCTTTGCTATTTTGACGGAAGGCATTTATGAACTAAGAAGCTTGTCTACAAAATGCCTAGGAATAGGTGGGAAAAACCAAACTAATTCCATAAAGAGCTATTGGAGGAAGAAAACAGAAAATGTAAATCACATTCCAGCTAATGAACACTCTCCCCACAAAACAACAACACATACCAAAAACCATGAAACATCAGAAAATTGTGAAGCAATATTTCAAATTGAATTAAATACCCTCAAGCCAAGTATCTGAAGACATTAAAAACAAAACCAAAAATCACCTAGGACAAAACATTCAAAAGCTGAAATCAGAAATGAACAAAATTCTAGGAAGAAATGCAATAGGAATTGATCAATCTCAAAGAAGAAATCAAAGGGAAAAGGATGAAACCATTTCTGAAATTAAGAATAAATTACAAAATGCTCAGGAGAGATTGGATTTGAGTGAAAATCTAGTAAGAGACACTGAAGGCAGGAAAATAAGAGAATGAAAATAAGAAAGGAGTAAAAAGAGACAGAAGAGAGAGTGTATGAAATATAAGACATGCAAGAGATCCAACATTGTATAATTAGAGGCCTTTAAGAAAAGAAAAATGGAACAGAATATTTAAAACTATTGTTCAAGAAATCTTTCCAGAAATAAGAGAAAATCTAAACCAGCACCTTGAAAGGGTCCACTGTATACCTGGGAAAGCTGACCTGGAACAATCTACTTCAAGACACATCTTAGTAAAAACATCAAAACAAACAAACAAACAAAACCCATGAAAGACGATAGTGGAGCAGAGCAGCATTTTCAAGAAATTTAAGAATGTGGGAGCCAAGCTTTCCTTCAAATATTAAGTCTACCAAAGAAAACAGTTGTGAAGACACAAAAACCCAGAAATACAATGTACACATGCCCTTCCTGAAAAATTTACTAGAAGATGAACTTCATTCAACTAAGGGATCCTTGGGGAGTCTTCAGCGAAAAGTTTAAGGGTGAGCATTTAATACATTTAACTACAGAACTAAGACAAAGGTGGGAACATGGTTAAAAGAACGGAATGTACATGTTATACATGCTGACAAAGTAGACAGCATGCACTAAAATGACACAAGAGGAAATAACTATGCAGAGGAAACTTCAAAAAATAGATTGAAGACCTCTAGGTAAATAGATCTTAAAACCAAATGAAATGGATAATTTCTTAAGAAAATACGGCTTACCAAAACTGACCCCAGCAAAGATAAACAGAAAACATTACCAAAGAAAAACCTCCACAAAAGAGCACCAGGTTCAGAGGGTTTCACAGAGCAATTCTACCAAAAGTTTGAAGACCAGAGTCCCAATGCTACATAAATTGCTTCAGGGAATAGTAAATGAAACTTTCAAGTTCTTTATGAAGCAAATATAACATTGATATCTAAACCTAATATAGAATAAAACTGTAGACTAATATCACTTATGAAAATTGATGCTAATATTTTATTTAGGATTTCTGCAGACTCCAACACCACACTAAGGAAAAAATACACCACAATAAAGTGATATTTATACCAGGAATGCAATACTCCAATATCAGAAAATCTATTAGTTAGCAGAAATAAACAAATACTTAATAAACTTTGTCTATCTATATCTCAATCTTAAAGTCAGTCAATTAATGGGGAAATACTAGAGGCATTCAATATAAGGTCAAAAACAAGGAAAAAATGTTGTCATGTCCACTACTATTTAACATCATTCTGAAAGTATTAGCCAATGGATGAGAAAAAAGAAAACAACTGGAGCTATAAGAATCGGAAAAGAAAAACAATCTCTTTAGATGCCATGATAATATACCTGGAAGACCCTAAACTTCAGAACTAAGAGAATCAATGAAAACTAACTCAATAATAAAACAACTGAGTAAGGCACAAGGGTTAAAATTAACATGCAAAAATCAATGGCCTTTTCATATACAGCTAATAACCAATCAGAGATGTAATGGAAAATTTCATCACAATAGCAACCAACAAGATTAAAAATAACTTAGGAATAAATTTAACAAATGCTCAAAATCTATATTAAAAAAAATCCTGACACTTCTGAAAGACACAAATGCAGACTTGACCAAATGCAGACATTCTTTGTTCATGATTAGGACATCTCAACATCATCAAGCTGTCCATTTTCCCTAAGTCAATTTGTAAATGTAATGCAATCCAAATAAAAACAATGAGCTTTTTTTCTGGAACTAGACAAGTTGATCCTAAAGTTTATATGGAAAAATAAACACACAAGAATAGACAGGAAGCCACAGCAAAAGAAGAGCTATGATGGGGAGATTAGCCTTACTAGATATTAAAATGTACTGGAAAGTCCCTATGAATAAAAGAGTGTGGTACTGGTACATGAATAGACCAATGGACTAGAATACAAAGTTCAGAAATAGACCCAAATATATATTAAAAGTAGTATATGATAATGGTGGTAACTCAAACTACTTGAGAGTAATGAGAAGCAAAGATGGGCTTTTTCATAAACTGTATTGGGACAACTGACTATTTAGACATAGATAAAATCATATCTAAGCATTCCTCACACCACATAAGAATAAATTCACTAAAATATAAAAACAGTCCTTAAAAACAGGGAAAGATGTTCAATGTCACTTATAAGAAAAATGCAAATTAAATCTATGGTGAAATACCACCTCTCACCATACACAGTAACAAAAATTCAAAAGCTGGGAAATGTACTGTTTAGTGAGGCTTTGAGGAAACAATGCACCAGCAATGTATGCAAAATGTCATGCAGCAGTTGTAACACATAGTTGTAAATTTTTTGACATTACTCCCATGAAGAGGTGAAGTTCATGTCCCTACCCTTGAATCTGGACAGACTTGTGACTACCTCCCCCAACAGAGTACCACAGAAGCAATACTATGGGACTGGAAGCTAGGTCATAAAAGGTCCTGTAGCTTCTGTCTGGTTGTCTTGGAATGCTCACTCTCCTGATACGTATGCCTTCTCAGAACCCAGGCTGCCAATTCTGTCAAGAAGCCCAAGCTCACTGAGAGACCATGTTTACATATTCCGGTTGACAGTCTGAACTGAGCCCAATTTCAGCCATCTCAGTCCAGGCACCAGAGATAAGTAAAGAAGCTGCCATAGAATTCTAGTCCCCTAACCTTTCTAGTCACCTCCCAGCTATCTGAGACTTCCCGACAGAAGCTCGAGACAAGCCACTCTCATGTCCCCTACCTGTATTTCTGACCTAGAATCTAGAAGCATAATAAAAGAATTGTTACACGATTAAGCAGCAACAGATAACCAGAGCATGGCATATCCCTAACCTGACAATAGCTAATAAAACTACTATTAATTGACCCTTCACATCAGCAATCTCACCGGAATTTACTGTGAAGGTATATCTTAACAATATGAAAATACACATGCACGTTTGTTGCAGCATTATTTATAACTTCAAAATGCTGAAAACTACCTAAAATGTCCAAACATAGGAGAGTGGTTGCAGAGCACACACAGCAGAAAACCACAAAGCTATTAAAACAAAACAAAAAAAATACAAGAAAAAAGAGGAAGCCATGTATAAACCAATATGGAGAGATGTGCAGGGTATACGGAATAGGGGAAAAAGCAGAGTGCATACACCCCATTTTGTGTAAGAAAAGAGAAATAAGAAATGATACACAAGTCTGTGTATTTTTGAGAAAAGAAACATAGAAAGAATAAACCAGAAAAGAAAAAAATTAGCGACTTGCAAAAAGAACAGGGATGAGAGGGTAGAAGGGAAAAGGAAAAGGACCAAGTATTTTGATTATACATTTTTTATGTGTGGTTTTGACTTTTGGAAGCACATTAGTGTTCTACATATTCAAAATATAAAATTGAAACAAAACGGGTTGGGGCGAGAAGTTAAAAGAGAATACAACATAAGTAAATGAACCCAACTGTATTTCAAATGAATAAAATGACAACTCTGAAAGTGTATGGGGTGGGGGGGGCGATGCAAGTTAACTTTCAGACACAGTATTATTTTTACTACATTGCCTTCGCCTAGAGGAAAAGAGACTGTAAACAAGTCTTAAATTTCTCTTAGTACCTCTGTCTGTCAGTGTGGCATGGATGTAGACATTCTCAAAGGAAGTGTTAATGTGGGGAGCTACAGTTTTCACTGTGGAAGTAGAGAGAGACCAAAAAAATGGAATGGGGGACAAAGAAGAGCCCTGTGGGCTGGACTAGTATGGGAGCTATCAGTATGAATTCACAATTTCATATATTTTTTATGTATGTGAAACATATATACACACATACACATGTCTATACACATCTTAAAATACAAGAATTTCTAAGGATGAGGGGAAAAAATGACTTAGGGCTATTTCAATACCCAGCTAAAATCAGCCACACCAAGAGCAGTATTTTATAAGAAAAATTGGGTTATTTTGGAGCATTTAACACAGAGCTTTACGTTCACACTGTAAAATTTAATCTTCTCTCTTGGTCCGTCTGAGACTGGGTGAGGAAAGGGAATTTGGCCTCTCTCCCTCTTGCCTGCTACTCCATATTAATATAGTGGGGACTCCCAGATCTCAGGCTAGTATAGTACTAGTGATTTAACTTCATTTTTGGATTTTGTTGACCAACTGTTTTTTTGCAGTACGCGGGCCTCTCACTGCCGTGGCCTCCCCCGCCGCGGAGCAGAGGCTCCGGATGCGCAGGCTCAGCGGCCATGGCTCACGGGCCCAGGCGCCCCGCGGCACGTGGGATCCTCCCGGACCGGGGCACGAACCCGCTCCCCCTGCATCAGCAGGCGGACTCCCAGCCGCTGCGCCACTAGGGAAGCCCCGACCAACTGTTTATAGTTCTATTTCTATGAGAAAATTTGTTTCAAGTTCTAAATCAACAAAAATGAACCTCTGAAGTACAACCCAATTTTATTCACTGCCTACACTTCAACCCAAAAGTCTGTTTAAACTAAATAAACATTAAATTCTAACCATCAGGCACCACTCTACCTAATTTGTATTTTTCACTATAGCACCTGCCTTTGCCCTCTTTTCTTGGGATAGTCTTTAAATTCACAGATGCAATTTAACAGTTAGGATGATCAGGGAATGCCTCACCAAGAGGGGGACAGTTCAGCAAAGATTTGAAGGATGTGATAAATATTCTGGGAATTAAATTCCTTAATAACCAAGTCTAGAGTCAATTTTCCTCCCATAACAGACAACAGAAGTGCTTGCTTTCAACATCCAATCAAATGTCTCTTTAACTTACTGAGAACAAACATGATAGCCAGTGAGCAGACCAATATTTCCTCGACACTCCCAGTACATCTTCTATTTCCCACTGCAGTCTATCTCATCCCTCCCTTCCCCAAGGAGAGAGTTCCTTGGGGGGCTCTCAGGGGCATTCTTCAGCAACTTCTCTCAATTCAAATGGGAAATACAATATCAGTGATTCTCAATGCATGGTCTGCAGACCAGCAGCTTCAGCATACCTTGGAGCTTGTTAGAAATGCAAATTCTCAAACCCACTCCAGACCTATTAAATCAGAAACTCTGTGGGTGGGACCCAGCAATGTGTTTTTAACAAGCCTCCAGGTGATTCTGATGCATGCTAAAATTTGAGAACCATGTTCTAGTTGACTAAAATTACACTTCAGAGAGTGAATTTCTTTGCTTTCCCTATTATGGACTGAACTGTATCTCCTCAGAGTTCTTATGTGGAAGCCCTAACCCAAAAGGTGACTGTCTTTGGAGACAGGGCTTTTTAAAGAGGTAATTAGGGTTAAATGAGATCATAAAGATGGGGCCCAATCCAGTAGAATTGGTGTCCTTATAAGAGGAAGAGAAGCCAGAGGTGCACAAAAGAGAAAAAGCCAGATAAGGACACAGCAAGGCAGCCTTCTACAAGCCTAGAAAAGAGGCCTCAGGAGAAAACTAAACTTGCCAACACCTCGATCTGTGAGACTTCCAGCATCCAGAACTGTGAGAAAAATTAACTTCTGCTGTTTAAGCCAAGCAGCCTGTGGTTACTTTGTCACGGTGGTCCTAGAAGACTAATACATTCCCTTTTACCTCAAGCAATATTTAATTTTGATATTTTTCTTTAGGTATCAATGAAAATACTGGCCACTGTTAAAAAAAACTGTCTGAAGTTCCCTTAGGCAACTGTAAAACTCGTTCTTCGAGTCAATATTCCACGCTTTTTAGATGATAAAAGAAGGGTTATCTTATACCCCAGGTCCCTGGGAAGATAAACCAGAAGCATATGCAGCTTAACCTGTTAGAAGTCTATTTCCAAGTACAAAATGGTGCTGCTTCCAATATCTACAATCTATCCTAATTTGACTTTGGTCCACTCTTGTCTAAGCAAAGACTAGATCCCTTTCTCAAATTCTTGTTCCCTATTTTCCCCTACTACAAGAAAGCCAGATAATATGCTTTTGAGCACACTCACTTTCAGTTCAGTTCGTAGTTAAGGATTTTAAAATCGCAACTGTATTTCCCTTTATCCAGTCTACACTGAATAAAATGTGATAATGCAGCACACCACTAAACCTTCCAAAAACTCTAAAAGGAAATTTTAGCAAAAATAGTGCTACACTGAGTACACTCTTCATTAAGAAATATTAACATGTAATCACTAATAGCCAAGCAATCATATTCATCAACAGCCTAACCAGCCTGAGAGCACCCTCTAGACACAGGTTATTTGCACATGCTTCACTATGCCTCCATCAGTGCACAGCATATTTATGTTCAATCTCAACACAAAACTACATGATTGGGAAGAGTGTCATATTTCAAGTGGTGTGTGTGTGCATGCACAGACACACACAGCAAATATGCTTAGCTAAACTGACAGTTAAGTGGCCACAGTGGCCACATACACACTAAGAGAAAACAACTGGGTATTAATCCAAATAAAAATAGGATTCTGTCTCTACCATATATCCATAATTAACATATTACTCTTATGGAGTTACTTATGTTTTCTAAAAAAACAAATGATTAGCCTCTCCCAACTTATTAGGCAGTAAGGTCAAGAAAGTGGCCAATCTAACCACCTAGTCCCTTCCCCATTTAAGTAACAATGACAGTATCATTCTCCCATAAAGATGCTACCACACACAATACCTTTAAAAAATGTAACTACTTAGAATTTACCCTGAATAGTTATTGATTAGAAACATTGTGTTCCAATTTAAAGAGGCAGTCAAGTTTATAAGTGAGATCCATCTTTAAAACATTCTAAAAATATCCTTAGGAAAGTATAAATTTGGATCATTCTTCCTCTTACTGTACATCATCTGATGAAGAACTGATGGTAAAAATTGTAAAACTGGGGCATCTGAATAAAAGAAACATTAAGTTTTAACCATGTTTGCTGAGAAAGAAAAACACTAATTTGGGGGGATAAGTTCAACAAGGGATTCAAATAAAAGTTACTCACCCAGTGATTTTAGTTGCTAGATTTTACAAGTTAGAATAACATCTGCGTTTTCAATGTTTAAATCAAACCAAATATGCTTCACATATCTGAAAACCAGTGAAAGATGTCAAAATAAGAAGGCAAAACTCATACAGTACATGCAAGATCATCTTTTCCATCAATTCAGTCACATGCAGAATACTAACTCAGATGTTTAAAAAAAGAAAAAAGCCCAAGAATATATAAGAACACTCTCCTCCAAGTGAGAAGAGGAAAACCAGGACCATAGTGCTGACCAACTGAGAACTCCTTATAAGCACCCAAAGGCATCTACCTCACAAATGAGACATCATTCCAGAATAAGGTCCTTGGTAGGCATCTAACCCAAGATGATGTTGGGGTCTTCAGCCAAGATTTTTGTCTGTTCAGTCTACCAGGGGATGAATTTATAACACTTCCTTTCATACAAACACTGAGGTCTCATCGGTATTACTCTTCATTATTGAGGGTAACTGAGTGAACTATAAAGGAACAGTTAACACTTATCAGTTGCATAGATGTTTTGGTTATAAAATATCTGGAGACACTAGTTTTTGCACAACTATTACAAACTGCAGAGCAGGGGAGTAAACTTCAGGGATCAGGCATCAGAGTTCTAGCTCTAGATTACACATGTTAATGAAGCCATTTTATCCTAAACCTTGCTCACTGAGCAGCAACTGCTTACAATAAATAAATGGAAAGACAATAAATTTCCATTTATACAGGACAGAGACTACCTGCTTTAACCAAAATTATCCGGCACCTAGAATAGTACCTGAAGCTATACCAGAGACAACAAAAAGCTGGCACTCAAATATTTCGCTGAAGGGATACTATATCTGTCAAAGTTCAAGAGAACTAAACACCTAACAGTGGAATGAGCACTAAGATGGGATTCTGATCTGGTTTTCCATCCTCACTGCAATCTTGGGCAAGTTGTGGGGTCCCCAGATCTCAGTTTTCTCATCTAAAAAAGAGAGGGTTGGACCAAGTTCTCTAAGATCTTTTCTAGCTCTTAAATTCTTTGCCCTCAAAATGCTGCCCCTCATTACCTCTCCCAGTCCAAGTGCAAAAACATCAGTGGTTCTCTTCCATGGATTTAAGACTATTCGTATCTTTTGCTTATAGTCTCTTCTACCAGAAAAAACATGAGAAGCCTGAAGCTGAGCCACAATGTAGAGTCAGTTTTAAGTTCATGTTAATGGTTCAGAACCTTGGTTCACTATATTGACTTCAGTTGTTTCCATCCAGAATCTAAAAACCTCCTCTCTATTGTGATTGGCAATGAACAGATGCTCTTCAAACTTTTTCAATATTGGCATCCTTTTAAAAACCTATGTATGATCTATATTTCAACTTCCTGTTTTCCAACTTAGAGAAAAGATTCACGTTCTGTTACTGCCTGTCTTGTCAGGTTCTAACAGGGCTGCTGAGTAAAATATAGAACATCCACTTAAACCTAAATTTCAGACAACCAATAAATAATTTTTAGTATAAGTACATCCCATCCATTACTTGGAATACACTTATACTAAAGAATTATTCATCTGAAATTCAATTTAACTGAGTGCCCTGTATTTCTACTTGCAAAAACTCTAGTACTGACTTAATATTATTACCAGTTTACAAATAAATGTTTAAAAGTAGTCTAAACACTGAATATACTTAATTTTTCTGACTCAGAAGGAAGTTGGGTCTTCCAATAGCTAAGCTTCACCTCACTCTGGTCTCCCAACTTACAACACTTACAAAACACTGGAAATGAACTGTAAAATAGCCTCTACCATATGACCTGCCTTCCTGGCCCCAGACTAATAATAGAACTAATAACCTTCATGATTCTAAGATGAAACTTAAGAACACAAATTCGTATCTGCAGCTCAGAGGCTGCCTTATTCCAAATGGCCTATACTCAATATTTTTTTAATTGAGATATAACTGACAGGTAACATTATATTAGTTTCAAGTGTAAACATGATTCAATATTTGTATATATTGCACAATGATCACCAGGATGAGTCTAGTTAATATTCATCACCACAGTTACAACCTTTCTTCCTGTGATGAGAACTTTTAAAAATCTACTCTTAACAACTTTCAACTATACAATACAGTATTATTAACTACAGTCCCCACGCTATATATACTACATCCCCAGGGTGTGTACCTTTTGACCACCTTCACCCATTTGCCTCCCGCCAAAACCCCCACAAATCACCAATCTGTTCGTTCTGGTTTGTCTTTTAGATTCCACATATAAGTGAGATCATACAGTATTTGTCTTCCTCTGTCTGACATTTAGCATAATGCCCTCAAAGTTCATCCATGCTGTCATAAATAGCAAGATGTCTTTCTTTTTTATGGTTGAATAATATTCCATTGCATATATATACACACATTTTATATAAACCATCAATATGGCTTCTTAATCCTCATCTATTCTTTAATTTGCTATATAAATACGTATATTCATCTATCGTACCCAATATATCATAAACCAATTAGGGAGATACTTCTTTTGTATCCTCACCTTCATCTCCTATTCTACACCATAAACATGGTACACACTCTGTTATGTATACAGAAGTTTAGCAAGTGTTTTCTAAATATTAAATGTCATTGTAGAAGAGTATAAATACAGAAGTTGTAATGGTCTGCACTGAATTCATACTGATCCCATGACAAACCTGGAACTCACTTTTTGAATTACTTTCATATTGACATATTGACTCTTAAAATATAGAAATGCCAGTTGTGAACTTTCTGGATAGTTGGGTTCTTTCCAGTAAGCATTTACTAAGCATCTAGTAAATCTAGACTGTATCCTAGATGCTTACCATGACTATGCAGTATGACTATAAAGAAATAACTGAGGTATCAAAATACATAACCTAACAATATCTATTTTTACACTAAGAATTAATTATGTTAGCTCATCCCAGTAAGGCTGTCATTGCTAAAAACATTTCAAGCACTCCTATTTTGAAATTTCCTTTAGAGTCCGGGGCACTTTTAAAAGGAAATATCCTCAATGACAGTAAATCTTCATTTTCTAGAAGATACATCAACAAGAGTAATTTTGAAGAGATATGGGGATATATGTATAACTGATTCACTGTTATACAGCAGAAACTAAAACACCGTTGTAAAGCAATTATACTCTAATAAAGATGTTAAAAAAAAACAAGAGTAATTTTGTAGATAAGTTTCATTAACAAGTGAATGGTTCACACACTATATGTTATAGGGACATTGGTTTAAAACATAATTATATCATAGAACCTGTTGTTTATCAGAGGCAAGTGTCTATAAAAGGCAATATTTCATAACACAGAATCTCAATCAATTCAGAATGTCAACATCCTAAACCCAAATGAATTGTTCAGTCTTGTGGAATGAATTCAACAGAATTATGCTTTTTAAAAATTAATAAACATGTGTTTTGCCAATTATTATTTATCACTTATTAATTTTGACATGAACGCTTCCTTGAATCTCCAATGTTATGGTTTTCTATTACAGACCTTAACTTTTTTCCCCAGATATCATCAGACATACCACACTTCATTAACAATTACTATTTCCTAATATCTTTGGTAACATAAATTCTCCTTTTAAGATTAAGATAATATCAAGTCTTCATTGTCACTTTAAATGTGTGGCACAAGCTTCCTACAACCTAAGCAGAACTAGATTTAAATTTGGCTTTTTGTAGTCAATATTTAGAGTCAATCAGAATAAGCCAAATCTCTAGCCTCCTGTACATTTTCCATCAAGCCTTAGGTAAACAAGTAAGCATGTCAAAAATCATCCAAGAACACTTTAATTCCAAGAAAGAAAAAGAAAAAAAAATCTAGCCCTTGACATTACTTTCAAACTTCCGGTAACATGTGAGCGGCTCAACAGTATATAGCAGAAAGAGCAGCAGAGTGGGGAGTTAAGAGAACTGGGGCCACAGGCCTTCTCTGCCACTGAGCATCTGGGCAGGTGAATTGACTCATTTCTCTATCTTCAGAGAAAGAAGCCATCATCTTATCTGGAGGGCTGCTTTGCAGAATAAATATGATAGTAACTGTTGCATGCAACATGCTTCTGACACAATCAATCTTCTTCTATCAAAGAAAATCAGATTCTTTATCCTCATGACCTCAAATATTACAGCCAGTCCGCCAAATCTATTTTCTTTAACTAAAGCAGTGGTCTGAAGTCTGTGACTGTTACCAGTATAATACTCAAACTCTTCATGTCAAAAGCACTTATTTATGGAGCAAAATCGGGTTGTGAGATATTTGCCGTAAGCTGAAGCTTATCCTTATAAAGAAAAATAGTTTATTTTAATATTTTTACACAAAAATCTTTCAACAACATACCACAAAACTTTCTTGGACAATTTGAAAAAGTCAAACATGATTAAACCAGCAAGTAACCACTGAGGATTACCACTCTTTTTTTTTTTTTTAAAAAAAAGACCTACAACGTGCCAGGTGTTATGCTAGGTCCTGGGGATACAGACAAGCACCAACTTAGACCTCACCCTTGAAGAACTCTGTTTATCTAGGAGTGTGAACTTGACAGATAAATATAAGATAATAAAAGATATTTTAGAAATACTGTATTTCTCTGGCTTAAATATATTTCAGAAATCATTCTTTCCACTTCCCAGCATTTTTAGCCCATAAAATAGGAAATTCCACACTTGTTGAGTTGATGGGAATCTGAGTCCCCAATTTTTGCTTAAAATATCTTTCAGAAATTTATAATTAAGAAGTAACACTGAAACCAAAAGCTAGTTTATACAGAGATTGTTTGTCACATGCCAGGCAAAACAATTAAAGGGAACAGAATTTGCCACCTCTCAGAAAAACCACAGAATTATCAAACTAAGAAAGGGCAGTGTTTCCTTTTTATGCATTAGCACTCAGTTACTATTAAAGACAAAAAAATTAAAACACACAAAGACAATTAAAAAAAAACCCTTGTGTTTAAACCAATAAGAAATGCAGACAAAACCTATATATAAGTTTCAAAGTTACAGGTCAATTGTAAAGTTGTTAAGATAGTTAAGATCACAGAACATAGGTTATAAAAAGCAACATGTTACCATGCTGTGATTCTTAATCAAATGGCCAAAATGATTTAGATGACTTAAAGCTCAGGAAAGGCTTGGACTCAGATTTTCCTATACCAAAGAAAGTAGAATATGCCTGTAACATGCCTCTGCCAGTTAGCTGAAGTATTTCTGTATGTATATTTAATTTCTACTTTTACCTCCCACAACTATTACTAAATCAGTAATTTATTTTCTAATGAATGTTTCAGAACCAAGGAAACACTGACAATACAAAGCAATGGCAACACAGACATGGAAATGACCCTGCCTAGGGAAGGTGGGGGAATGCCTCATCAAAGAACTGGCTTTTAAAGTGTGTCCTGAAGAGACAGCAGTATTTTGTAATATGAGGAACTTAGACAAAGTATGATGTACAAAGTATTGATATGTCAGAGAATAAAGAGCAGGCTGGGCACGTCTGTACCACAGTAAGAACTCGTGGTATGACTTGAGGTGATCACTGTGACAGCAGAGATGGGGTCCTACAGGGGACTCAGAGTCTAACTGGACAACCTGAGAGTTCAGTAAGTGCCAAGAGAGAACATCCAATTTCCTGGAGAGGTTGGGAGGGCTTCACGAAGCAGTTTCATGATGAGTCCTACAAGATGACTAGTCCAGATGAGGAGAGCAGCACAGAGCTACTGTTTCTGAACCAAATTTTCCATGGCTATTAGTTTTGTGAATTCCAATTTTAAATTTTAAAAACCTTTTTCATGACGTCAATTTTCAATTTTTTTTTTTTGTAATACTTGTGCCTGCTTCTGAACAACCTTTCCAGTTCCTCCAAATCTGTTCTCATCTGCAGTGTGCTGCTGCGAAACCAGTTATCAAAATGCTATAGAAATTTATTTAAAATACTAGTAAACAAACTAAACACCTAAAGTGGAGCGAGGCACTGAGAGATCTGATGCATGGACTCCTGGCTTCTAAGAGGGCCTGTCTGCCAATTTCCTCGTTTTCTACATGTTTTATATGGGTCAGGAAGCTAGATAAATAATAGCCTTCAGGCTAGGAGAGAAACTATCCCACACCTCTCCCCATTCTTCTGGTCTCCTTCCCCTTTCATTCCTTTCCCTTTCAGAGGCATCTCGGATGGCAATTAATCCACTAAATTGCATTCCACGACAAGACCACCATTATTCACTGACTTCAACATTAGAGAAATGTCATGATAATTTTATCCTTTTACACCTTTAACTTTTCTAAGTAATTAAGAGGCAGTACTTAGGAGAAAAAAACCTGCTTTGAATACTCAAACATATACGTTGATGTCTAACTACTAACTAAATGTAAAAAGTTACATTCAACCAACTACATAATCTGTCCTATTCTCCCTCCTCTTGGCACATCCCACTTCTGCAGCTGTCATCTTTAAAGTCCTCAACACTGCTATAATCTAGTGACTTTTGATGACTCTAATCTCTTAGCATACGTTTGCAGCTTTAAGTTAAACTATAATCTCTCTAGATCCCAAAACCCACTCAAAAATTCTTCCTTTCAATTCCTTGCAGCACCTGCCTTACGGGGCTACCTAGTATTGAATATATTGGAGGGGCATAGCCAAAGAAACCCCTCAAAGGAGGAGTTTTCCTTCCTTTCAGCACAAAGACCTTCACCAATGCAGCCTCAGCCTGGGGAAACGTTCAACTTGAATCTACAAGAAAGGAGACAGGGGACTTCCCTGGTGGCTCAATGGTTAAGAATCCACCTGCCAGTGCAGGGGACACAGGTTCAAGCCCTGGTCTGGGAAGATCCCACATGCCACAGAGGACCTAAGCCCATGTGCCACAACTACTGAGTGACCCAACGCAGCCAAAAAAAAATTAATAAATTTCTAAAAAAAAGAAAAAGAAGAAAGGAGACAGTAGGGGCAAGTCCAAGATTATGACGCAACTCAGAACTGACAGTCTGGCTCTCTACCTTGGTTGTATGTGGAATATAAGTAGAGCTCAGTGCAACTTAAAAAAACAAACAAACAAAAAAAACACAAAACAAACAAAAAACTTCAAAAGTAATAGTGACAGGAGAGAGATCACCATCAAGAGTTCTAAGACTAGGAAACGATGGTAGCAAAACTACTGCCATATGAAGGTTTGACAGCTGACTCCAAAATGTCTTTCTTCTTTGTATAAGAATAGCTGGAGGAACTTCCCTGGTGGCGCAGTGGTTAAGAATCCGCCTGCCAATGCCGGGGACACGGGTTTGATCCCTGGTCTGGGAAAACGCCACATGCCGCAGAGCACCTAAGCCCATACGCCACAACTACTGAGCCTGCGTTCTAGAGTCCGTGAGCCACAACTACTGAAGCTCATGTGCCTAGAGCCGGTGCTCCACAACAAGAGAAGCCACAGCAATGAGCAGCTCACGCACCGCAAGGAAGACCCAATGCAGCCAAAAATAAATATATAAATTAATTAAAAATAAATAAAAATTTTTAAAAAATGTCATTCTCTTAAAAAAAAAAAGAATAGCTAGAAACAATATATCCCTATTCATTATAGGAAGAGATCAAAGACTAGGAAGGAGACATGTGCACACACTTAACACAGGTTCCTTGGAAGCATACAGCACCTGATGAATCACCGCACAAAAAAGGAAACCAAGAAGGAACGCTGGACATACCAAGTGAGACGGACTGAAAGCTCTGCATAACAGACTCTCTTTCTTGGCAGGTCACAGTTATTACTGTCTAGCACAGTGATCACATAACTATTTTTTGAAGGAATTTATTTATCCAAAATCTTAAGTTTTCCACTCAAAGTCTGAGCACTAAAAATAAGTCAGATACAATGTCATAGGAAGAGCCTGCTAGGACACCTTCCTAAACCTAAAGTTTTATTTCATATACAAATACAGAAACTCCACTTTTTTTGGATTAATTCAACATACACTTGCACTTAAAAGCTTAATGTCAAACTTTTGTAGAATTTTTTCCTCTGTTAAAAAAAAAGATGTAGGGCTTCCCTGGTGGCGCAGTGGTTGAGAGTCTGCCTGCCGATGCAGGGGACACGGGTTCGTGCCGCGGTCTGGGAAGATCCCACATGCCGCGGAGCGGCTGGGCCCGTGAGCCATGGCCACTGAGCCTGCGCGTCCGGAGCCTGTGCTCCGCAACGGGAGAGGCCAAAAAAGGAAAAGGCCCCCGACCCCCAAAAAAAAAAAAAAAAAAAGATGTATTAATCTGTAAGAAGCATTTTAGAAAACTTTATCAACATTTTTAAATAACTAATAATAAAAGTAACATCCATTTCTAAGGGCCTATTCTTAGTATTCTACTTCACTTAGTAAAGTTTATCTTCCCCTTTAAAAGCAGGGATGGTGGAACTGTTTCCGAAAGAATTAAACTTATATAACACAGTTATAACAAAATATTTCTCATCTTCAATAGTATGATTCAGCTGACATATTTTCAGTTTAAGTTAAAAGAAAAAGTGCCTTGTGATAAAGTCTCACCACAAGCCTATTACAGTTTCTAAAGAGAGACAGGGGGCTTCCCTGGTGGCGCAGTGGTTGAGAGTCTGCCTGCCAATGCAGGGGACACGGATTCATGCCCCGGTCCGGGAAGATCCCACATGCCGCGGAGTGGCTGGGCCCGTGAGCCATGGCCGCTGAGCCTGCGCGTCCGTGTCCGGAGCCTGTGCTCCACAACGGGAGAGGCCACAACAGTGAGAGGCCTGTGTACCGCAAACAAACAAAAAAAGAGAGACAGGGACTTTCCTGGCGATCCAGTGGTTGGGACTTCGCCTTCCAATGCGGGGGGTGCGGGTTCGGTCCCTGGTCAGGGAGCTAGGATCCCACATGCCTTGGGGCCAAGAAACCAAAACATAAAGCAGAAGCAATATTGTAACAAATTCCATAAAGACTTTAAAAAAATAAAATAAAGAGAGACAAAACAAGCATTTTACTGGAGTCTGAAGTCAGTGGACTCAAGCTCAAGACCAGACACAAGAGGCTCATTCAAGAGTCATTAAGAACATCACAGGTAAAAGTCATGTGCCAGAGGCTAGTAACAGAAAGATAAACAGTCCCTGCTCTCAAACTGAATATCTCCTGGAGGTGTCAAACATGTAAACAACAACAAATTATGAATTTTTAAGAGGGCTACAAGAATTTGAGAAAGTAAAGCAAAGACCTAGAAGTTGAGTGGCACCAACTGTACACATAGCAGGAAAAGACAAAGAATCCTAAATACTTAACTAGCCTCTCAGCAACGAGGCTGGCAAAAAAATGTTAATCAAAAGATAACAAACTACCAAAATCCTTTAAACCCAGAAATTACAAAGGAAACAATCATAAATGAAGATAAAATCTACAAAAAAAAGATGTTCACTAGAGGATTATTTAACATAAGAGAAAAAACTTAAAACCCAAACATCTACTAACAAGGGACTAGCCATGGGATGGAATATCACACTTATTAAAATGATGTTGATGAAAAAAACCTGATGACAGGAGAAAAATAATACAAAGCTTTTTAAAACCACACAATTATACCTACATTATCTCAAGCATGTTAATAGATGTACAAATTTTTTTTAAGTTCAGAAATAAATCAAAATGTTAAAGCTGGCTATTTCTCAGAGATAGTGATTTTGTTTCATTTTTACATTGTTCTATATTTTCCAAAAATTATACAATCAGTATTCTTATATTTTAAATTGGTAGAAAAGTTATGTAAGTCACTGTATTCCAGGATTCCCTTTTAAAACCATTAATACCCCTTTCATCTTTTTCGATAGAGAAATTCTCTCCCCCAAATTCCACAGAACCCACTCATTTAAACAGTTTAATATCTGTAAATTCCTTGAAACAGTATCTGGCAGGTAGAAAGCAGCTACACCAGTGTTCATTTTATTAAATATTTTAAAATTCCCTTTATCTAGTCAAAGTAATTAGTGTGTTTTATAGCTGGTCTATTTTTCATGCCAGTTTGACAAAAAAAACCCATAGGTTTTCGTTTTTCTTTTCTGAATTCCAGTATCTCTTAAGGGATGACTACTGTTTCCCTCTGAGATTCTTCCTTCAAAGAAAGAGCAGGAGGAAGAAATTCTGTCAAATACCAAATTCTTCAAAGGGAAGACAGGAAATTAGTGAAGGGGGTGGAATTTTAAAATATGGTTAATTGTTAAGACGCAGCTACAGAAGGGTACTCCTTAACATATTAAAGAGTCTCTCACAAATCAACATTCCATGGGATTAAATGCTATACTTACCCAGATGAAGAAATAAAGAAATCATATATCAAACTCTTAGCTACGGACAGGACTATATGTAACTATTTAGAAAAAATGTCTTCATATGTATTTATGAGCTGCTTGGAGTGCGTGTGGAGTAGTGGTGATGGTGAGGGACAGTCCAAGGGAAACTAAGAAACCAAAGAAGGTAAGCAACTGTTCTACATAATAAAGGAGGGAGAAATTTGAACTTGCAAACTGGAGGAAGACTTGAGGGAGAAATCAAGGAACTTAAGTGGACTGCCTCCCCTAAGTAAGTTTTCAGTCAAGTCCACATTGCTCACTTATGCTTTAGTAAAAATGGATTCTTTTATTCAAAGTAATACTGAATTCTGCATCTCAGTTGCACAAGACTGCACGCAGACCCAAGAACGGAACAGGGGACACACCTGGCTTATCCACAGATATAAACTTATTCCACTCATGTATTCATTTTTAGTTTTGACAAACTTATACATGCATGAAGTTTGTTTACAGAAACAGGTCTATAAGACTTTTTAAAAATATCAGCAATTTTTTTAGTCCCCTTATCCCAGTTTCCATTCACAGGCAACAAGGAACAGGTACCTTTCGTTTTAGTACCTAACTCCATTTCTACAAATAATACTTGCGGTGCTCCTGCTTGCTTTTTCAGTTTTAGGTGTTAGATACATAAATCTCTTTAAACACTATTCCTCCTCCCACCCCCAGCACAAGCACAAATGCTTCCCAAAGTACTTTTATTTAGAGGATATCAAGAAACTACAACTCAATAATAAGACAAACAACCTAATGAAAAAGTGGACAAAAGATCTGAACAGACACCATAAGTTACTGGAACCCAAAAGGCTATCAATGGGTAAATGGATAAACAAACTGTGGTACATCCATGCAATGAAATCTTTACCAGCAATAATAAGAACTGAACTATTAATATATGCAGCATGGATGAACTTAAAATTATGCTGAATGAAAGCCAGACCAAAAAGGAACACATATCTTATGATTCCATGTATAGAGACCTTAGAAAGTTCAAATTAATCTATAATGACAGAAAGCAGATTAGTGGTTCCTTTCCCTTGAGCTAGTCAGAGTTCTCAGAGAAGACACTTCAACTCTGGCCAGCATCCTGAAAGCAAAGTGAGGGAAGGTGGCTGCGGATCTTAACAAATGCTGTAAACTCACACTCACTCTCATTTTAGCAAACTTTGACAGAAAGTAGGTGTCAAATGCCACTGATATGCCACTTCTTTAATGGAACTCTTAGATAAATAGATTTACTGAAAAGCTACACTGTCTTCATGAATGAAACAGCATATCATCGATGAAACACCAAATGATAAATTAAAGGCAAAATTAGATGGTAAACCTAAAAAATAAATTCAACAGTTGAAAATTCGGGACAAGGTGGAGAGAGAAGATGACCTACTGTGGACATATTGTTTTAGAAGTCAAAACTTCCAAGAAAGACAAGTTAATAAAATTCTCTGATTTTATATTTTGTACTTTTGTGGGAGGTAACAAAGAAACCAAGTGATTTACCCATGGTCACTTGGCTTTTTAGTGGCAACAATAAAACTCAAATTTAAATCTGGAGAGATCTTAAGACAACATCACAGAGTTGAAAACCCAAAGCAGAAGTTTTACGTCTAGTCACACACAGGAATACCATGAAGATACACAGGCTCAAGGACCTACTGTACAGCACAGGGAACTATACTCAGTATTTTGTAATAACCTATAAGGGGAAAGAATCTGAAATCCAATCATATATACACCTGAATCACTGAGCTTTACACCTGAAACTAACACGACATTGTAAATCAACTACACTTCAATAAAATACAGATATACAGTCTCTGAGAAAGGTGGGCATTCCTGGCAAAAGGAACGATGTAGCAAGAGCATCCAGAGGCAAAAGAGAATCAGGTAAGTTCCAGTGCTCAATATATATATTCAAAAAGTGGAGTTTAAGCTTAAAGGCAGGTGAATTTAAATTTTATCCTAAATCCACTCTTCATGCAAAAAAGGGCTGATTGGTGTTTGTTTTTCTGATATCCGACATTCAGAGGGTCTGATGCTGGAGGATATCCTTTTCCTGGACTTTGCCATCATCTCTTTCCCATTTCACTGACTGACCTTCCTTGTTTTCAGCTCCCTATACTTGCCCTTTAACTCAACAGTTCTCCACCATAGTACTAGTTGTCAGGAGTGTGCAAAGTAAAGTACCTGAAGTTTGTGATTCACTTTTTAAACAAACAGAAAAGGGTAGTTAAAGCATCACTCACTTGATTTGGGGCATAAGTAGAGAAAAAAAGGACAGATTTATAGCAAAGGAACTGAAAATTTCACGTAACTCTAAGTATAAGCAAGGCAGCATGGAGTATACGCCAATGCCATCCACGTCTGTCCCAAGAGGAAAGATCAAAATCTAGTAGGAAAAGATCATACTCTAACCCATTTCACTTTTGCTGAGTCCACTGATGTCTGCCTTCACAGCTTTCTTTTTATTTTTTTCACTACTAAAACCGTTCTACACTCCTCTTTTGATCAACGATTAATTCCTTCCATAATACCTTACCAAGAGTTAGGTCTATAAAATGTAAAAGGGTTGGGAGAACACTCAAGATCAGTACACCTGTACAGTTTCAGCAGTGCTAAACACTGGAAAGTGAATAATCTATGGAGAGCAACTTTTTTCAAGCATTTAAAACTACAACAGCTTACGTGCCAAATCTATATAAATCATTAATTGCTTAAATGTTTGAAATTATGACTCCATGTACTACATGAGCATTCAAAAGAAATGATAAAGTCAGGTACAGGCTTTCCTGCCTTGACCTAAGGAAGGCAGAAGAATAACCACATTGCTATGCTTCAAACTTTAACAAAGACCATATATCTACACATCCTCCTGATGCCTACAGTGATCATGCGCCAAGTCATGGGCCAAGAGTTCACGCTCAATGCATGAAGAACTCTCTCAGAAAATCAGAACCTGCAGCAAACATTTAAAAGCTTGACTCCAAGAGTACTCCTATCGGTAAGCAGTAAGTACAAGGGTATCATACTGTAAATTTTAGACCATAATATATGCTTCAAATTATGGCATTTTACATCATGCAATATGCTAATGGATTACAGATACAACAAGCACATCTTAAGAACATCAATGTTGATGAAAGGAAAAATGTCATGAGCTAAAAGAAAAGTGAAACTGGTCATTTTAAGACAAATTTTAGCTACTGTAATTTGTCTAAAATGGACAAATTACTACACCGCAGTTAAGAAATGGAAATGACTTCCTATGGAGAAGCTAAATTCTATTGTCCTAGCAACAGTCTATGAAATGCGGCTGCCCTCCAGAAGTAAAACAGGTTGTCCTATGAATCCATCTGAGCAAAGCTAAAATTTCAAAGGTAAAAAGTCTTTAGAAATTCTCCAAGAAAAATTCCTCCACTTTATCCACTTTACCTTCACGCAAGCTACACAATGTCTAAGTCCTAAATCAATCCGCCAGAAAAATACTGATTGAACGTTTATGGGATAAAACTCTATATATCCTCAAGAACTCATGTTCTTACCTGAATGAAATTACTAAGACAAAAAGGATGTATAATAGATGGGAACTGTATGACCCAGACTACAAATGTACAGCAATTCAGACAAGAAAGTTAATGAGTGATGACTGCAAAAGGTAGATGAATGCTGAGTTTTGAAGAATGGGGAACATTTAGACAGACAAGATCAAGGGTCCCATCAAGTGAGAGGAAAATCATAATGATGTCACAGCAAAAGGAATGAGAAGAGTGTACGCAGGAGACTGCCAGACATGACTGTCCCGCAGTGGGGAGTCAGCAGTATAGTACTGCAGCTCTGCTATCAACTCCAGAAACTTGATTCACATTGCGAACAGCACCCCCCCAGAGGTGTGCAAAGTGGTGATCCTGGTTAAGTAATACAGAAAAGCAACAAGTGGGTGCTCCACTAAAAGGGATTCTGTGAAACAAGGGAGCTTTTAAAACACTAAACACATTTAGATAGATTCAGTCCATATTACCATAGCAAAATATGGGAGAAGTCCCAAATGGGAAACTGCATAAACTAGCCTATCTCGGATTTGGGTTTTGCCCCTCTCCCTCCATAAAACTCCTATTAATATTTCTTAGAATCGGTGTTCTAAAATGCACTTTAGAATACTGAGCTATTTTATAAAAGGTCTTCAAAGTCAAGCTGCATCTTGATAAAGAGAAAAATGAGGAACCACTGAGCGTTTTAGTCAAGAAACGACAGCAGCAAAACTACTTAAAAACAAGAAAATTCTGGCACAAATATCAAAGGTAGATTAGAGCAGCAGATCTGAGAATTTTGAGAGTAAAAGATTGCTTAGAATCCTTCTGGGAGCAAACCAACTCACTGAGTTAATACAATGAACAATAAATCCACATTGTTAATAATCAAGTTATTTAAAAAGCATCTTTTAAACAGACAAATCCTTTTTTATGATCTACTTTTCAGAACACACAACTTTTAGTCCTAAATTTGTCAAGTCTTTATAATAGTCATACCAGTTTACAGTTAGGGAGTATCATCTCAGATTTCACAATGTAAGCAAGCACTGGTCCATTCAAAACTATCCTTGTTTTTTCCTCCAGAGGCCGAAGTGACAAAAATATTAATACAAATCCAGGTATCCTGGATTTTGCAACACCACATTGTTGAAAGTTATTGTACTTAGAAATACCAAATAATATTCCTACCAAAGAGGTAACTAAAAACACTGCATACTGTTTAGAATAATTAACAAAGTTATTTAGGAAAATTTTAATGAAAAATAGCTTTAAAAGAATATGGTGGCTAGAGGGAAGAGATATGGGAACATATGTATAACTGATTCACTTTGTTATAAAGCAGAAACTAACACACCATTGTAAAGCAATTATACCCCAATAAAGATGTTAAAAAAAAAAAAAGAATATGGTGAAAGGTTTACCATAGTTTATCTGTATCTCTCTACCAGAAATCTTTATGAGCTTAGATTTCCACAACCATTAGTAAATTATAACCCATGATTCCTAAATATATTCTAAAGCGCAGTGAACAAGCCTAAGGTTTTGTAACAAATGATCAAAAAAGTGTTCAGCACAGTCTTGAGATGGACCTGTTTTGAAATTAATTTCATTATAAAATCTATTTTAAAAACAGATGCAGGCTACTTACTATAGTGTCATACATGAAGCAAAAACAATTGCATTTTAAATCTGGTCTTAAACAGAAAGTAATCCATATAGGGTAGATAAAATGGTTAAAGTCAGATCAGTTTACATCAAATGGCTCTTACAGTAGACTGATGAACTATATAATCTGTTCTTTAACATTAAGCAAAACAGCAGTAACTTTTGCTTTCATGCACAGAATGGTAAATTATCAATTAGTCCTATTAATATTCTTGAAAGATCATTAAGGACTAACCTGCTGTTTCTGAAGGAACAGCTACTTGTTAACTGAAATTAATAAGGACCACTACTTATCCACCAATTTATGTCCTTTTAGTTTGAAGGAACATCCAAAGTCTTTCCTTCTAACATAAAATAAGAGCTAGACTAAAGCATATCATATGTATATAAATATACAGTACTGTACTGACACAGCATGCATTATTTTTACGTAAGCCCCCATGTTCAGGTCATTTGGAATGGCAGACGCTGGGGCATGAAAACAAACAGAACATTTTCCATCTAGTACTTTCACAGTGCTTAATAAATAAGTAACTCAATAACCGTAGATGGATCTTCTGCAAGAAGACAGTGCACACAGATAAAAAAATATTTTCAATTTACCAGTCTTACAATTGTCACAAAAACCACCAAGTCCACAAATCAAACTTGGCTACAATAGTCAAAACTACTTGAAAGCACTATGCTCACAGTCAAATAAATCAATGATGTCTTTCTAATTTATAAAGGCATCTCAACTACGTAATATAATTTTAAGCAAAATGCAAACTCAACGTGGGTGTTTCTCAAAATGCTGACTACTGGGCCCCACTCACATCTGCTGAATCAGATTTGCGGGGGCAATGCCAGGGAGTCTGCACTTTCAGTAACTCCCCCAGGTGACCCTCCTGCACACTTTCTGCAGAACCACCACCTTCCCTGTGAGCTTTATAGCAAGGTTTTGGATATCAAGAACTAAAATCTCATTTGGGACCTTTTAAAACTAAATTTCATTACATACCGAATTAATATTTCAAAAAGACTTAAGTAACAAGCTGTGGCAGAAAAAAACCAAATACATGAAAAAATGACAGCAGAAATTTAAAAAAGAAACTTTTAGTACAGGCCACTTTATTTTTAAGTCAAGATTTAAGACACCCCTAATCATTTCAAGGACTAACCAGTCTTTATAAACATAATTCCTAACTTAAAAATAATCCCATCCACAATATTAAAAATATAGTATTTCAAATATGTTCAAATTCATTTACTCAGCTGTTAAGCAAATCAGGATATGAACTGCTTATATTATACCAAATACAAGCAACGATTAAATTTATAAGTTAAACCCAAACAAATCTGTTTATATTCCACTATTAAATTTACTGTGGTCAGAACCTGATTTTCATAAACTTATATAACTTTCACAAACTTACGTAGACATGTATAATGGAAAGGGCAATGAAGCAAAAACTAGAAGGCATCTAGAATCCAGTTCTGGCCAATCTAGCTGCTGGCTATATTATATGACCTTAGGGCCTAGAGAGATCATTTTACCTACCTAACAAACAAGGAAGGTACAGCTATCTACTAATTTCACAGATTTATTGTGAGAATCAAAAGGGATACTATGTAATACACTCTGAAATACTGTAAAGCATTTCATAAATCAAAGGCATTATCATTAAGAGTAAAATTTGAGAGACACTATCTTTAGGTGCCTGCTGTAAAACAGACTATTACAGAAACAATAAACATAAAAATTGACCTTTCAGATTCAACTAGATGTTGTACATTATTGTATATATCCTATAAATTATAAATATAAAACATAAGAATTTAATAGTCATCTGTCTTATGCCCCCATTTATAATAGATATATTTCTTGTGTAAAAACAGAAATGAAATTACATGCACCATGAATTGATAACTGTCAAAACTGGTCACTAAGTATAATATTCTACTTTCACATGCTGGACAATTTCCATAATAAAAAATTTTAACAAGACAACAATGTATATATGTGTGTGTATAAAATATCTGTAAAAGCTAAAAACCAAATCTTTTAAAGTTTTTTTTTTGAAAATTATCCCCATACCTATTGTATCATTTTCCTTCAATGTTACCTTAGATTCTACACATTCCAAAATAAGCTGCTCTCACGTACCCTTCTATATATATATCACGGCACCTATTAGAAAATAACTATTCCTCTCCAACGGAGTGAGTAAATACTCTTACCCAAGCTGCAAAAACTTAATTTTCTGCTCCCTGATCCTTACTCCTTTAATTTTCTCATTCATTACAAAATTCCAGAAGTAAAAAGTGAAATGACCAGTTTCAACTGCAGGTATGTGTAAAAACATAAGAAAAAAAAGGGGGCAAATACACTTTTTTGTTAGTACTGCAGAAGACCACCAATAGTTGTAATTGGCCGTTCCTCTTAAAACCTGTTGACCCATACAACTCAATTCACATGGTAAGAGAATGCTGCACCCAAAATTAAGTTAACATATCTGTCAGACAAAGGAAATTGGTAAATTTAACCCCCAAATCAAGGATTCTATCAAGATATGCATAACAATGTATAATTACTCTGCATACATCAACGTAATTGCTCAAATGATGTCCTTTAACCTGGGGCCATATTCCAGACTGAAAAGCATAAACTACCTTTCATCACAAGCAGATTTTTTAACTTAATAAAACTATTTGTAGCTCAATAGCTTATGCTTTACAGTAGTCTATGAAGAAACTACAAGTGGTGAATTAAAAATTAAATGCAGATAGAAATGGTAACTATCTTGTGGTTTGCAATTAAAACTGTATTTAGTAATATCCACACATTTATTTATTCATTACTTGAAAGCTGAATCTTTTTTTATGTTACATCTGCAGTCACAATCATCAGAAGATATCCTGTGTCTAAAGAGATAGTGTACCTCATGTTTTTGATTTGTGAGGGAGGGGGACAGAAGGGACCAAGTGGTCAGGGAAGGAAATCTCACCCATTTAGCTGTCACTACAGCACATGTTTTCTAAGCATTAAAAACTCCATTCATTTTTATATAAGATATTGATACATTTGAGAAGAGCCATGCACAGAAACCACTTTTTCCAATATAGTCTTCAATAACTTTGAGGGTAAGTACTCCTGCTGGAAGTCCTAATTTGTATTATTTAAAAACAATTAATTGTAAAATCTGCAGTCAAACCATAAAAGGCAAGCTGTTGGAAGATGAAAAACAAAAAAAAAATTACTATACCTTATTCAAACAAGGTTAATAATTTTGCATGTTTACTTTAGAATCTCTTTATAGCACAGAAGCTAAAAAAAATTTATAAAACCACTATCATGCTGGTGGGTACCCTTATTTGGTGGCAATGGTTAGTTTTAAATATCTATTTACAATGAAGCTATTACTTTCCTTATTTCTTTTCCTAAGTAGATCCAGACTATTATTGACCCTGTTATTTTATCATAAGCACAAATCAAATCTAGTTTCTCACTTCATCTCAGAGTTCTACACTAAATCCCAAGCTTCAATTAAAAAACCATGATTTCCCATACAGTTGCAGAAACACCCCTAAAAGAGTGAGGAATTGCAGAATATGGGAAAATGAAGACAATTTCACCTTACACATCTAAATGGGGATGCCAGTAATGACAACTGCAACAAAAATCAAGAGGATGTTCTCTGAATTTTCACCATTTTAATAAAAGAAAATGCTGAAATTTTAAATTAAAGGTGGCGCTCTGTCCTCAACTCACCCGATTGTGACTCACTTTTGCAGACTATATGGTAGGAAATAACTTACTTTTCTAAGATCTTTGCAGTTACACCCAAGCCAAAATCAGGACAGAGATCCACCCTTAATTACAGCAATTCATGCAAAGCACAGAAACTAAAACGGCCCCCTGAAATCATGGCTAAAGAAGCCCATTTCATATACTAGTTCTCAAAGTCTCCCTTTAAGGAGTATGTTCCTATTTACTTCAAATTTGAACTCACCAGGACAAAAAAGAAAAAAACAGGGGGAGGGGGACCCAGATGAAACGCTCAAGTACAAAAAGCAGATTCTCCTCCAATCCCTCTAATTCCCCCAATCCGCCTCTGCCACACACAAGGACAGGGAGTCTGGGGAAGGCTGGCAGCAGGACAAGCGGTGAAGGCCCTTCATTCACTCACGTGGGCCACTATCCAAAGGGTTACACACCCTCTGCCCGAGGAGAGCCTCATACAAAGCAGATCCTTACAGGTACTTTTATTATAAAATACACCCACGCTGAACAAGAGCTTTATTTTAAAATAAGACTGTCCTCAGGTGGGGGGAGGTGAAACACAACAAAGGCTTCCATGTTGAAAGGCAGACAGTCCAGATATAAGCATATACCTACACGCGTATGAAAAAAAATCCATATAACTAATTGATCATGAACAGCAATCGATACCAACAGGAGCCATTAGATTATTAATAAACCCAGAAAAGTGCCATGCATAGCGGCCAAAGGTGGCTGCCTGCTGCGCTCTAACCCCAGGAAAGGCAAAATTACGCGTGCAGAGGAGGGTCGAGCCCTCCGCAGGTTTAAAGACCCCCGGAGCACCTCTTGCCCTACCCTCCGCGCCAAGCACCAATGCACCGCACAGGATTCGAGCACTCCCAGCGCTGCGAGTCCGGCAGAAAACTGGTGAATGAAATACGCACAGACACCAACCTGGCCAGTGACCGCGGCGCAGAACCAGGGGTCGCTAACTAGCTAAGCCACAGGATTCTCCAGCAGGGTGGAATAAAGGGAGTACACCCCCCCCACCTCCGCAACTGGAATGCGGCTCTTACTGACCCTTCCAAAAAGGGGGTGGAGGACGCAGGATTTTTTTCTTTCTTTCTTTTAAACTAAGTCTAAGAACGCGAATCGGAAGCAACCGAGAACATCTTGGGGGGCCAGACAACAGACACCGGGATAAAGGCGAGACTGTTCTCCAACTCCCGGGGAATCGCCATCCGGTGTGACATGCATCAATCAACTAGCCCCAGCCGGGGGCCGACCCCGGCCCCGCTCTCCGCCCGCGGAGCGCCAGTGGGGCTGAAGCCGGGGATTAGAGGGGTGACCCTCCCGAGGCGCGGGGAAAGAGTGCCGGGCACCGTTGCCCTCAAGGTCACCAGGCGCTGGAGCGGGGGCGGCCGGCCGCAAGATGGGCTATGGCGCGGCGGAGGCGGCTCGGAGAAGTGAAGAGCTGCGGGGTTAGACGCGAAGTCCCACCGAGCCCCGTCCCTGGAGCCCTGGGCGGGGACTCCCGGCCGGACCCGGCGCTGAGGCGCACGCCGAGGAAGCCGCTCACCTTTACGATCTGCCGGGGCGGGCGCGGCGGGAGACAACCTGCGAGGGGGCGCCGGAACGCCCCCGCCAACTTCTCCCGAATCCGCGCAGTCCACGGAGCACCCAGCTGTCAGGAGCGACGCCCCCACCTCCGTGTTCCGCCAGGCTTCCCCCGCAGGTGACCTGTCCCGCCGCCCCCGCCGCGGACGGGCGGCGGCCGCCACTCACCTCGCCAAGCAGCAGGAACCATTTTCCGAAGGGGAAAGGAAGGGGAGGCTGCAGGAGGGTCGGGGGGAGGGGGCGGTGAGGACAGCGGGAAACGCAGAGAACGGGGGCTCGGTCCTCAGCCCGTCCGCAGGCGGCTCGCAGGACTCAGAGCGCCAGGCGGAGGTTCGGCTGCACCTCGAGGATGAGGTGGCCCCAGAGCTGAGAGGTTCGGCTTCCACCAGCCGGGGCTCCCTACTCACGCTGCACTGCGAGGAGGCGGCGGCGCCGGCGGCGGAGGAGGAGGCGGCGCCCGGCCGGCCCCCGCCCAGAGCCCGGCAGCCGCCGAGTGGCCGCCCGCGTCCCCGCAGGACCCGCCTCCTGAGCTCCGCAGAGCCGCACACAGGGCGCGCCGCGCTCAGCACGGGCAGCTCTGCCGGCCTCACGCCGCCGTCCGCAAAGGCAGCGGCGGGCGGGGTGCAGCCCCCTCCGGGAGCACCGCAGCCCGACCCGCTCGGGGCGGGGCCCGCGGCCCCCGGAGAGCGGACAGCGGAGCACGAGGGGGCTACGCGAAGCTTCGGGCAGGGGCGCCGCTTGCACCGGGTGGCCCGCAAGATTGCAGGGGGAGGCAAGGGGAGGTGAACACTCACCCGTTCCGGTCTGGCGCTCCCTTCTCTCCACACCTTCTCGCCTCCCGCTCCACGCTGGCGGCGCAGCTGCTGCCACTGCCGCCACTGCCGCCGCCGCCGCCGCCGCCGCCGAAGCTCGCGTTGCCGCCGCTGCCGCCTTGGCTAGGCGCGGTCACGTGACGCGGCCCGCGGGGAGCCTGGGGGCGGGCAGGCGCGCGCGCGCGGGAGGAAGCGCGACTCGGACGGAGACTGGGAGCTGAGCGGAGCCGAGAGGGCGTTTAAGGGGAGGACCCGGAGAGCGCGCCCCCGGCTGGCGAGCGCGCGCCCGATGATTAGCACTTGCCGCGCGGTGGGGAAAGGGTGGCCGGAGTGAGGGGCGGGGGACTCGTGCCTCCACGCGCCCCTCCCTCTCTTCCTCCGCTGAGCGCCTCGGCCGGCCGCTGCCCCCGCCCCCTCCCGTTGGCCCCTTTCCTCCTGTCGCTGCCAGCGATTGGCTGAAAGGCTCTGACGTCCTTGTTTCCATGACGTATCGGGGCGGGGGGCGGAGGGGGAGGAGGGGGTGGGTCGGACAAGCGGGGCGGTGACGCCGTCAGTCACAGCTGCTGTTTCCGAGCGGGTCCGGGCGGCTCCCGCAACTGTGGAGGCGGGAGAGCGATGTCTGCCGCAGGCTGACTTGGGCGCCCTTTACTTGGGGTCCCGCCCGAGGCAACCCCGGGTCTGCGCTCCTCCGAGCCCGGGAGCCGGGCTGGCGGGCGGGCTAGGGCAAGCCCTCCAGGCGAGGACCGGTTAACGCAGACCCCCGCGTCCGCGGACATTTGAGCGGCTCCTCGCCATGTCTCTGCTCCACTCCGTACCGGACTCGGTTCCTGTCCCGGGCCGTGACGCACGCGCCGGACGACAAAAGTGCCGCCTAGCTCGCTCCCTCCTTGGAGGAGGACAGCCCACACCCCCCCACGGGCGAGGGGCGCTCCATCTCTGTTTCTGCCGGTCGGGCCCGTAGACTCCGGGGATACCCGCTGCAGCGCCCAAAGAGTTAACGCAGGCGTTCGGCCGGTGTGAACAGGCCCATCAGGATCTGCGCTCAGAATCCCCGTGTCTTCCTTTGGGGTTTGCGTTTTCTACCTATGCCAAGCCTTTGGCTCTTCAGTTCACTTGTAGCATCTCGGAGGGGGGAGGGATTGAGATGCTGAAAGGTAACATGCTTTGCCACAACCTTCAAGAGATTTTGCAAGTTAATAAAAAAGAAACCACCGTAGTGACATTTTCAGAAATAAAACGGGTTTTCTTTCCTACACACACATACACACGTGTTCAAAGATTTGTGTCTTACCTAAGACATCGTGCTCCATCTTCGTCTAATCGCCTCTGTTTGAACTGTCGCCGCTGCTTTAGAGAACTTGTCCGTGTTATTTTCAATACCACTTAATCAGAACAAAAAGATAAATTCTGCAGAGGCTCCTCCTTTCTCTTAACTCCAGGACTGGAAAAATTAATGTCTGTAACGTCTTCCTAAAAGCAAACAGTCGATGCGAAGGACTTTATTATGTATGTTCACTCTGGTAGTGTTTACATTAAAATAGTTTTGAAGGATTTAAAAACTAAATATGTGAAAAGTTTAAAAAGCAAAAAAAACCCAGTTAACCCTGTTGAAAATTTTTTTATCAATTTACGTATCTTACCAGGTCAAACAGTACCAACATTTTGAGCTGTGCCCTTGACATGCAAAACAAGCACTGGGCAGGATGACCCCGTTTTTTCCTCTCATTAATCACTGATAAGAAATTGGTTGGTGGGTACAACAGCCCTTCCTGACACTATTTCAAAACTTCTTAACAGAAGAACAGATTAACTTTTCAAAACGGCTTAGAGACATTTAAGACTCATTGGCCTTTGTCCAACTTTTCCTCCAAGGAAGTCGCAATAGAAAATTGAATTATGTATTCTACTTTAATCAAGAATTTGACATTAAAGTAATATATGATTCATTGCTATAGTGCACTAGCAAAATGGATAATAGATTAAACTAGAATCTGTTCACTTTGTGGGTTTGTTGCAGTTCCAAATAACAAACGGTATGCTCGTACAGTGTTGTGGTCATGAAAAATTACTCAGCATCTTCATTTTAGAACATGATTTCAGTAGAGTTTTCATTTATGGAGATTATATACATATATATCCCAGAACATATTTATGTGCATTTTAATGAAATGTGAGTCACATACAATAGTATATTTTTACTGTCATAGTCAAGATGATTGTACTGTGTAGTTTGGTTTTTATATTTTCATTCTTCAAACAGAAAGCAATATATAACTGTACACATTATATATAGAAAATTCATCTTTTTCTCCCAAAGGTTTAGCACTGAAACCTTCTTAATGGCATATTTTTCATTGTAAAAATCAAGAAAATATTTGATTACTTAAAAAATGGAACTACTTAAATTCAAGAATGCCACTGTATATGATATAACCGTATTCTTTTAATCTTAGACCTCACTCTATGGATTCAATTGATCCATAGATATATTGGTGCATAATAAGAGCAATATAATGCAATTTATTGTTGAAATACTTAATCTTCTAAACCACTTTTAATATGCTTTAAATATTTATTTTTAGTTACAATGAAAATTTTATAAAGGTATTTAAATCTTATGGCAAGTTACTATTTGGGATGTTAACATTGCTTGAAGACAGGCTGTGTATTCAAAATAATGTATTTTGCAAACTGTTAAAGTATGTTTCATTTAGTGGCATAAATCTCAACTATTGACATCTTTTCTAATAAGTTGATCAATTCAGTATGAACTAATCTTATATAACTTATGGAGACAGTTTTCTAAAATCCTCAATGTAATTAAGTGTAAAGGGAAACATTAGGATCTTTATTCCCTCAAGAATTCTGTCACATTCATCTATCGAGGGGACAAAATAAAGGCATACCAACAGCAGCATATTTTTAAAACCATATCATTTCCCAAAGTACACTTTTATACGTATGTGAATGTGTCAGTGCTAGTCATTGCAGAATACTAAAGAGAACTGACAGGTGTAGGGAGGCAAAAGAGGAAAAATATTCAACGCTTCATAAAAAGTAGTTGTGTATGTTCTCAAATTTCCATTAACCTGGATCATCAGAGAGAGAGATATGAAGTGAAACATTACTTAGCTGAAAGCCGCAGAGAACTGTTATCTATAAGTAACAAACTAATTACATTTGCTGAATTAAATGAAGTATGATTACAGGTAAGCCTAGAATAAGAATTTTCAAGTCACATAATGGAAAATTTTTATAGGTGAAAAATGTGAAACGGTTAGATGTCATAATTTGATGGGAATTATTTAACATCCTGTACCCTTCAGTATAAGGCATTTTTTTTCTACCCCATATGTAGTATCTAGGTTATAGAGTGTGGCCCTAAATCTAAATTCCAGAGACTCAAAAAAAATGGAAAGCTCTTACTTAAATGTTCTTGAGGAAGATTTCCTAAATGAGGATTTGGACTTGACTGGTGGCACGAAATATATAGGAGATTTAAATTAATGCAAAAGAAGATGGGGAATAGAAATGTCAGGAAATGTACCTGAGAATTAGCAAGTTTACCACATCCATTTTCCTATCCTTTCTTTATCTATGAAACATAGATTTACTACCTTTGTTACCTTTCACCTCCATATGTAACTCATTTATTTTCCCATTAATAATGGTGAGTTATGGTGTATCATAGGGTTGTTGTGAAGTTTTGGTGAAATGTTTATATTAAGCTCTTAACAGAAAAATTGGCGTTAAAAAACGCTCGGGAGCTGTTATTATTTTTCGTAAGCATGCATTCTTTATCCCTTATTACAAAGTAAATGTGCTGCAAACAAGAATATACATTTTTACTTGACTTACTTTAATGAATAGGGGCTTATTCTCACGTTAGAAGTTCAGAGGTAGGTGACAGTATGATTGATTCAGTTGCTGAACACAGAATCAAGGATCCAGGCTAACAGCTTTCTGCTCCACCCACCCTGGTGTGTGCTTCAGTATTTTTTATGCCCAAAACAGGAAAGTCAGAAGGATTTTTCTCACATCTGTGGTGCATCTTATGTTTTTCAGATTATTTAGTGCTTATAGTTTTATATAATTTTTCGTTATTGCCCTCCTTTCCTTTGAAACCCCTCCTTTGTTCTCAAGATATTAGAATGTGCCGAAGAATCACCTGTGTGAGCTTAGCAATGCAAATTCTTGGGGCCATAGTGGCAGAGCTTCTGACCCCGACTGTTTAGAGTGGAGCCAGAGGATAGGCATTTTTGATGGTTCCTTTAGGTGACTTTGATGCACTTCACAGTCTCTGTTTCCCTCCTTTGTCCTGACATTCTCTTGTTGTGTTCTTCTTTAGTTCTTCATTCTCTTTCCCTGGCTATTTCCAATATTAAGTTCTTATACTTGAGCATTTCCTTCTATCCTGACTTTCATAAAGTTCACCCATTTTCATGACTTCAGCCCACTGAGGATAAGGATAATGTTACTAATTTATTCATTAGTCATTTGTTGATCTTGACAATTATCCTCTCAGTTTACTAAGGAAGGAAAACATGGAAGATGCCTACTGTTTAGGAGGCATTAGCATCAAGGTAGTAATTCATCTATTCTTTTATACAAAGAAACTTTCATTAAACATTTATTACATGCCAGGCCTAATAAGATCTGGCACATAATAGGTGATTAAAATAAAATTAGTTTGAAATGAATAAACAAATGAACTATCACCTCTCCAATGATAAATTCTAAATTTTTATCCACTGCCTTGTTCTTTTATTCTGGTGACCCCAGGGAACTCCTTCAGGGTCATTTTTTTTCTTCCAGGTGGAAATAAAGTTGAGCCTTGAATGACACAGGGGTTGAGGCACCCAGCTCCCAGCAATTGAAAATCTGCCTATAACTTTACAGTCAGAACCCTCAGAATGGGACAAAATATTTGCAAACGAAGCAACTGACAAAGGATTAATCTCCAAAATATACAAGAAGCTCATGCAGCTCAATATCAAAAAACAAACAGCCCAATCCAAAAGTGGGCAGAAGACCTAAATAGACATTTCTCCAAAGAAGTTATACAGATGGCCAACAAACACATGAAAGGATGCTCAACATCACTAATCATTAGAGAAATGCAAATCAAAACTACAATGATGTATCACCTCACACCAGTCAGAATGGCCATCAACAAGAAATCTACAAACAATAAATGCTGGAGAGGGTGTGGAGAAAAGGGGACCCTCTTGCACTGTTGGTGGGAATGTAAACTGATACAGCCACTGTGGAGAACGGTGTGGAGTTTCCTTAAAAAACTAAAAATAGAACTACCATACGACCCAGCAATCCCACTACTGGGCTTATACCCTGAGAAAACCATAATTCAAAGAGTCGTGTACCACAATGTTCATTGCAGCTCTATTTACAATTGCCAGGACATGGAAGCAACCTAAGTGTCCATCGACAGATGAATGGATAAAGAAGATGTGGCACATATATATAATGGAATATTACTCAGCCATAAAAAGAAACAAAATTGAGTTATTTGCAGTGAGGTGGATAGACCTAGAGACTGTCATACAGAGTGAAGTAAATCAGAAAGAGAAAAACAAATACCATATGCTAACACATATATATGGAATCCAAAAAAAAAAAAAAAAGGTTCTGAAGAACCTAGGGGCAAGACAGGAATAAAAACACAGATGTAGAGAATGGACTTGAGGACACGAGGAGGGGGAAGGGTAAGCTGGGACGAAGTGAGAGAGAAGCATGGACATATACACACTACCAAATGTAAAACAGATAGCTAGTGGGAAGCAGCTGCATAGCACAGGGAGATCAGCTCTGTGCTTTGTGACTGCCTGGAGGGGTGGGATAGGGAGGGTGGGAGGGAGACACAAGAGGGAGGGGATATGGGGATATATGTATATGTATAGCTGATTCACTTTTTTATTCAGCAGAAACTAACACACCATTGTAAGGCAATTATACTCCAATAAAGATGTTAAAAAAAAAAAAAAAAAACTTTACAGTCAGCCCTCCCTCTGCACCAGAGGTTCTGAATCCTCAGATTCAACCAACTGCGAATGGTATAGTACTATAATATGTATTTACTGAAAAAAATCCACATGTAAGTGGACCCAAACCTGTGTTTTTCAAGGGTCAGCTGTGCTGGAAGAAAAAAGCCAATTTACCAGTCATCAAAAGCCAGGTCACTGAAAGTCAGTTTTTTGACTTATATGTTTTTGATGGCAGAGAAGAAGGGGTCAAGGGAGGAAAGCTGAAATGCTGGGGAGTGTGCAGATCAGAATAAGGTAGGATCTAAAACAGAGGGGATTCACCTTGAAAAGAAAAAGGAACATCTCTTTCTCTGATGCAGAAGAAAAAGGCAAAAAAAAAAAAAGTGTCAAAAAAGTAAATACTGAAGTTTAGAGGAAAGATGACATAGGCACACAAATGTCATTTAATATTCCTTATATAATAATAGGTGATTTTGGTCATCAGCCAGAATTGAGTAAGGCTAAGTAAGGAGCGGATTGGGCTGATTAAAGAAACTAAAGGATGAGCAAAGGATAAAATGTTATCCAAGGCCCAGGCAAAGTTAGAGTACAATTTTATAGCAATATAGGTTTGCACAATATTCTCTGGTGATTCAAGAGTTGGGGTTTCTCATTGTGGTTACAGTTGTTAAGAGTTCAAGAGAGTCTGGTGCAGTTCTTCTCAGTGGGGTTTGTCATGGACCCTGATAATTGGACTGTATTAGTTTGCTAGGGCTGCCATAATAACACACCACAGGCTGGGTGGCTTAAGGAACTGAAGTTTATTTTCTTACACTTCTACAGGCTAGAAGTCCAAGATCTGACTATTTGCTTTGCCTTTCTCTTTTGGAATCTACGGCCTCCAGGTTCTCACTCTTTGCCAGTAACTGTGCAGCTAACTACTCTTTTCAGTAGTTCTTTGAACTCCAGTAACCATGTCCTCATAATCTTCTGCTTGCCTCCCCTGTTTCTGAGCCAATGATTACTTAATTCTCACATCTACTTATACTCACTTCTGCTTACTTGTTGCTTAGTTTCTGACCTCACTGGTTCAGCGTGAACTTTAATTATGCCTGTTTCTTAAAAAAATGTCCTGATAGCTGATTCCCTTGCCTTGTTAAGATTCTCACCTCCTCTGCATTTCTGGTTTTTCCCGTTCCAAATTGTAGCCCCTTTTTAATGCTCTGCTACTATCACACACAATCACTGCATTGAGTTAAGTGTGTCTGGCCACTGTCATTTCATTTCTTATTTTATTCACCTAAATTTTTAAATTTAATTTTTAAAATATTTCTTAAATTCCTTGTTTCAGTGTAAGCTATTGAAGCCACTTCACCATTGAACAAAGAATATATCACAGCAAAATTACTTTTCCAAGTAATAGTGCCTTGTTTATAGGACTACAAGAACACTCCTACACTAAATAATCTACCAAAAAGGATGAAAATTTTATCGTTTTGGTTTGGTTGTGTTAAATTCTCTTTGAGCTATCATTATTCTACTGATATCATAGCATGCATATATGGTCTTCTATATTCCTGGGGACGGTTTCTGAGGTAGTCCTATTCTAACTAAAGATCTCTTTAATCATACCCTGACATAACCAGAGTAAAAGGTTGTATAATTTGTCCAAAGTAGTTCTTGCTGTGGGCCATAAAAGGAAGTAAAGCATACAGTGTCTGGACCTAGGGAATATATACATCTATATAAAGTCATGAAATATCAAGAAAAATAATTCCAAAGAAATACATAAATATGTGACAGTATAGTACACATTGCATAAATTCATGCCAAGAGAACTAAGATTCATTGGAAAGATTATTATGCGAAAGATGACTCTTAAAAACTTGGTTCAGAGGCGGAGGCAATATGACATTTAGAAAGAGCCTTAGCTTTGATGGAAGGCAGGCCTGGATTTGAATCCCAGTTTTGAAGTTTGCCAGCTGTGTGACTTTGAACAAGTGCCTTAACTGCTCTGATTCTTTAGTTCTCCCCTATGTAAATGGAGACAGTCTTCTAGTGTGCCTATGAGGATAAAATTAGATCATGTAGTTTTTCCCAGCGGACACTAGATGGATAGGTATTTATAGTCTTCTTTTAAGAATATTTATTTATTTATTTATTTAGGCCGTGCTGGGTCTTAGCTGTGGCGCGCGGGACCTTCATTGCGGCACGCTGACTCTTAGTTGCGGCATGCATGCGGGATCTAGCTCCGACTAAGGATTGAACCCAGGCCCCCTGTACTGGGAGCGCAAAGTCTTACCCACGGGACCACCAGGGAAGTCCCGGTATTTATATTCTTCAACTCCCACCTAATCTGCCGCATTTTATATTGTCTTCATATTTTCTACTGTATATGAAAATAATACAATTTACTGGAAAATGTAGAAAGTATAGTTAAACTGTATACAGCTTCAAAAGGATTTTTTATGATCTATATTTATCATTAAAAAGGAGATTTTAAAAGTTTAATGAGGGCTTCCCTGGTGGTGCAGTGGTTGAGAGTCCGCCTACCGATGCAGGGAACACGGGTTCGTGCCCCGGTCCGGGAAGATCCTACATGCCGCGGAGCGGCTGGGCCTGTGAGCCATGGCCGCTGAGCCTGCGCGTCCGGAGCCTGTGCTCCGCAACGGGAGAGGCCACAACAGTGAGAAACCCGCGTACGGCAAAAAAAAAAGTTTAATGAATTTTGAAATAGTAAAGTACTTGAGATTTAGGTTCTGTGTGGCTTATATACTAGTTAAACTAGTAAGTAACTCAGATAATTTTTTGATCCCACAGGCTTCCTCTATGTCTAGAAGATTGCCAGCATTTGTTATGTTAAGGTCAAATCAATGGCTATACAGTCACGACAAGATTACTAGTAAGTGTTTCTGAGTAACGATTAAGCAGGAGAGTGTATGGTCTTCCCTGAAAACAAAGACAAGCAATTCTTTGAGAAAGCTTGAAATGACCACCGAACTATGAACCAGAGCCCAAATAATGAAAACCAAGCTACCTCCTCAACAAGAAATGTTATCCCAGCAGTGCAGCTGTGAGCTAATTAAACAGCCTAGATGGCTGTACTGAATTTTAGTACTGCATTTACAGAATTAATTCAGAGGACATGTTATTAAAGTCTTGGGTTTATCAGAAGAAGGCAGCCTCTTTTTTCGAGCAGCATTTAAAAAATTAACATACTGGATAAGCAGCTTATTGTAGATGGAGCCTATGAGATCCTCCATATAGATGCAAAAACCAAGCAATGAATTTCTAACCAAAATAATGAGGCTATTGCACTCTGACAGTAAAATCCAAAAATAGTGCTTTAGATACCCAGAGAGCATGTTCAAAAATAAATTTTTATTCTATTATTATTTGTTTATTAATTATTATTTATTCTATTATTATTTTTAAAATTCTAAGACATATTGATGACCACTAATACATTACAATCTAACAACTAGATATATATCCAAAATATGTAGCAATTCTCAACTTAGCATAAATCAGTAATAATTGGAATGTGTAAGGCAAGGATAATTTAAATTAATGTGTAGTATAATACCTTCCCTCTTAATTAATCTTAATAACTAGTAATAACAAGATTACTAGTAAGTGTTTTAAATTTTAAAGGCTTTAAAATTTTTATCTAGAAATATAAATAGTAAATAAAAATTATACTTTATCAGTAAATTCTGAAAACTGTCCTTATTTAAGTTATTATACATGGGCAATAAGGGTAGAAGTAAGATACTGAGATAGTTAATGATGAAACTTTTTGGAGGCCATAAAGTGTTACCATTTCAGGCACCTTGATGTAGTGACCCAGAAAGACACAGAGCAAGAGAGTGAACCCTTTCCAACCCTATCCACCCATCTTCTAAAATGGAGAGAGCAGCACTTATCCTACATTTCTTCCAGTGCTGTACAAAAATAAAACAATAGCTTTTGAAGAGTTGAGTAGTTTTGGTACTTATGTTGTAACAGGTAAAAATCATTCTGAAAAAAAACAACATGAGCCTAGGTAGACACTTCATACTGACAAACAGATAAACCTCACATACAGTATATACTCCTATTTATAACTTTAATAGATGTGTAAAGATTTAAGTAAAGCAATGCGGCAATGCAAGGGAAATTTTCTACATAGCTTTTAAACGTTATTTTGAGTTTTCATTTTGAAAATTTTAAACATATAGAAAATAATATCATAGATATCTATGTGCCATACCTACTTTCAAACTGGGAAGGCACAGAAAATCTGATGGTAATTTTGTTAACAGGGTTGACTTTTTTTAAGGCAGGTACACATATCTGTTCTTATTGTTCCATACGGACTTACTCCTCCATCTAGAAAATCCTAGGAGTGCCATATTTTGGTTAAGTAGTTGATTTCCTCTCTAAATCCTCCAAACACCTTCCTAAATAATTCTAAGTAGGAATGAAATACTTTTGCAAGGACTGGTCTTTCAAAGCTAATTAAACAACAGCAAAAAGAAAGTTTATTAGCTTGGTAGATTTCCCAGCAGTCTTAACTTTTTTGAGCTAAGACACAGAATTTTACAAATACCCTCTCTAGCCCATCAAAGTCAGACACTCCCTTGATAAGACCATGGTAAGCTCCTGCCCAACCATTACTGGAACTGTTTGACTTAAGTATCCTGTCACATTTAGGGTATAGCTTGAAAAAAAGCTCTGAGGCAAAGATTAGATGACTTGATAAAATGAGATATTAGCAATTTTTTTCTTGGAGGGAATAGCTTTAGGAATAAGAGATTACAGAGGAAGTGAATTATTCAGAAGATATCTAGTTTTACCCTTAGGAAATGAATTGGATAGATTTTAGATGGTATGTTAAGAATTTTTGGAAGGAGAGGTTCAGAAAGCAAGATGAGGTTACATAGGAAATCTGTTCAAAAAGTGTTTGTGGTCACCAAGGCAAAGATGATCAGACTGTGGATTAAAGGAGATGTTGAGAAGAAGAAGATAAATTTAGACACAATATTAGGGCTATTATCTGGAAAAGGGAATAGACCCATGCAGAGGTAATTTTTTGCTTAACAGAAACAATCTCTCATGCTCATTCAAAACTTAGTACCTAGCTATATTTCAGGTCCTGTAATAGTACTATATTTACTGGAGATACAAGACTCACAATCTAATGGGAAAAACAAAGAAGAAAACAATTCTAATTCAGTGTGATAAGTGCCAGGTATGCATGTGTGCTATGGGAGCTTCACAGGGAGAAACAATACCTAAGCTGAATTTTGAAAAATTAGCTTGGCCATAAGATGGTAGAGGAGGAGATTTTTCAGGTAGAAGGAACCACACATACAAAGATAGGGAGGTGTGCGGAAATGCTAGTTCTTTACAAATTATAGGTAATTCACAATGCCTGGAGTATAGGATGTAACTGAGGTTAGATATAGGAATGAGGTTGGAGAGAAAGAATGAGGTTGGCTGGGACCAAAGCCTTTAATAGGATGTCGAGAAGTCTGGTTTTAAGCAGCAGGTGACAGGATCAGATGTGTGTTTGAAAAAGTTACTCTGATAGCATCATGAATTAATGGTTGCAAGGGGTGAAGACAACTCTTTGGGAAGGCTGGGCTATTTTAGTAATGCAATTGGAAGTGATGAAGATGTAAAATGGGCAAGTGGTGATGGGGATAGAGATGAGGGAAAATATTAAGGAGTTGGATTCTGTAGGACTCTGAGATCAATTGAATCGGAGGGGTAGAAGGATAATAGAGAGGAAGGATTCAAACTCATCCGGAGTTAGGCTTGGAATGTTATGCTTACAAAGAAGCCTTCCAGCAAAGTCTGCATTTTTAACTGTTAGACATTTTTGCATTGAATACAGGCTTGGAATCCCGTGATCTCTAACCTTTATAACTCTAAAAGTCCTATTTACATTCGTATTACTAGAAAGATAAACTATCAGAGAATCATGTTAAATGAACAACTTCTCTAGAGTTGAAATCTATAGGTTTTCCTGTATTTCTTCAGTAACTTACACAGGTCTATAGTGATTTCCCAGCAATTATGTAGATAATTCCTCATCTAGACCAGAGTAATCGCCTAGACAGGGTGTCTTAAGATGTTAAGTTAAAGCTCAAAATGTGCATATACATGTCTTTGTCTCTTCCTGTCTCTATATATCTAACATATCTCTAGGTAGATAGGTAGATGATAGATAGATAGAGATATCATATATATTTGAAAGTTCTGTATATACAGAAGTTTCTATAGCATATACATGTGGTTCCTATAATCATTCTATCTGAACTAAACTCCAAAGATTTAGGTAAAAATATATTTTGGATTTGATACAAATCTCTCCATATTAAGTCACTTATTCCATCTGAAGCTGCAAGTTGTCACAATCAATAGTCATTAATGGTGATTAGAAAGGAACTGATCAGGAAAGGAGTCAAATGGCAAAATTACTTTCCAAAAAGAAACAAAGCCTTCATAATAAATACAAAAAACACAACTCAGTACATGGCAAAAATAATTGAGGCCAAAATGGCCAATTCAGTGAGTAGGATAAAAGGATAGAAAATATCACTCTTATTCCCTTTGACCCAAATTCTTGGACAATAGTAGGAAGAGCTGTTAGAGCTGCCTTTCCATTCCCCTGTGCTGCCCTTTCTGTGTCTTCTTTTGAATACAAAGCATTTCCCTGCTGCCCAGACTTCTTCCTGGTGCTCCACCCTGGCCTCACACCAAGAGACCTAGGGTCTTCCTTTCCATCTATAAACCTAAAGTGATAAAGGATGGTGTGAATTTTAGACACCTCAATAAATGGGACATATATTTTTGGTTAGAGAATAGTTATCCCTTTGGGTCAGTCTCAAACTGAAGAATACCCAAGGAGCTGCCCACTTTTATATGTATGATACTTTCATTCTAAAGAAAGAAAAAGTAAAAAAATAAAAATAAAAATATTTTTATTTTTTATGGTTCGTATTCTTGCCACAATGATGACTCAGGACATTGATAAGCATGTGTCTTTCATACTTTCCCCCTTTTTCATACTTTCCCTTCACTTTTCCACTGTATCTCGTTTTACGTGTGTGCTAATCACAAAAATCCTAAGTGCAATAATTTGTAAAATTTGCCATGACTGTAAAGAAACATAGAGTTTTATAGAGTTTGAATACCATCCATGATAAAATGTCCACTTTCTTTTGATTTTTATTTTGCTTGGCTTCCAAACTTGGTGATAGTAACTTAATAGGCAAAGAGTAGACCATTATCCCTTTAGCTGATCTCCACTGGTTAATTCATAGGAGGCTTTTAGAATACACTTATTATACAATTGACAGAGATTTGTGCCTCCTTTGTTAAGTTGTTGGTCATAAAAGGCTTTGTTTAATAATTGTCCATCACTTATTCGATTGCCATGTCAACAGCACAGTCTCCTGCTCAGAGACTGCTTTCTCAAAAGTCTAGGCAGTCTCCCTGATCTTCCATATTTCTCTTCAGGTTCTCTCTGACATCTGTTCTCGTCCAAATCCCAGTGCTTCTGCTGGTCTCCTCATTTGTAAAAAAAAAAAGCTTCGTAATTTTCACGAAGATTGGAATAATCAGACTTTGTTTCCCTGCCCATTTCTCTTCTGTAATTAACATATCCTATTGCTTTAGAGTAATCCTCCTACTCTAAGATTCATACTCTGATTTTGTAATTTAGGTCATTATAAAATATATTCCAGGGAACAATTCTGGTCTTCAAATGAGGTGCTTGTAAATATAGCATTATTAGAACTCAAGAGTGTTTCCATCTTTTGTATTTGTCATGTATTTGTATACGCCTCAAAGCTGAAATATTCTGCACTTGACTTGCAGCTACTTTCTCCTCCTCCCTCTTGTAATAGTCACAAGATTCTTCCTTAGGTCATCGCAAACTGTCCTATTTCCTCCCTAGTCTAATGGTGCACTTATGTTCAGTATACTTGGGCTGCGTGTTTGCTCTTGAGTTTATTTCTCTTCCTTTTTCAGAGAGTACAGAATTTGAGCATGATGAATACAATTGATATTCTCTGTTATTTGTCAGTCAAGTAGCTAATTTAAGACCTAAAATAGTAGTGTACATTATTATAAATAACAATTATAAGTGACCAAGTACCAATCTTGTGCTTTCAGCTGTAGAAAAGGAAATTTTCTTACAAAACCATGACTAAATACTATCGGTAATAAAATTTCATGCTAATCATAGTGGTAAGATTTTGAAAGTTAGAAATGTTGATATTCTAATATCACCATTTCTCCCCGTGATACTCAGTAGAACGTGGAACTATATACTAAATCTAGAGCATTTTTCTTTACGATATTATTTTACAGCTCATTCTAATTCTAACTAAAAAGTAAGTCTTTTCTAAAACTACTATTACCAATGAAAAATTGTGTTGACAGCGCCCTACTACTTTGTCAGTGGTAACCTTGCTTTTGCTAGAACTGATTCTATTGTCCATAGTAGATAGGGCAGAAACTGAACTGGTGAAGGGAGATAGATAAATCTAAATTTCTGGGATCTTCCCTGGTGGTCCAGTGGTAAAGAATCCATCTTACAATGCAGGGGACACGGGTTCGATCCCTGGCCAGGGAACTAAGATCCCACGTGCCGTGGAGCAACTAAGCCCATGCAGCACAACTACTGAGCTCGTGCACCTCAACTAGAGCCCAGGTGCTGCAAACTACAGAGCCCATGTGCCCTTGAGCCTGCCCACCACAACTAGAGAAGGGAAAACCGCACATCACAATTAGAGAGGAGTCTGCGCAACGAAGAGCCTGTGTGCCACAACGGAAGATCCCTCTTGCTGCAACTAAGACCCGATGCAGCCAAAAATAAATAAAATAAATAAATACTAAATCTTTAAAATGAATTTCTGGAGCATCTTTTTTTTCTCTTTCAGTATAAATATTTAATCATGCCAGGAGAAATTCTGAAAAAATTGTGACAGTGGGATTGATTTTCCCTATAAGTAGGGCACTCATTGTGTATCTGAGAAAGGAACACTTTTTAAGTCTTTCTAAGTGATGGCTCTATTCTAGACACTTTAAAATATTCGCTTTCATCTTCACTGTTTCCTACAAACCAGGTACTATCATCCCTATTTTACAGATGAGTAATTAAGACATAACTTGCCCACAGTTGCACAGTTATGACTAGGAAGAGCCAGGTTTATGACAAAAAGCTGATTCTAAAGCTCACGTTCTTTTCACTTTCTGTAAATAGGCCCTTCCTGCTCATTCTTAAGGGGAAATATCAGCCTTGCAATGTATTATGATGCCTACCTTGAGAGCCCTATAGTTTGATGGATATGAACGTGGTCTCTGGAGTTGAACTAGTTGGGTTCCTACCACTCACTAATTTTGTAATCTTAAGCAGTTACTTGATGTCTCTTTGCCTCAGTTTCTTCATCTGTAAAAAGGGAGCAATTACAATAATATCCACTCAATAGTGTGATTTGTGAGGACTAAATGAGAGAACACATATAAAGTACTCACTAGAGTGGCCGACACACAGAGAGTGTTTAATAGATCTTATTTTCTAGGAGTTTGTTTCTTTATAAAAATTTGTCTTTCTGTGGGTAGAGAAAAGAAATATGGGTTGTAATTTATTTTTTCTTGGCTTCTTATGTCTGGCTCTAGCAATCAGTGTTTTGTTTTTGATCCCTACCCAATTTTGCATATTCATTGTTTTTCCTTCATCTTTCCATATGGAAGATGAAAACATGACCATCAGTTTAATTCTTTGCTAATCCTCCCTTTGAGCGATGGAGTCTAATTTTCCTTCTGTTGAATACAGGCTAGACTTGGTGACTTGCTTGATGAATAGAATATGATAGAGTGGGACTTGTGAAGCTAATTAATAGGAAGTATTGAACCTTCTGCCTATACCTTTTGAATGCTCATTTTGGGAGGTCTCAACCACCAGGGAAGAAACCTGATTGCCTTGAGAACTCCATCTTGGACAGTCATGTGTAGGCCCTCTGACCATCCGGCCCAGCTAAGCCCAGCCTTCTAGTCACCCCTGCCAAGGAATCAGAAATGCGAGTAAAGTTGTCTTGGATCCTCCAGACTGGCCCATCCACCAGATGAACATCACTGAAGGTCCTCAGTTGCCAGAAGACTCTCTCAGCTGACACTTGCCCTAATTCCTGACCCACAAAAGTATGAGATATAATAAAATGGTGGTTGTTTTAAGCCACTACATTTTGGGATAAGTTATTACATAGCAAGATATAACTGAAACATGCATTTATTTATTTAAAAAGAAACTATTCTGCCAGCAGCTCTTGTAGACACTGGGGGATGCATCTGTGAATAACCCAAGCAGGGCCACTGTTCTCATGAAGGCTACACTCCACTGAGGGAGACAGACAATAAAAAATAGACAGTATTTAATACGTTCATAATTTTGGATATACATAAATACTGTAGAGAAAAAAATAAAGCAAATAAAAACACAGAGACTGACAGGGGTAGGTGAGTGGATATTTAGGTCAGCTGATGGGGAAAGACTTCTTTGAGGCATTTGAGCAGAAATTCAATTACACATTCATTTACTCACTCACTCATTAATCCACCTACCTATTCAATGAACAATCAATTATTAACCACTGCTCTGTGTCAGGCACTGTGCTAAGTGCAGAATAAGATAATGATAATGTCTTGTGAGATAAACAGACATGTAGAGATAATAACAACATTATATGAATATGCTATCAAAGAGATATGCACATAGAGCTTTGGAAGCACAATAAAGAGGCATTAGGCCCAACCATGAGGAAGTTAGGGAGATATAATACTTCTTTAAGTAATATGTGTTTCCATGGACATATATACACTACCAAACGTAAGGTAGATAGCTAGTGGGAAGCGGCCGCATTGCACAGGGAGATTAGCTCAGTGCTTTGTGACCGCCTGGAGGGGTGGGATAGGGAGGGTGGGAGGGAGGGAGACGCAAGAGGGAAGAGATATGGGAACATATGTATATGTATAACTGATTCACTTTGTTATAAAGCAGAAACTAACACACCATTGTAAAGCAATTTTACCCCAATAAAGATGTTAAAAAAAAAAAAGTAATATGCCTTTCAAAGGAGTCAACTGGGGCAACTGAATATTTATTCAAATGATGCTTATTCAAATGCTATGGCTCAAAACACATCAGCAGCTTCCTTTTCGCTACTGTGCACATAGAGCACAGTGCCTAGCCCATACACACTGCAGAAATATTTACTGACTTAAAATTGCTTTAAGATTCAGTTATAAGTCATATAAGAACATTTCTTGCTATTGCTATTCCTCTTTTTTGAACCAAAATGATCTTATATAATATAATCATTCATTCCTCTTATTCATCAGACTTAGCCCTGAAGTTTTTTTCCTCCCCCCACCAAATTTATCCTAAACAATGAAGATTTGCCACCACTGAGGATATTCAAAAGAATACCGTTTTCACTTTTTAAAGGATGGCTCCAAAAAAAGTGTTGAAAATATTTTTAGTAGTAGTAGCAGCAGAGACAGCATGAATGCAGGGCCTCCTGCAGTGACTCGGTTGAAAGAAGCATCATTCTTTGGGATGTTTAAGTGATGCTGGTTTTGTTTTGAAGAAGCAGTTGTTACTTTATAATCATGCCATGTTTTTGCAGATGAGTTTAGCTTATTCTCATTTGGACTCCTGTTTTCAACTATCTTCTATGCTCCACGGATACCCTCAAATATGTCTTCCACTTCAAACTTCTGATTTCTTATCATCTATACCCCAAAGTTTCCCCAAACCCTAAAATTCTGTTTCTCGTAACTTTCTTGGCTGCCCAAACATTTACTTCTCTTTTAATCTCTTCTTAATAAATGATGTTATCACCACCGTAGTTGCCTCAGGTAAAAATGTGGAGGTCATTTTGGACACCTGCTTCCTCAACATTCACAACCAATCTCAACACATCTTGCTGATTCTACTTTCAAAATATATCTGAATTTCCAATCACCCTCTCCCACTACAATTACCTTGATACAGGATTTTATTAGTCTTTTGCTACTATTGTCTCTTTTGCATGAAATGCTCTTACCCATCTTCACTACCTAGTGAACACATTTTTCAAGACATGGGTTAAACTCACCTGTTCTATATCCTGTAGCATCCTTGTAGCCTTAGCCACCTTATAGTATTAATCATTTATGTTAGGTCTGTCTTCAATTTTCTTTTTTCACAGCTTACATGGCATTCCACTAATTCATTTAGTCAACAAGTATATATTAACATGGGGCAGGCAGTCTGCTAGATGCTGTTGTACAAAACAGACATAATCTTAGACCTTGTGGAGCATATAATATAGTGAGGAAGACGGAAAATAAAAGAAATAATTACAGTAGAGAACAATAAACATAATGATAGGTGGATGACAGCCATGAAAAAATATAATGTAGTTATATGGGGTTAGAAAAAGGTTTTCCTGAGGCAATTACATTTAATCTGAGACCTGAAAGATGAGTTAGGGTCAGCCAGATTGAGAAATGGGAAGGTGGAACAAGGAAGGAGAGTATTCCATTCAGAGCAAATAGCATATGGAAACACTCAGAGGTCACAAAGAGAGGGAAAGCGTGGAAAAAAATACTATAAGCCTCTCAGTAAACATCTATTGAATGAATATAAGGTCTGGGGACATGGGTCCATTTATGCTGAGCTTTCTGAAGAACATAAAACTCTTTGGTTTAATTACACAACAAACTTTAACAATAGTTTGTCGACTTCCCTGCATTCTTAAACAGAAACCATGTAATTTCAGTTTTATTTGACAATTCAAGATGGTCAATAATAATTTCAGTAATTGTATTGATATGACAGTCATTGTTAGCTGCCTTTATTCATATCCACTCCAACGTCTCTTTTCCCTTGTTAAGAAAACCTGACCTAAAATGACTTCATATGTAAAAATAACCTCTTTTATAGGCACAGTGGCTCCTCCCATAGCAGTATTGGGTAGCACTGGTGTAAACTCCACACCTCCTACAGTGGCAATCTTGTACTTTTTTTGGTAATATCAATACTTATTTTCATTTTATATGAGCCCATGCTCCAATGTTATGGCAGAAAATATCCCAAGATATTCAGAAGAATTTAAAGGTACCATTAAAACTATTTCATTCACATTTTGAGCTTCTGTGTATATATGAATTCGGAAGGTTTTCAGCTGCAAGTAACAGAAAACCACAGTGACTTAATCATCAGGGTATTTATTGTTTTCTTGACAAAAAATCTGGAGATAAATGGCAGTACAGTGATTCAGTGAGGATCTTAGCTCTTTCCATTCTGCCATTCCACCACTCTCAGCTGTTGGCTTTTGTTTTCCAACTTAGAACCTCATGAGGACAAGATGGCTGCCACAGCTTCAAGCATCATGTCCTCAAACAAGTGTTCAAAGGAAAAAGAGAGGGAAGGGTTCAAAAGACTTTATTCTTATACCCACTCTCTTTTATCATGAAAGAAATGCTTTATCAGAAACCTCTTAACTGACTTCCTCTTACTTCATACTCAGCAGAAGTAGATGACTTACCTATGACTAGATCAATAACTGGCAAAAAGGATTGGAGTTGCTATGATTGCCTTAGACCAGGGGTTGATAAAGTATGGTCCTGGGCCAAATCCAGCTCGATGCTTGTTTTTGTGAATAAAGTTTTATTGGAATACAGCCACACCCGTTCATACACATATTGTCTATGCAGGTTTTGTGCTATAATGGTAAAGCTGATGGGTTGTGACATAGATCATATGATCTGCAAAGCCTAAAATATTTATTACCTGGCTTTTTATGAAAAAAGTTTGACTTCCTCTGGTGTAGACTATGATTAATTCCCTAAAGCTGGCCATAAAACCAGGATTCTCTAAACAAAAAGAAGAAAGAATGGCTCTTGGAAAGGCAACTAATCGTGACTGTCCCCCACCATCATTCATAACATCATTTACATGGTAAGTAATGCAGATTTCAACAAATGGCTAAGCAGATACACTTCTTGAAAACATTTTTACCAAATTGTTGGTTTGGACCCTTTACCTTTTGTTCTTTTGCCATCCCACCCAATTCTTAATAACATCCCTAATCTCCTCTTTCAAAACTTTCTTTCAGCCTTTAGAAATTAAGATGAATTCTTCAGCATTAAAGGCCCTGGAAGGAGTGTGATGTGGAATTCAATTACTGAGTAAAACCAAATTTCAATTTTTTTTCATCCTGCAACACATGATAAGGTACCTCTCTGCTTCATGTTACTCTGGTATCTGATTTCCTTCCCTGGAAGGACACCATGGGCCTAGTTCGTGTTTTCCCCCAAGTGTAAGCTACTCTTCTCAGAACTAAGGGAGAAACATTAGAAGAAAGTGTCTTAGAGATATTGGTAAGCAATTAGAAGATGCACCACCAAATGCTAAGTAAGAAGATGTGTCAATTTGAAGTAGATGAAAGAAAGAGACGCTGGATGAATTTTCTGATGTGTGTTTTCATGGTGTGCAGGTTCCAAGTCTCCGTGTGCTGCTTGTGAGCTTGGGCTGAGGCTAATTGAAGGAGATTATGAGAGTCCATACATTTTTCTATCACCACATAGTCTCCTACTCTTTTACCCCCCAAATCCTACAGCTTTTCATCTAGGAGTCACAAAGAAGCTTTTAAAAATAGAGGCACTGGATGAGGAACAAGGGTCTGGGACATGAAGGAGACCGTATCACTTTGTTCAACAGCCATCAGAAGTCAGTTTCAACTTTTTAGCTCTAATCGTATGGAGAGGTTTAACCCACAGTTTGATGAAAAAAATCAACAGTGTGAAATTTCAGAATACAGAATATCTATAAGTTAGGACGCACAGACCTTCTATGACCCATTTTATGGCTGAAACTTCAATTCAAAGAAGAGACAATTCAATTGAGTTGATCTACTTGTGCTTCCGCTTTCCTTGGAACAATAGCCCTGTAGGGCAGGAGGGATAAAAAAGGGCTTCCAGGGTTCCACCTATTTAAGCCCCTGGACCTCTCAGCCTCCCCACATCTCCTTGTTCAGGCCCTCTCCACAGGGGTCATTAAGAATTCGATCCTGGGCTTCCCTGGTGGCGCAGTGGTTGAGAGTCCGCCTGCCGATGCAGGGAACACGGGTTCGTGCCCCGGTCCGGGAAGATCCCACATGCCGCAGAGCGGCTGGGCCCGTGAGCCATGGCCGCTGAGCCTGCGCGTCCGCGCGCCGGAGCCTGTGCTCCGCAACGGGAGAGGCCACAACAGTGAGAGGCCCGCGTACCGCAAATAAAAATAAAAAAATAAAAAATAAAAAAGAATTCGATCCTGTTGCCAACTCTCATTCTCCACCTGCTACTGGCTCTGGTCCATCCACCTGTCCGCTCACTGCAGCTGTCACCCCTTCCTTTCTCTCAGAGGTGTGTAGCGGATCCCTCCTCACCACTGCTCTGCTCACAGTTCTGTTCTACGATCCCAGTGTTAGCCTGACTCTTATTTACAGGCACTTCCGCCAAAGAATCTGGAGCATTTCCTAGGGCCTGGGAGGGAGTAAATTTGAGTGATGTAATCTTATGTCTTCCTAAAACGTTCTCTTCCTCACAGGTATCATGGGATGGATTCTAAACATCTTGACCTCTTTCCTACTTTAGGTGGGGTGGCTCATCTTCCCTTTTCTTTTTGGGTGAGAGAGCGTCAATTATGGCTTCCTAGGCTTTCCATCTCAATTTTTCTCTCAAGAGGTCTGGTAGATTCTTGAGCAGTTAGAACTCCTGGAAGCCTGTTATTTTTGTTTTTTGTTTTTTTATTATTCTCAATTCTCAATGTAAATACACTGACTTAATTCTTCCTTGCTTTCCATCTTTTCTCATCTGCTGGCCCTTAAAGCACTGGCATCTTAAAGTAAGGCCATCAATACGTCATGGTAAACCTTGGTTTTTATGATATTAAAAAATAGAGCTGTGTGTTTTCTAACTTGTGGACTATTTGCTTCTTATCGAGAACATCTCAGCTTTAACACACGCTGGCACACTTGGGACCGTGTAGGAGGTGCTAAAACGCGTGCGGTTGGACTTTGAGGTAGGGGGAGGCCCAACACTTATGACTCTGGTATTCAGTCGTTTATTCACTTATTAGACTTTTAATAAACATTTGCTATGTTTAAGATAATATGATAATGACACCGGAGACTACAAAGATGCAAGAGGCATAGCCCAAACAGTTAGTGTACAGAGAAGAACATAGTTTAGACACAACTGTGGGAATCTGAAATAGAACCTATTTGAGTTGTAAATTTACAAATATTCCCCATGGAGATGACATCTGAAGTTTTGTGACAGGCATTCATTCATTAAGTCAACAAAAATTTATTAAGTACCTCTGTGGCAGGTGCTTATAAAGCATGAGCAAACAGAAATGGGGAGTTATTGTTTAATGGGTACAAAGCTTCAGTTTTGCAAGATGAAAAGAGTTCTGGAGATGGTGGCAGTGGCAATGGCTGCACAACGATATGAAGGTACTTAATATAATGGAACTGTACATTAAAAAATGGTTAAGGTGGTAAATATTATGTGGAATTTACCACAGTAAGAAACTGAACAAACAACCCAACAAAAAATAAATAAATGAACACATAATTTTCTTATTGAGGTATAAATGATGTACAATATTATTTAAGTTTCAGGTGTACAACATAGTGATCACAATTTTTAAAGGTTATATTCCATTTATAGTTATTATAAAATATTGGCTATATTCTGTATGTTGTACAATATATCCTTGTGGCTTATTTATTTTATACATAGTGGTTTGTACCTCTTAATCCCCTACTTCTACCTTGTCCCTCCCCCCTTTGCTTTCCTCATTGGTAACCTCTAGTTTGTTCTCTATGTCGGTGGGTCTGTTTCTTTTTTGTTATATGCACTACTTTGTTTTACTTTTTAGGTTCCACATATAAGTGATATCATACAGTATTTGTCTTTCTCTGTCTCACTTAATTCACTTAGCATAATACCCTTCAAGCCCATCCATATTGCTGCAAATGACAAAATTTCATTTTTATTGGCTGAGTAATATTCTATTGCATATATACACCACATCTTCTTTATCCGTTCATCTGTTGATGGACACTTAGGTTGCTTCCATGTCTTGGCAATTATAAATAATGCTGTTATGAACACTGGGGTGCATGTACCTTTTTGAATTAGTGTTTTTGTTTTTTTCGGATATATACCCAGGAGTGGAATTTCTGGGTCATATGGTAGTTCTATTTTCAGTTTTTTGAGGAACCTCCATTCTGTTTTCCATAGTGGCTGCACCAATTTACGTTCTCACCAACCGTGTACGAAGTTTCCCTTTTCTTTTTTTTTTTTTTTTTTTGTAATTTATTTTTGGGTGTGTTGGGTCTTTGTTTCTGTGCGAGGGCTTTCTCTAGTTGCAGCGAGTGGGGGCCACTCCTCATCGCGGTGCGCGGACCTCTCACTGTCATGGCCTCTCTTGTTGCGGAGCACAGGCTCCAGACGCGCAGGCTCAGTAGCTGTGGCTCACGGGCCCAGCTGCTCCATGGCATGTGGGATCTTCTCAGACCAGGGCTCAAACCCGTGTCCCCTGCACTGGCAAGCAGATTCTCAACCACTGCGCCACCAGGGAAGCCCTTTTATTAATTTTTAAAAATATTTATTTATTTTATTTATTTATTTTCGGCTGTGTTGGGTCTTCGTTGCTGTGCACAGGCTTTCTCTAGTTGTGGCGAGCAGGGGCTACTCTTCGTTGTGGCGCACGGGCTTCTCATTTTGGTGTCTCCTCTTGCTGCAGAGCACAGGCTATAGGAACACGCACTTCAGTAGCTGTGGCACGTGGGCTCAGTAGTTGTGGCATGCGGGCTTAGTTGCTCCGTGGCATGTGGGATCTTCCTGGACCAGGGATCGAACCCGTGTCCCCTGCATTGGCAGGTGGATTCTTAACCACTGCACCCCCAGGGAAGCCCCAAGTTTCCCTTTCCTCCACATCTTCACCAACATCTGTTATTTGTGTAATGACCACATGACTTTGAAAAATATATGAGTGAACAAAAAAAGATCTTTGCCTCTATGGAGCTTATAATCTAGCAGGGAGAGATAGACCATGTATAGTTAAATTACTCCTATGTTGGAAGGTGATAAGTACTATAGGCACAAAAAGAACAGAGTAAGGAGAGATTAGGCATCCTGAGGTGGGTTGCTATTTTACACTGGATTGTCAGCCTAGGCTTTTCTAAGGAGGTGACTTGAGCAGAGACAGGGAGATGATGGAATTAACCACATGAATATCTTGGGAACAGCCAGTGCAACAGTTTGAAGGTGGGAGCATGCCTGGCATGTTGAAGGGACCACAAGGGGGCCAGTGTGGCTGGGTCAAAGTGAGTGGGCAGGAGTAGGGGAAGAGTAGTAGGAGTTGTGGTCATGGACATAAGGGGAGGTCAGATCATACAGATTCTTGAGATCACTTGAAGGAGTTTGGTTTTTTACTCAGAGAGAAATGGGAACCATTGCAAGTTTGTCAGGAGAGGAATGCCATGATATGACACAGTGTAAAAGGAGAACTCTACGTAGATAACATAGGGGGCATGAGAAGAAGTATGAGACCCATCAGCAGAGTGTTGAATTCATCTCTGGGTGAGAGATGCTGGTGGTTTGAACCAGAGTAGTAGCACTGGAGGTGGAAGGAAGTGGTTAGATTTTAAAATTTATTTTAAAGTTAGAGCCAACAGAATTCTCCGAAAAAGTAGAAGTGAGTGGAGAAGAGTCAAGGATGACTCCAATATTTTTGACCTGAGTACCTGGATAGATGGCATGCCAATATGGGAGATGCTCTAAGTGAGCAGGGTTTTTTTTGCTTTTTTTTTTTGGAGGGGAGGGGGGAGTTTGAGGGGGAGACCAGGAGTTAGTTTTGAATGCATTGAGTTAGCTCTGTTATCAGTGCAATTCATTTTTTAAAAGTTGCACAAGTGAGGGCCATGGAAAGCATGAGTCAGTGATATAGCATCTGTCACATGGTATTAGCTCAGAGTAGGAGAGTCCTTTTAGATGTGGAAGAAAAAAGAGGATGCAGGATTGTAAGAACTCCATGACTGACTCACGCTTTTCATGAACCTCATTTGTGCAGTTTGAAACGGTTAACTGTAGTGATAAGAGAGCTAACATTTATGGAGCTCTTACTATGTACTTGACACATGACATGTAACTCATGCCTAGGTGTATAATTGGAGGAAATGTTAAATTTCACTTAGAGGCTACTGAATGCAAAGGTGTAACTTTTCCCCCATCCAAATTCATGGCACCCTGTCTTCTATCTTTGGACTCCAGGTTAACAACCCTTGAGTGATTTATAGTTTACAAACACCCCTTCACATACATGATACATCTTTAGAGCAATTTTATGGGGGGATCAGTGAGGTCATCCTTTTCATGCTCAGAGGGCTAGAGCGGCTTGCCCGAGATAGAAACACCAGTTTGAGGTTCTAGGTCCTCTGACTTCAAGGTCAACAATTTCCCAATACCACCTGCTGTCCAACTTTTTCTTTAGAATGCTTTAAACCTGTGAACATTTTATAATAGTACAACAAACACCTGTTCACCAATTGACATTTTGCCACATTTATGTCTTTACACACACACTGTTTTTTGGTGACCTATTTGAAAGTAAGTTGCAGACAACCTGTCACGTCCAAGTACATTTAGCCGGCATCTCTTAAGAATAAGGACATTCTCCTACATAATAAATCTTTTCACACCTAAAAAAGCTAATAATAATGATCTAATAATAATGATTCAATGACATCACCTAATATATCATCTGTATTTACATTTCTATAACTGTCCCCCATTTTTCATAGCTCTATTTTTTTTTTTCTATCTAGGAACCAATCTAGGATCATGCATAACATTTGAGTAGTCTATCTTTTATATTTTTTCACAGAACAGTTTCCGCAGTTTTTGTCTTTCATGCTATTACCTTTTGTGAAAAGTCAGGTCACTTGTCATGCAGAGTGTCCTAAGTTCTGTATTTGTTTGATTGTTTCCTTGCAGTTCGCTTTAGGTTAAAATGCTTTGGGCAGGAATAGTACAGAGGTGAATGTCAGGTTGCTCCCCTGTTGGTGGTGTTTAGTTTGGTTACTCGATTAAGATGGTGACTGCCAGATTTCTCCTTTGTAAAGATAAACTTTCCCCTTTTTAATTAATAAGTCAGCTGTGGACTAATGCTTTGAGACCAAGGTTTTAGCATCCATTGATGATACTTGCCTAAATCACTTACTACACTGGTAGCTACAAAATTCCCATGATCTTTCTATGCTACCTATAGACCAGCACTCTTCTCCTAAAGCTTTACTTCCAGTACTGAGACCACTGTGTTAGTATATTCCTCTGTGGACCTGGGCCATGCACTGAGGGAAGGAGCAGGAAGTGAGCCATGGGAGAGCAGATCAGATAGCAGATAGGGTGATCTCTGTTTCAGAAATGCCAGGCAGGGCATATTATTGTGAAGCAAAAGGGCTACTTGGTGACAGAAAAGTTTCAGTTCTATAATTCTTGGGTGGTTACAGTTTGTGTTTTATATAATTTAGCCATCTTTTCCTTCAAACTAGTTTTTTTGGGGGGGAAGGAAAAAGGATTAAGGCATATTATATTAGATATAAATCTATTTTTAACCCCTTTACTATTGTGTTCTGTCCTCTTCACCTTCTTTTTCTTCCTTCTTATTTTTTATTCTTTTCTTCTCTCTCTAGATGACTTTTTCTTTTTAAACTCTTAAAATTTCTTTCTGATTTTTCTATTTTTTCAATTTACCTCTTCCAATTGACCAGTCTCTACATTTTTCTTCTAGTTGATCTGTCCCTCCTGCCCTTCTACATAAAAAGAGGGCTTTAGAAATTATAAGGCAATTTTAAATTATGGCATATGATGTTCAACTCTTCTTATAATAAAATACCTGATTTTAGAAGATTTAAAAAATATATTACAATATATTCTCAAACAACCACTGATGGACTTAGTTGTCTCAACAGTACTTTTGTTATTTTAAAATAAACTATTTTGTTAACCACACCCTTTCTCCTATAAAGCTGAAAAATAATAAACTTTCTTTTTTCTTTCATTTTTTTCTTGGTAGTTTCCAACCACATTTTTACTGTGGTTTCATGTAAGCACTTGCTGATAATCAACTGACAAGTGTTGTTATGTTCAGAAGTCATGCTTATGAAGTATGAAAAAGAGTGAAACAACATTTGAGAAAAATATATATTTAACTCTCAAAACATTAAGTTACTATGACCAGAAAAACAAATGAATTTTCTCTAATGTGCTCACCTGTTCCACAAACAGCCCTTGGGTTGTTCAAAGATAATTGTCACGATCTACTCTGTAATTTAAAATGAAGACTAAAAACTTTTTTTTTTGCCTCAATGTACTTTACTTAAAAAATTCCACAGGCTCTAGCAATTCTCTCCTAATTTACAACTCAAAATAATAATAACAATACTATAGCATATGGCATAGTTTTAAATTGGTAAACATAATTTTGTTGACTGATATGATTTAGAATTCAACTCTGAACCAGAGCTAGGGATGGATGAAGCTCAGGCACATGGACTGGAGAAGGCCTTCTGTGTGGGCAGTGCACGAACCTGCTTGTCAGTCTCTTTCAGTAGGTTGGAAAGAAAGAGCTGAAGGATACTTTTGTTCTGCCCCCAGGACATCCTTGGCCCTACCCCTGCCACACAAGGAATGCTATTTTCTTCCAGATGTTAATCCAAGCCTTACATAAAACTTCTGAGGCTAGAAATTCGGACAAATAGAGTAAATTATATTTCAGAAGAAAGATTGCCTGAAGATCAGCTTTGAATCCTGTTTAAGATTAAGCAAGAGTTTCCTAAACTTTGTTGAATTTAGAAATTATCCTTCTTATTGAATAAAACAAAACAACACAAAATGTGTGTTTAAAGAAATGGTGGCACTTGCATTCTGTGGAATTCACTTTGGAAATTAAAGTTTAATGACTCTATACTGAAAGTTAAGGCCTAAACCAGATAGCTTTTGAAGGTTCTTTCAATCCCTATAACAATAAAATTCCAGTATAATGTGTTAACAAGATCTCATTTTCAACCTAACGTGTTAACAAAATACTATAGATTTTATAAATCTATAAAAAAAATGTGTAAAGTAAAAAAAATGTGTTGTTTACTAATGTAAATGCAATTTTAAGGGGAATTAAAACAATGAGTTTTAGTTACATGACTTTTACTTACTTTCTTTTTTTTTTTTTTTTTGCGGTATGCGGGCCTCTCACTGCTGTGGCCTCTCCCGTTGCGGAGCACAGGCTCCGGATGCGCAGGCTCAGCGGCCACGGCTCACGGGCCCAGCCTTTCCGCGGCATATGCGATCTTCCCGGACCTGGGCACGAACCCGTGTACCCTGCATCCTGCATCGGCAGGCGGACTCTCAACCACTGCGCCACCAGGGAAGCCCACATGACTTTTTTTGATGGTTAAAAACGGATTGTTTTAAATTGAAAGATTTAATATTTTATTATGATCTAAATATTAACGGGCTTATGACTCAGATGTTTTGATTATAACTTTAAAAAACATTCTCTTGTAATCTTTTAAAATTCAAAACCAAGAAAAGGTCAAAACCTGCCAATGCAGATTTTCTGATGTCTAGGTCTTTACCTTTGAAATCTGTGGTACCGTTTAGAAATAACCTAAAAATTAACTTGCAGGTGGTTTTACCTAATTCATTTCTATGCCTCAGTTCACAAGTTTACAAGTTACCAAATCACAGGGAAAATAACAAATCTGCTTTGTCTACGATAGGTAAATATCTGTAGTAAAATGGAATTTATGTGAAGGAACCAATAATGTTTAAGAACCTGCTGATGAAAGATGATATTGAGTAACATGGTAGAGTCGTATCTTAAAGTGGTAATGGCTCTGATTCTTTAAGGACACAGGTTCTTTATTAGTTGTTTATTTAGGACAGACTCAAGTAGAGACACAATCTTGTAACTACTGCTAGTTTCTACCCATTCGCAACCTACTCTTCAGGACATGTACCAGTATTCACTGGGTTAGACCTCATCAATAAGTAATTTTCATCAGAGTGAGTAGACTGCTTATGTTTTCTAATCTGGGAGTATGGTACCCAAGGTTCTAGACCAGAGATTGGGCAAACTACAACCCTCAGGCCAAATCCATCTGACTATTTTTTGAAATACAGTTTGATTGGAACACAGTACATCCATTCATTTACTTACTGTTTATGGCTCTTTTCACGTTGTAACAGCAGAGTTGAACGGTTGTGACAGAGACCATACGGCCCACAAACCCTAAAATATTTACTATGTGGCCTTTTACAGGGAAAGTTTGCCAATTCCTGATCTAGACGGCTGTGTGAGGGGGGAAAAAGGTGTTTCTTTTTAGTTTTTATTTTTTTAATTAGGTCTACCAGGGACAGACTTTTTAGTCTTTAGAGTAAAAAATAATTCCCACGTTACTAATGACCTGGATAGCACATTTCTGAAATGGAACACATGGTTTAGAATGCTTCGTTGAACTCAGTTTTTCTTATTTACAGCTGCTTGTAATTAGTAGTTATTTTGCTCTTATAATTACTTTTTTCTATCGCAAATAGCTAGTTACAGAACTGAAAAATGGAAGGTTGTCCAGAGGCATCATGAGTTTGGAGTATTTTTGACCTGATGTTTCTTGAAGACAGGAAGATGCCTGTGCTCACCGTCAGTGGCTTCATTTCCTGAGAAAAAATCACCTACAGCTTATAATAGCAGGCTCAGTATATCCTTGTTGCTTGACTAGTTGATTGAAAGAACCGAAATAATGAAGAAAAGTATTTCTATTTTGGAAATGAATTAAAACAAAACATTTTTAATGATATGACCTTAGAAATTTACCTCATCTCTCTGAGCTTCAGTGACTTTCTCTATAAAATGGAGATGATAAAAGTACACATCTGATAGTGTTATGAAGATTAAACAACATGGACCATTTAAAGCATTTGACAGGGACTTCCCTGCTGGCGCAGTGGTTAAGAATCCATCTGCCAGTGCAGGGGACATGGGTTCAATCCCTGCTCCAGGGGGATCCCACGTGTCGCAGAGCAACTAAGTCTGTGCGCCACAACTACTGAGCCCATGAGCCGCAACTACTGAGCCTGCATGCTGCAACTACTGAAGCCCGCGCACCTAGAGTCCATGCTCTGCAACAAGAGAAGTTACTGCGATGAGAAGCCCACGCACTGCAAGGAAGAGTAGCTCCCACTTGCCGCAGGTAGAGAAAGCCCGTGTGCAGCACCGAAGACCCAACACAGCCAAAACTAAATGAATGAATGAATGAATGAATGAATAAATAAATAAAGTGTTTGACAGAGTATCTTGCATATAATTAAGGCATAACACATTTGTGTTGTTATTATTATTGATGTCTCTTAGCTTCATACCCTTATTCCCCTGACATATTTTAGCTACACATACCATCATTCATTTATCCATTTTGTTTATTGATGCTTACTGTATTAGTCTGGGTCCTATAGAAAAACAGAACTCATAAGACACACAACACACACACACACTCATGCATGAACACACACATGTATACATGCATATTATAAGAAATTGGCTTACATTGTTATGGAGGCTAAGAGGTTCCCAAGACCTGCAGTCAGTAAGCTGGAGACCCAGGAGACACTGTGGTATAGTTCCAGTTCAAGTCCAAAGGCAGGAGAAGACTGATGTCCTAGCTCAAAGACACTGGCAGAGAAAGCAAATTCTCCATCATTTCACCTTTCTGTATGATGACTGGAAGTAAAGAGTCTAGAGGCCAGGCAATTGGATGGTTATCTACAGGTCTGGTGAATTTATCAAGAATGATGACAATGATGGCAACAGAGAAAGAGTTGGTGAGTCTGTGGTAAATATTGCATGAAGTTCTCATTCTTCTATGAGAGCGCCATGCTTTTCTTATTTCTGAGACTTGGACACACTATTTCTGTTTGGAATACTCTTTCTCTTTTTCTCTGTCTGGAAAATTCCATTCATTCTTCCACTTTAGATGCCACTTTCTCTGAAAAGCTTGTACTGACATTCCCCATTGTAGACTGCTTTTCCTTTGTGATCACATGGTACCTCTAATACTTTTGTCATGATGCTTACCAAATTGAAGAGGAAGTTCTGTTTATAAATCTGCCTCTTCACGTATGCTGTGATATCCCAGAATGCAAAGATTACACCTTATGCATCTTTGCTTCCATTCAATAAATATTTGTCAAGTGAATGCTTTCCAATTAAAATATGATCAAATTAAGGGCATTATTGTATCCCCAGTGCATATCACAGTGTCCATCAATAGTAGAGGCCCAATAAATATTTATTAAGTTCAAGTATCACTTTTCACAGAAAAAAAAGAAAGCAAAGATTCATTGACAATAATTATTTTCAAATGTGCATAGTAGGCAAATACTTGGTAGCATGAGCAACCCAGTTAACATTTGATTACAATAAAATATGGATCATACGTGAGCTTTTCTATCTATAAATCTTTAAACCATTCTAGCTGACTAATACAGGCAAATGGAAAGTTGAACCAAAGTGAACAGTTACAGTTAAACTTTAGGAGAGACTTGGGGGGATTTAGATTCAAAGGTTGGGTTGGTTTGCATTGGAAGTATGCTTGGAATTTATCGCAGCTGCTGAAAGTGGGATAGCCTGCAGGGGTACAGATTGTGGAACTACAGCTGTTCTGTGGAATTGAGGTAACTCTTTTGAGAAGTGGTCAAAGTCTCCTTATCAGGGAACACATTTGTTTTTAAGTTTGCATGGCAATATCCTAACTAATTCCTCTCAGAGAAAGGTGACTGAAGAACTATTTATGTATTGCTTATATCAAAAATCTCAATCTTGCTGGCGCATTTGAGTCATTTGTGGAGATTTCTTTCAGACAAAGAAGCCCAGGCTGCACCTTCAGAGGTCCTGACTCAGCACGTGTTTTTATAAAGCTTTACAGGTGATTCTGATGCATGGCCAAGGTTGAGGACCACTGAAATGCAGAGTCAAATTCCAGTGAAGGACTTGACTATGAGTTACTTCTAAATCCAACATTAATGGAAATCTTTTGTGCTTATTAAATGGTTTTTAAAACTGCATGTTTAAAAAGAGTCAAGCTCTTTTGTGGGAAGGTCCCTGTTATGTTATGATTCATCCATTAGAAAGAAACATTTTGTTTTCTGTTATACTGCACAGGTTAAACATGTTCATTTATATGGACAATTCCCTGGGTTTCACTTCCTGAACTTCATGACTAAGCTGTGAGTTGATGATCGTTCTGTACTGAGACAGATGCTGAAGAACAGCATGTCTACTGAGGTAGAAAGGGAAAACACAGCACCTGACACTCTTGGATGGAAAAACATCACACCTAATTTCTAAATAATATGGAAAATATTAAATTTTCAGATTTAAAATATCTTATCACAATCTTTTTTTTTTTTTTAATCTCAGAGAGTACTCCTAATGTTATCACAGAATATGAGAGACGTTTTGGACTCTGTGTTAACACATGATATATTAAAAAAAACAATGTTATGCACTCTTGGCTGTATCTTTCCTTTATATCTTTTTAGCATATATTTATCCAGCTTATATTGTATTATTTTGTCTTAATGTTATTCCTATTTTCTATTATGTTTTTACTCTTTAAAGATAGTGGTGTCCTTTCCTATCCTATCTTGTACCTTTTCCTCTCCTTTTCTCTTTTATCAGGACACTCTATAGCAGATCCTTTTTTTTTCCATGATGTATTTAGAGAAGAACCATACCCTTTTGCTGCACACCAAATTTAAAGCAGAAGACCCAGCAGTGAATCCACACTCTGCCATCACACTATGACCTTACCCAGCCTCTTTGAGGCTCCATTTCCACACTACCATTAACATCTCTATTGATGGTGATTATAACAGGGGCTTCCCAGAGCTGTGCAAGGAAGATAAATGCAGACGCTCCCCACACATAATGCCTGTGCATATTAGGTCCCTGATATCTGAGTTTCTTTCCTTCTTTCCTTTGTAAAGGATCTTTAGAAATAGAGTTCCATCCACGGCAACTGGATTCTTGGTCTTTTTCCAATAACCTCCAAACCATTGCCATTTGGAAATTTTAAAACTTTCAAAATATGCCCCAGGGTTGTATCTTAAGGATATAGTGGGGAGTAAGATGTTTTGTAAAAGATTCAAACTGATCACCTCAGTCATTCCTTTGTCTCCAATTTAAAGAAACTACCTTGAATTAGGACATAGACTGTTTTCAGTCAAGTGGAAGCCATCTTACAAACATTATCCACTGCACTCCCTGCTACCTTCAAATATACTCAAACTACAAACTAGCTTTCCTATTTATTCACTGGCACCATCATCATGCAGCTAACTCTAATTCTTGGGATTGCCTCTGTCCTTTGCTCTTTGCGTTTAACACACATTGGCCACCACAAAACCGTCTTTGGTTTCTTTCTTAATGACTCAGTGCTATTCCTGATATAAGGCTTTACCAGGCCTACATTATTTTGATGGCCCTTCTAATTCATCTCACACCATGCTGCTGGGTTATCTTTTCCTTTACTGCAGCCCCGTGTGGTTTGCTGAATCCAGGCCAAATTTTTTGCCTGACATAAAGCTCTCTACCTTTTAGTCTGCTTTGCCTATTACCATCACCTGCTACTCTCCAGTGTGAACCTCCCACCCCCATGGCATGCTGGACTGGTCAGTATCTCACTGCTCCCATGCAGTTACCTAATTCTAGTATTTTACCTGTTGATCAAAGGTACAATCAGGCTTTTCCTCATCTGCCTCTACACATTTTAGGAAAACATACATGAAGGTCCAACATTGGAACATATAAAGTTCTAACTCTTCTAGGAAGCTTTTCCTTTCCCACCAAACATGGCCATAAGGATTTTCTTACCCTCTAACTTGATGAATGTCCGTTGTCTTTTCATTTGGACAACTATGTCTTATTTACTGTCTGCCTCGTTTCAAGTGGTTTTAAGGCAACATTTCTATGAAACTTTGCCACAGCAGTGAGTCTGTAGGCCATTTAAAAGTGGAAAATATGTGGGCTTTTTTTGAGATAGAAGACCAAGGTTTGGGTCTCAGCTCTGCAACTTACTAGCCAAAGACTCTGGGCAAATTATTTATTTATTTAATTTTTTGCTTGGTTGGTTCATTCTGATTTTTATACCCTAAAACAAGGATGATAATATTGGCTCTATTCAAACTAGCACACAGGATTATTATGTATGACAAATAAAATGTTTTCATTGAAAATGCTTTGTAAATACCTATACTCACTTAAAATATCTTTGTTTTTTCTGCCTTGTATCTGCCGAAGTTTTAGAACAATGGTAACCACAATAAACTCATAGAATTTAGATTAAAGTAATATTAGTTGGTATTTTTGATACACTAACAAAAACACATGCAATTATAGCATACTCATTCTTAGTATTTGGGTTTATTTTACTGGAGGGACACAAAGGAATGAATATTAGACACTATTAAAAATTCACTGAAGCATTCATAATAACATGGTGTACTTCCATTAGTCTTGCATTATGAAGTAGACATTCAAGTTCCTACTATTCTAATAGCATAGGTCCTTATTTGAACTGGTAATGGGAATCTAAATTCCTTTGACTGTCCAACAATTGGAGAAGTGAAAGTACAAATGGATTCATCTTTCCTCTGATGATTTAGTCACTTCCATGACCCTTTCCTCTGCATGATATAATTTTTTACATAAGGACTCCCTATAGACTCATAAGTTTTTTATATGTTTGCAACTAGCATGTACAGAGAGTCAGATTAAAATCCTAGGTGAAGTTCTCAATGGAGTCCCAGCCTTTGATCATGCCACCAATGCTTTGGTTTTAAAAGTGTGACAGGCTGATTAGAGAGTTTTAAGATCTTGGTAGCAGGCACAATACAGAGTTGACAGCTGCCTTGAAGTTGGCAACTTAGGCAGAATACTCACCTATGAGGCGCTGACAAAGAAGTAGAATGTTAAATAAAGAAGTAGAAAGTTAAATCAAGAAGAATAAAGGATATCTGGAATGCTGTCAAACATATTATGGCCTTTATTAGACACAAGACCTTGACCCAAATTAGGAAATAGTGAAAACTTAAGGTCTAGATTTAATAGAGGTCCCATATATAACTTCAAGTAGTTTTATAATTATTCTCCCCCCATATTTAATTTTAAATGTGGGCTTCTCGTGTCCCTTGCTCCCCAGTGATTGTCCACTGTAGCACTACCTTGATGGAGATCTACCTTGTCCAGTAGTCAAATACACCTGCTCAGTGTCTCCATTTCCCTGCAGGTCTACTAGGTGACTAGTTACCAGTTTTCACATTCTACATGGGCTATTGAATTAATGTGTCAGTACTACTCTTCCACCCTTTATATCATTTGCTTTTCAGTAGGATCTTCTTATTGCATGATAAAAATAAAATAACAATAATAATAGCTAATTTAATGGCACTTACTACATGGCAAGCACTAGTCTAAGCACTTTACACACATTCGCATTGAATGCTTATACCAACTTTATGAGTTATACACTATTTTTTTATCTGTTTTACACATCATGGACCTGGAGAGTAGAGATGCCAAGTAGGTCATAAACTGAGAAGTGGTTTTGAAACAACTGTAACAGTTTACTCCACCATCCCTACTCTGCATCCCTATGCTATCCTGCCTACACATGGCACTGGGGGATATATAGTGGATAATGGGAAACATTTGTGCATTGGAGTCAGAAATCCCTATTCAAATCCTGACTCTGCCCCTTACTGGTGTGTGGCTTGTGTAAGATATTTAATTTCCCTGAATTTAATTCTCTAAAATGTAGAATAGTAACAATAGTACTTATATCAGAAGTTTATTGTGGAATTAAATAAATTAATGCACAGAAAGTATCTACCACCAAAGTATAAAGCATTCTTCACATTTGAATGTATGACTGAATAGAAATAGGGAAGGTTTTTTGTGCAAAGGGATTTTGTGGAAGCACTCAGCTGCTCTTTCCAGCCTGTGGACAGCAGCATCAGAGGGGTCAGCCCAGAACTCACAGTCAGAATTGGGAGAAGGTCAAGGGCAATATGAATCCAAGAGGCAGAGGTGATGGTCACTGTACCTACAGACCAGAGGAGACCCAATTACAGTGTCATGTGACTCTCCAATTGACATGCATTTGTGGGTAGCCAACTTTCAGAAGGAGATGATAAATGTATCAAGCTGAGGTTCACTAAAGGAGGCGATGTCCTAAAGTACAAGTATATGTGATATACTTACTTCCCATGTATAAGTATAAAATTTACTCTTAAATAGAATATAGAAACTACTGTAAATGCTTTAAATTGTCTTTATATTTGACATCAGGTAGAAAGTGAATTTTAATTTTTTGTACTTTCTCCATACGTTACTTAACACAAAATTTGAGTCCTGTTTTACCTTTGTGTAATTCTTTTTAATTCTACGTGCTAACAGAAAAATCTGTCAAGCAGCTCTTTTCATTTTGTTTCTTCTAATTTTGTAAATAGCAGGAAGGCATTACATGTCAAGAAATTCACATAAGCCAATGAGGTTATAAAGGCTGCATTCAGAGAAAACAGTAACTTCCCAAGTATTGATTACTGAGCTAATAATTTAAATATTTGTCTTTCAAAACCAAACTCTAATAGACAAAACGAGTCTTGTTATTTTAAAGATTATTTGGAGGGAGTAAGCATTAAGAACATTTTGCACCCGATACATGTCATTAATAGTTTACATTAGCTTCCCCTATAAGGGAAGATACTCTCCTACTTTATAAATAGGTCTTGTGGGAAAATTGCTTCTTCCTTGAGGTTAAACAATCTGATATACATTTTTAATGTAGGGATAGTTTAAGGCAATTTGAAAGCTAACCCATGTTAGGTTGTAATATGCCAAACCTCTAAAATAAAAAAGACTTCATCAGTCATGGTGTTCTAAAGATTCATTAAGTTTGGCCTCCATGCTTTATGGAATACATAGAGAAGCTAGAAAATGTACTAAAAAGATGAAATAATATTTCTCAAGAGTTAAAAAGCAGACAATAGCTAAGTGGGATAAAATGACACATAGGAGAGAATGTTTAGGTATTAATAAATCCTAATAAAGTTAAACATATGAAAATTGTAAGAGGCAGGTGACAGTGATTACCAGGTCCTTTCCTAATTCATTAAGGAGGGAAAAGGGAGTGGTTTGAAATTGCAGTAGGAGAGATTTAGGGTAGATATCAGAAAGAACCTCCTAACTATGAAGGCTGCTGATCACTGAATAAAGGATATATCACATTCTGAAAGAGTTCCTTAGAGACATTTAAGAATGAGATATAAACTGTTTCCCCAGGGGTGGTTTAAAAGCAGTCCCACCCAATCACAGTGACATTAAGATTGTATTTTGAAGTCTTTTTAGATCCATTAGTGAAAGCTGGTCTGTCTGTGTGTGTGTGTGTGTGTGTGTGTGTGTGTGTGTGTGTGTGTGTGTGTGTGTGTGTGTGTGTGTGTGT
>NW_020837952.1:34715712-34834317 GCF_003676395.1 Aethalodelphis obliquidens
TGTGTGTGTGTGTGTGTGTGTGTGTGTGTGTGTGTGTGTGTGTGTGTTTAAAGGTGAAGAGATGTAAGCAATGGATTCCACAGCACAGTGACAGAGTTTAGTGGCATAATAAAAGTCAGATACCTTGTGAAGATGCTGTTGATAAAAGAGGGTCAGAAATCCTCAGTTTATGAAAACTAAGTATTGACTTTGAGGTTATTTTAAATAAAGCAGTGCATTGATAGAACCATCAGTTTTTATGAAAATTGGAGAAAACTACCATCTTTGCCCTGCCTTGAGAATATTTTAAAAACAGCAACTTTATAAAAAAAAACAAAAACAAAAAACCGCAGCAACTTTGTAAATAAAACAAAAAATTAGAATAGTTCTTAAAATAAAAAGTCAGAGTGCAAAGTATATCAGTTAGAGTTTAGTTCTCCTACTTCCCTTGCATCCAGATAAGGAAACGAAAGCTTAGGAAAGCTGAATGGATGGTTCAGGGTCACTTGCTTGTGGCAAAGACAGGGACAGAACCTTGGTGACTGTGGCACGCTGCCGAGACGCCTCCCCCACCTGCCCCACTTTTATGGGCTCATTCTTCCTGTCGACAGCTGGGAGTGTTGGTTGTTGAGACAAAGAGTCGGTTTCCTCTCCAGGAATTCATTCCCTCCTTCTCTGGGCATTGTCCTCTGCCAAAGGGAAGCTGCCTTGCCCATGCCTATACCTCTCTCCAGGGAGAGCCTGCATTCCATAACTGACTGGTGTTGGGCCTAGGGGAAACGCAAAGGACCATCTCTCTGCCTCAATACAGGACAATTCAGGACCCTTTGAAGGGGCCATTCAAGCTCCACCCCTGCCCCCCAAGGATCAGCTGAGGCCTCTGGTTCAATTGCATCACAGTTAGTTTCTCCACCTGTCCTGTCCTGTTTCCTCTACTTCACTTAGGAAAGACAATAGGAGTTTTCCAGAATGCTTAGTTTCTTTCTGTGCTGTCACTACTATGGAAGAAGATAGAGGAGGGAAGCAGTTAGTTGAAGGGTTAAAATTGGAAGTGAAATGGAAGAATAAATGGAGAAGGCAAAAAGAGGAAGTGAAATCAAAATACTTCCTTCTTCCTCCATCTCACGTTCCACTTGTACACAGAGACTGAGGGGAGCAGATGGACCCAAACTTCTTCCTGATTAGAAGTTGAACTTTTGTCTTTGGTGTCCCCCATTTTATTTTCTTACCTCCTAACTGATTTCCTTTTCTCTACTCATCCTCCAGATTTATGTAAACTAATGGATAATGTAAGCATATTCAATAGTTAGCTTTGAATTTTAAAATGAAGAGTTAGACTTTCTAGTTCTAAGATGATCATGACCTCAGCTTTTGTTCTAATCTACTCCTACTTTTGGAGAGATCCTATGAACACATCCTCTGTACTCACCGCCCCAGCAATACCCAGTGCATCTGTACTTCAGGGCTGACATCCTGATCACTGACCATCTTGGATATGATAGCAGCTGTGCTAGTCTAGAGAGGTATCTGCCAGCCACATGTGGCCACCTGCTTTTAATTAAAATTCAAGTTGTTAATTAATTAATAAGATGAAATTAATTAAAATTAAAAAAACAGTTCCTTAGTTGCACTAGCCACACTTCAAGGGCTCAATAGCCACATGTGGCTAGTATCTATCATATTGGACAGCTCCAATACAGAACATTTCCTTCACTGTAGAAAGTTCTGTTGGACAACTCTGTTAAATTAGACGTCTTCAGAGTATGGTCCTTACTATATTTTGCCCTAAGTGGACAGAACTGATTTAGGGTGACACATTTGGAGTGAAGTTCTGGATTGAGCCACATTTTAGGCTGTACCAACTTCCTAAACAATTAAGCTTCAGTGATCAGTGTCAGAAAGTCTGGAGACATTTTCTGCGTCCTAATCATATTACCTTCAAAATAACCTTTGTCCCTTCTCTTTCCATTTCATTGCCACCATTCTCAATAATCATGATAATGATGACAGTTAAAAGTTACTGAGTGCTTTCTATGTGCCAGATGCTCTGTGCTTCTTAGACAGCATCTCATTTAATTCTCATGACAATTTTGTGAGGCGGATAATATTATTATCTCCATTTTACAGATGAGAAAATTGAGTCAAAGTAATCAAGTGTCTTGCCCAAAGGCAAATAGCTGGTAAGTGAAAAAGCCAGAATTTCAGCCAATATTTGTCTGACCCCAGAGCCAGTCACTGATTACATTGCCTTTATCATCACAGACTTAGATGGCTGGAAGGCATCTGGCTCTTTACTGGTCCTTATTTTCTTCCACTTACAGTTAAGATTGGGTACTGCTGTCAGACTAATTTTTCTTAAATTTCACTTTCCTCCTTAAAAATTTTAACGTCTCTATTTTGCTCTGCATCTACTTCATGACCTGACCTTTTTAAAAATGAGTTTTATTGATTTAATTTTGTAATTTATAGAAGTGTATAATTTATTTCAAAATGCATAAGCTGATGACTTTTACTGTTCAGGATTTTTTTTTTTTTTTTTTTTTTTTTTTGCGGTACGCGGGCCTCTCACTATTGTGGCCTCTCCCGTTGCGGAGCACAGGCTCCGGATGCGCAGGCTCAGCGGCGATGGCTCACGGGCCTAGCCGCTCCGCGGCATGTGGGATCTTCCCAGAACGGGGCACGAACCTGTGTCCCCTGCATCGGTAGGCGGACTCTCAACCACTGCGCCACTAGGGAAGCCCTGTTCAGGATTTTTTTGATTAAAACATTCATTTTATTGTTACTCTTGTATATGACTGATTGCGGCCAGGCTTTTTCCATCCTCTATATATTTCTGCATACAACCAACTTGAACTGACTGCCCATTTTCTTTAAAGAGTGTTTTCTACTTCTAATCAGAACAGTCTCCTTAGATTTCTGGAACATGATTGCTTTCAGAGTACAGTCTGGGCTCCACATTTTTCCATTTAATCACATACTCCCTTGAATTGCCTACTGACATTTTGTATTTATTAATGGGTTTAATAAACACCTACTGGTTGACTGAAATCATATGAAAATAAATTTAAAATTATGTTTCTAAATCCTAGTAACAAGAAAGGAGGCCAGAGATATTATTATCTAGGAAATATGAAGTGACCAGTCCTGTCTCAAATGAATGTTGAACATTTCAGTATCAAAATGCTAAGTACATCTTTTTTTTCAAACATCTTTATTGGAGTATAATTGCTTTACAATGGTGTGTTAGTTTCTCCTTTATAACAAAGTGAATCAGCTATACATATACATATGTCCCCATATCTCCTCTCTCTTGTGTCTCCCTCCCACCCTCCCTATCCCACCCCTCTTGGTGGTCACAAAGCACCAAGCTGATCTCCCTGTGCTATGTGGCTGCTTCCCTCCTCAGAACCATTTTTTTTTTTTAGATTCCATATATATGTGTTAGCATGCGGTATTTATTTTTCTCTTTCTGACTTACTTCACTCTGTATGACAGTCTAGGTCCATCCACCTGGCTACAAATAACTTATTTTCATTTCTTTTTATGACTGAGTAATATTCCATTGTGTATAGGTGCCACAGCTTCTTTATCCATTCATCTGTCGATGGACATTTAGGTTGCTTCCATGTCCTGGCTATTGTAAATAGTGCTGCAGTGAATATTGTGGTACATGACTCTTTTTGAATTATGGTTTTCTCAGGGTATATGCCCAGTAGTGGGATTGCTGGGTCGTATGGTAGTTCTATTTTTAGTTTTTTAAGGAACCTCCATACTGTTCTCCATAGTGGCTGTATCAATTTACATTCCCACCAACAGTGCAAGAGGGTTCCCTTTTCTCCACACCCTCTCCAGCATTTATTGTTTGTAGATTTTTTTTTTTTTTTTGCGGTATGCGGGCCTCTCACTGTCGTGGCCTCTCCCATTGCAGAGCACAGGCTCCGGATGCGCAGGCTCAGCGGCCATGGCTCACGGGCCCAGCCGCTCCGCGGCATGTGGGATCTTCCCGGACCGGGGCACGAACCCGTGTTCCCTGCATTGGCAGGCGGACTCTCAACCACTGCGCCACCAGGGAAGCCCTATTGTTTGTAGATTTTTTGATGATGGCCATTCTGAGTGGTGTGAGGTGATACGTCATTGTAGTTTTGATTTGCATTTCTCTAATGATTAGTGATGTTGAGCATCTTTTCATGTGTTTGTTGCCCATCTGTATATCTTCTTTGGAGAAATGTCTGTTTAGGTCTTCTGCCCATTTTTTGTATTGGGTTGTTTGTTTTTTTGACATTGAGCTGCATGAGCTGCTTGTAAATTTTGGAGTACATCTTTTGAGAAGAATTGTGAGATAACCTACATGTACCATGACATGAACTGCTTTTAGTGCTCAACCCATCTTTATAGCTCTAGCTGAAAGTAACCAATTGTTGGCAAATAATACTTTCAATGGTATAAGTCTTAGAAGAAATTACATCAAAATCAGTCGAAATACAACTAAACTTTGGCTTCTTTGTGGAAGTTCTGGAAAATGCATTAATTCCTCAAGAATGTCAGCCTTAAATATAGTTAATGGAAGTGTGGGTTTACACGTGGGTGGGGAGGGAGGAACGATGCAAGAGAAAAAAAATACTGAGTTGCCTTTCAGAAAAAAAATTGTCCGTTGAAAGAACACTGAGTTCAGTTTGGAGTAAAACAATTTGGGGATTTGAGTCCATTCTTTGTTGCTTACTGTGCGCCCTTTGCAAGTCTCTTACCCTCTTTGATCTTCATTATTCTTATCTGTAAAATGTGGATAATGATAACAGTGGGAGGAAAATTAATGAACCACCCCCCGCCCCGAAGATGTCCATGTCTTAATCCCTGGAACTTGTGAATGTGTTATGTTACATGATAAAAGAGGCTTTGCAGATGTGATTAAAGATATGCACCCTGAGACGGGGAGTTATCCTGGAGTGTTAGAGTGGGCCCAATCTGGTCACACAGACACTTAAAACTGGGGAAACTTTTCCCGGCTGAAATCAGAAACATGTCATGAAAAATGAGGCAAGAGAGATGTGAAAAATGAAAGGGATTCACCCTAATGTTGCTGGCTTTGATGGAGGGAAGAGGCCATGAGCTGAGGAATGGGGCAGACACTAGGAGCTGGAATGGCTCTCACTTGACAGCCAGCAAGGAAACGGGCACTTTAGTCCTGCAACTGCAAGGAACTAAATTCTATCCACAACCTGAATAAGCAAGAAAAACAATTGTCCCCTAAAGCCCCCAGAAGGAAACACAGCTCTGCCGACACTGTAATTTTAGCCTGATGAGACCCTTGTTGGAATTCTGACCTGCAGAACCGTAAAATAATAAATTTTTGTGTTTAATTCAGTAAATTTGTGGCAATGTGTTATGCAGCAATAAAAAACTAATACAATAACACTATCAATCTACCTCACAGGGTTGTTGTGTGATAATGTGTATAAAAATGCATCGGAAATTGTAAAGCAGCATACACAAGCTAATTGGTATCATTGATGCTCTCAGCGTTATCAGGCTCTATCTTACTCTTGAATTGCCAGCTATTAAAATGCCAGTCTTAGAAATAATAGGTACCATTTTTCTGAGCATCTATTCTGTGCAAGATATTGAACATACGCAACATAACTTAATCTGTACCATGATTATGTGAGCTAGAAAGCATTATGCCATTTTACATATGTGGGACCTGCCAAGAGATTTAACTCTATTGGATTTTATCAGATTTATACTATCTTTTAAACACTTTTTAAAATTTAAAATATATTTAAATTATTTAAAAAATTGAATTATAATTGGCATATAACATTATGTTAGTTTCAGGTAAGATTTATATTGTTAAGGGTTTATCTGCCTTTAGGCAACAGGGTGGGAGAAGTTTAGAAATGTAGTTCCAAAGTACTAGGAGAAAATTGTTGTAAGTTTTTCTTTGCTCCTTTTTGATCACTAAAGAAGAAAATTAAAATAGAACTTATCAGAAAGAGATGCAGCACTTGAAGTGATTAAATATAAGCCATTATCCAGAGTGTGTTTACCTTTAGATCTTGGTTGGAAGATCCCTCCTGCTGAACTGTGGGCTCTGATCAGACAGGTCCCAGGGAGGTGTCTACTGTGTGCATACTCTGTGTGATGAGAAAAATTAAAGAAGATGCTCAGTTTGAAAATGAGGCTTAAGGTACAATGCTTTGAATCCTGAAATCCCAAACATATCTCTATGGAAGGAAATATTCTTTGAAAAATTAATTGAAGATGTTCAACCCCACACTTGGAGATATTCTTCCAAACAGCTGCAGACTTCAGTGATGCTCTTTCCTATGGTCAGAACAAAACTTTGTTTTTGGCAAAGAGAGAATGCTGGAAATGGCAGGTCATAGGAAGGTAAGCAAATAGGGAAGATAAGCAAATATCCTGGATTACTTAATGATTTTGATGCTTTTTCCCACATTTAAAGGCATGTGTTCTGGCGATTCTAGTTGTTACTTGAGTTTCTGCACCCTTGTTCTTCAACTCACATTCTGATAAAAGGTGTTTGTCGAAGTTTGGGGATGTAGACTGTAGCCTTGGAAAAAAATGTCTTGACTAGATAAAGTTAAAGAAAACACACCCATACACTCATGACATTTAGTTTTAGGGCCAGTCCTATGGAAAGCTGTGAAGTAGGGAGATTTTCTCTTTCCTAAAACTTTGCACTTCCCTATTTTCTGTGCTTTCTTCCATTTCAAAATCTTCCACTTCCAGATCCAAAAATACTCTTATGTTATCCTCATCCTTCACAATATTTAATAAACTGATTTACCCTTCTACATTATTGACGTACCTTAAGGGTATCTGCATTTTAATGGAGACCTTGGTAGGTGTGGTTATTTCAAAGGAAAGGATGTTTCGTGGTAACACTGCAGGATCTATGGGTTCTTGAAGCATCTCAAAACAACATTAATTAGTAAGCAGTTGCCTATTTCAGCTCAATATCATTCCCTTCTCAGCCCAGTAGCTGAGTGTGGGTGCAGCTAATCTTCTTGGCACTAGTTGCTGGCTGTTCAATAGAATCCACCATTATTTAGGTATTTTAGTTTTAATCAACATCTCACTAGGACTCTGAGTAATAAAAACAGATATCACTCATAGTCATCAAGCATTAAATCCATATTAACAATTAGTCCCAGAAAACTTACACTACTATGAGAAATATGGCAGAAAAGCTATATCCTTAAGTCTCTATTTCCTGCAAAGTGTGGGTTATACCTACCCATAAATCTGACCCAGATTAAAGGCTGATGCTAATGGCAAGTGTTCAGTACACGCTTGTTGAATAGGCCATGCCTTAAACAACTGGGCTTTGTGCCCTGGAATAGGACACATAGGACGGTCAGAGAAATGGGGCTAATTTCTCATATTGGTGACTATTTGAGATTGATGGAAGCCTATAAGACATATGATTTTCTATCTCAACTTTGTGCCAAACAAAGTGTTTTACATGAGAGTAGAAGGGTTTGGAATGCTCTCTTACAACTTGCTTCCCCAGTCAGTTGCAGGGAACCACTCTGTCACAGGTCTGAGTTACTTTTGCATTCTAAGTGTTCTTCTGATGCTTTGAAAGAGGCCTAATCAGCTCTGTATCCCAGGGAAGACTGGAGAAGAGGAACTGACTTGCCAGGGGCATTCTTTCACCCCTCGCTGGGTAAATCCACAATTGCTCGCTTTTCCTGGGGAAAGAATTAAACTCCTGGTACCATTGATGATGTGGATATTTAGGATCTTGTTTTGAATCTACTAATATTTGACTGTGTCAATTAGATAGAAAAATAACAAATTATAGAAATAGATATTCGGATTTTATCCAGGGCACATTTCATATATCATTCAGACAACTTAGCAATTCACGCAAAGAGTACCAAAATGATGACATCTGCACTATGCGGTGGTCAAAACCATATGCCTTATGTTCACTGTAAACCCCTCCCACAGAATTCATCACTTCAATCTGATCCATTTTACCTCCTACATAGTTCTTGTATATGTCCCTTTCTCTTTAGCCCCACTGCTATTGCACCAGTTCAAGTTCTCCTCACTTTTATCTTTACCTTTATTTTGACATAATTTTCTACTTAAAGATAAATTGCAAAAATAGTAAAAGAACTTTTATATACACTTCACCCAAATTCCCCAAATGTCAATGTTTTATAATATTTTCTTTCTTTTCTTTCTCTCTAAGCATTTTTTCCCTGAACTGTTTGAAAGTAGACATGAGGCATCTTTACCCCCCAATACCTCATTATGTTTTTTTTTTTTTTTAATAGTTCAATTTTATTTATTTATTTATTTATATATTTTTTGGCTGTGTTGGGTCTTCGTTTCTGTGCGAGGGCTTTCTCTAGTTGCGGTGAGTGGGGGCTACTCTTCATTGCGGTGCGTGGGCCTCTCACTGTCGTGGCCTCTCTTGTTGCGGAGCACAGGCTCCAGACACGCAGGCTCAGTAGTTGTGGCTCACGGGCCCAGTTGCTCCGTGGCATGTGGGATCTTCCCAGAACAGGGCTCGAACCCAGGTCGTCTGCATTGGCAGGCAGATTCTCAACCACTGCGCCACCAGTGGTTTCCTTCCATTATGTATTTTTTATATTTCCTTCCATTTATATTTATATTTCCATTTATCCATTTATATTTCCTTCCATTATGTATTTTTTAAAAACAAGGGCTTTGGGGCTTCCCTGGTGGTGCAGTGGTTGAGAGTCCGCCTGCCGATGCAGGGGACACGGGTTCGTGCCCCGGTCCGGGAAGATCCCACATGCCGCAGAGCGGTTGGGCCCGTGAGCCATGGCCGCTGAGCCTGTGTGTCCGGAGCCTGTGCTCCGCAACGGGAGAGGCCACAGCAGTGAGAGGCCTGCGTACCGCAAAAAAAACAAAAAAAAACCCCAAGGGCTTTTTATTACATAACTGCAGTACAAGAATCAAAATCAGGAAATTAACATCTATATAACACTATTATCTAATTTACAGACCTAATTCAGATTTCACAGTTTGTCCTGTAATGCCCTTGCATCAGGAGAAAACACTGTGTCGTGTGCGGCATTCAGATCTCATGTCTCTTTAGTCTTCTTTCACCAGGAACAATTGTTCAGTCTTTCTTTGCCTTTCATGACATTGACATTTTTGAAGTGGATGGGCTAATTATTTTGTACACTGTCCCTCAGTCTGGGTTTGTCTGATGATTCTTCATGATCAGACTCAAGTATGGATTTCTTCTCAGGGAATCATATAGGGAAACACAAGATATCAGTTTGACCCATTCGTGGTGATGCCAACTTGATCATCTAGTCAAGGTGGAGTCTGCTAGTTTTTTTATGTAAAGTTAATAATTTTCCTTTGTTATGGGTAAGTATCTCATTGGAAGAACCTCATCATTTTTCACCAGGATTACACTATAGCCTGTGCTGGATAACTTTTATTAGCTTTGTCGTGTCCCCGTCCCAACTTTCTGCATCCTTCTTTGTGGCCTCCAACATTGACCTGTGTGGACTGAGTTAACCTGGTCTACTGGCTTCTGGGTGGGTTTGGTCAATGAGGAGTCCTGCAGGAGATCTGAAGAGGGTAGAGAGTGAGTCCAGAGATACGTCCCCTGGGTTTCTTCTCCACAGGTTTCCCCCTCCTTTTCTCCCAAGACAGATGACGTTCCTCATTTGAAGGTTGGGGCATTTCTCAGCCTGCAGTTCTGGGTTTTATAACTGCCCTCTCCCCTTGTAGTCCCAAGTCTAGGGGTGGAGCACATCCCTTGCAGTTTCTCTACATTTCTTACATTCTTCCCACACCTTTGTAGACTCCCCTTACATTTCCCAATTTGAACATGTCATCCATTTCTTGCAAGGACCGTTAACAGTCTCCGACGGCATTGGTACTTCCTTTCTTTCCCATATTCTCAGTTGCAGATACTCTGGTCTTCACCAGTCTCACTTCTGACTTGTTCTTATGACAGCCCTGACGCAGGCAAAAGGTACATTCGATGCCAAAGGCATCAGTGAGGCAGATCTAGGATGAGCTTTTCTGCTCTGGAGCCAGTCCTCCAGCATGCTTGTGGCCTTTCCCTCACTCCCACATCTCTGGCATAACATGTGCCAGCAGACTTCTGCCTTGGTTTGCTGCTTAGCATCTGACTTCCTACGTGGGTGGAGTTCTCCTCTGACCCAGTTTCTTTTTTGATGAGGGCTCTAATATTCTGCTTCACTCTGTTGGCCCCTTTCTCCAGATGCTGGGCCCTCATCCCCAGACTCCCACACATTTTGGGGGATCCTGTTTATGTCAGCATTTTTCTGTTTGCCCTGCCAGACTCCTTTCCACCCTTTTCCACCTTGTTTTCTCCCTCCCTTCTCCATACTGATCCATACGAACCTACCAACACTTGCCTTCTGGCTCCAGCTGGGTCTGGCCAACGGGGGAGCCCTGGCAGGAGATTCCAGGGAGTGACTTGAGTGAGATCAGAGTATTTATATTTCTAGCTTCTTCCCTCTGGGGTTACCGTGAGCTGCTCACTTCCTCCTAAAGGTCAGAGCTCTGCTCCAGGTGGTCCTCTGCTTCCAGATTCTAGGAATTGCCTTCACTCCTCACCCCTTCTAGCTAGGGATGGTTACGGCCTAGCTAGGTATCGGGTCATTGTATTTTCCCTTGTGATTTCATCCTACAACTTTAGAAACAGTCCCTTAATTGAACTTTCTTGAATTTTCCTAACCTGAGTGTGATGGATGCTTCCTTCTAGGACCCTGACTGATGCAGATTTCTGTGGTGACAACCGCATCTGTCTTGGTAGATCGCTTGCTGCCTGAAACCTCATTTTGCCAAACTGTACTTGCTCAGTGGATCTCAGATACTGAAGACTGCTGCAACCAAGCTAGAGGATCACTGTGCCCTTTTGGACTGGTCATTTAACGGTAGACTACCTCCTTGGGCACCAGCCCTATAGCTGGGTCAGTTTCTCCCAGCTTTGTCCCTGCCCAGTCCTGGCCTCATTTCCCTCATTACTTAGGCTGTTGAAGTATTAGCATGCCTTGTAGCAGAAGCAACACCTGTCCAGGTGAAAATAGGAGTCTCCTTGTCTGTAAGCTATATGAGACAGACTTTTAGTCTGGACCTGCCCCTTATGATGATGGATGGACCCCAGAAAGGTAGCCTTCTAATCCAGTTGTCCTATGGATGCAAAGAAGTAGCTAAAATATTTATATATGAACCACCAAGGACATGCTTATCAATATGATTGCATAATGTAGTTTGCTAATTTAAATTTGTAGTTATTTTAGATATTGAAAAATGAGTATAAATTGGCTTCATTCTACAAGAATTTACTGTCAAGAAAATTCTGTACCTACTTGATAACCTATAAATCTCTCCATTTATGGAGATATTTGAAAGTGTTTTAAAAATTGAGCCAGTAGATTACTAGCCATGTTTTAGTATTTTTTAGCATACTGTTTTTAGGATAATAAAAATTTCACCGTAACTCAGAAATGCATCTTTTTATCTTAAATCGTACCATGTATGAAGGATAATTTGTAGCAAAACGTCCTAAACTACAATATGTTACTTTGAAGCATTTCTGGTTCAGATTGCATCATGAAATCATTATATTTAGAGTTTTCTAGTAAGTTATTTTAATAGTATATTAACTTGTTTGTTGGTCTTGTGTAAACTTTATACCTTTTAATGGGATATTACCTACTATAACATTTTGGAATTGCTATTTTGGACTCAGTTTTGAGTTGGTAGGTTCATCATTTGACAGGCTTTGCTATTTGTCTTATGCTACATGATTAATGGTCTCAGTCCAGTTCCTAATGGGCTTGTGTTTATTTCTGTTGAGGTTGGCATTAATAGGTCTTCTCAGCAAAGATGCCAAGGACTGACCTGGAACAGACTCTAAATTAATTCTCAGTTTTGAAGATGTTCCTTCTAGGTCAGGATTGAGGCCAACTAGTAGCACCATACACTGTAGCAGAATTGTCACTGCTGTGTTTCTTCTATTCCATGAATGGGAGGAGGGGCATCAAAACTAGTCAATGATGTTAAATAAATTCACTAGTTGGAAGGCAAGCAATCCTAGATAGGATCTCGCTTGAAATGTTTTAAGGCCTAATCCACTTACAGTAAAGATAGATATAGGAGGAATTTTCAGTAAATTTCATAAGCAGTTGTGTGAAATCCTGATAATAGCCAGTGCTTTAATATTGAGAGATTAGCTGTTTTGTCCCCCACCCCCAAATTTATTGAGTAATTGTCAAATATAATTGTATATATTTAGTGTACAACATGATGATTTGATACACATATACATTGCAGAATGATTACCAACATCAATATAATGAACATGTCCATCACCTCACGTAGTTAATCTTTTTTTTTTTTGTGGTGAGAAAGGTGAAGATCTACTCTCAGCAACTTCCAAGTATACAATACCACATTATTAACTATAGTCACTATGTTGTACATTAGATTTTTAGAACTTATTCTACCTATAACTGAAAGTTTGTATCCTCTGACCTACATCTTTTTTTGTCTATGCCGCCTATTTGACCCTTCTTTTCTATTTGTGCAGTTACCAAAAAATAAGCAGGAAGAAGAAAAAAGAACTTAGGAAAAGGAGAGCCCAAAATAGATTGATAAAATTATGTTTTAGTATTATCAGTTACATTATATTAGATATACTAATTTCACCCCAGTTAATTCAAGAGCTGTCTGCATCCCTTTGCCATTTGAAATAGAAGCATAGAATACTAGTGTTTGGAGGGACTCTAGAAATGATTGGTTCAACTCTTGATTTATCAATTAGGAAAGTGCCTGGACATGTCACAGCTAGGTCTCAATTTGGTAATAATATTATCCTATTTTTTTTAAATGGCTGTGATAAAATGATATAATAATTTTGCTTGCAGATTTTTAAAAAATTGTTGGGAAGGGTAGTCTAAAATTTTATTAATTGTTGTTTTACTTGAACAAGCTCATGGTAATGAAGCAGAGGATAATTGTACAACTATCAGAAGCCTGAAAGAGGTAGAGCTAATTAACACATAGGATTTCCTACCCCTGCTTCCTGGATTTTATTAAAATTTCTGCTTGTCCACTGCTTGACCTCTTATAGACTTGGTCTAGTCTATTGCTAGCCCTCGACCTGGGAATCTATGCTATTTAACTTTGTTGTGTTATACAATATAGAAGGTGAGTGGAAAAATAAAAAGGAGCCTCGTGGTAAATGAGATTTGGACTCCCCCAGACATCTTTATCTAGCAGTGCAAACCAACCTGCTAATGGAAACACCCAAAGTCCCGTGCCCATATCTTAGCTTCCAGATATACTGTGGCTGTGAAGTGGCAGAGGTAGGGAAAAGTATCAGTTCATTTATGGAAACCTTTCTTGCTATTTTGATATCTGAAAACTGAAAGCTGAAATTTTAACCACTGGCAATGAGACTGCTGTCATGATGCTAATGTTCAAGCAGGTTCCATTCTATCAGTCATGTTCTCATAGAGCTATACCCCTTCATCCCCTGAAGACCAGACAAACATAAGATGATGCTATCACTTTCTGGAAAATAACTTCTCCCAGATTGAATACTTAGGTGACAAAGTGATGATATATTCATTCATGGACAAGGTAACCTAGCAGGCCCTTTTGATAACTGAATTGAGAAACTACATTACTACTCTAATTTGGTTGCTCCTTAAGTAGGTTAATAGTTTACCTTAAGGTTAAAATCAGTTTAAGTAAACATGAGAAAAGTTGCTGAAATGCCTCCCCACTCCTAACAGTGACTTAAACTTACTAAGTTAGCTGAGCCCCAGGTGTTTGCACCCTGCCTCATTTTTCTTATCAACCAGCCTACAGGCTTTAAACACATGACAGTTGAAACACTGTAATATTGAGGTCAGAGGAAAACTGGTCCCCAGCTAAAGCTGAGTATCACTGGCCAGCTGCTGATACCATCCTGAGGCACCAACTGACTGACCTCAGCTTTACAAAACACTGAATAATTTTCAGGCCTAAGGACAGGCCACATGGTTTGGGCTTTTGAACTTGATGTTTTTATGTCAAAATTAGCTTTGGGATATATACAAACTGCCATAACTAATTGTCTTCGTTTCTGAAAATGTGGCTTTAAAGCAGGGGAATATCAATTACTAGTTAAGTAAAATTATCTCACAAATGCCTTGCATTTACAAAATGCTTTCACATGCACTGTCTTCTCCGATTCTCCTAACAATCCAGCGGAGCAGGCCAGAAGATAGTTTTATTCTATTTTACAGATAAAAAAACGGAGAGTTATAAAGGCTGAGAGATGTTCCCAGGGACACTACAGAACTGATATCTGATCTTCTGGCTCCTAGCCCAGTGCCTTTCCATTGTGCCACATGGGCTGTCTGAGAGAGACAGACCTGCATTCAGCCAGCCAGCTGATCAGCTAAAATGGACTGACCACGTACTAGTAATTGTATCCAAGGTATATATAGTTTTTTTCTTTGTAAATCTAAAATGACTAGGTAAATAATTTCACTTATTCGGTATTCATGTTGATTAAAGAGTATGCAATATAGCAAATTCATAAATTATCTCAAAAAATTTGGATAAGAAATCACATTCCATAAGTACAGAAGCAATAATTTAAAAGTATCTTTGTTGGGATTTTCACCCTGGTTTCCCTGAAAGTCTATACTCAATATCGTGTGGTCCAGGTTTCTGCATTTATACAAAAAAAAGTTTCCATTTAGTGTTCAGAAAGGCAATCCATTTTTGGGGCCCATAGAGTCAAGGAAAGGGAAACATGAACAAACCTAGAAAGATTAAAATCAACAAATTATTATCTAATCCTATATCATAGAAAAGAAGGAAGAGAAAGGAAGGAAGGAAGGAAGGAAGGAAGGAAGGAAGGGAAAGAAACTGGACAAATAGTAAAAGTCTGAAACAAAAGGTTTTGTCAAATATTATTCTGTAATTTTACATGTCTGCTAACATATGGACATTTTAACTCTGCTATTCCTAGACATCTGAAGCATATTCTAGCTCCGTCTTCTGTGGTTTCTATATTCTGGTGCATTTTTGCTCCCTGAAAGCTTCCCTTTTCTTTTCCATAAACATAGTTTCACATCTAGTATGGCATTTGCTTTACCCGTGCTTCACTCATCCTACCAGACATTCCACAATATTTATGAATAATCTTAGTCTTACTCTGTCCTCTTGCTCCCTCCGACAAAAACTCTAACTTCAAAGATCAGAGAGCAGAGTTTCAGAGTTGAAAAAGTAAGCACAGACATCCCCTGATTCAGGTGGGTCCAATTAATATATAACTTTCATGCCTATGTCACCAAGATATGAATACTGGAGAATGAACACCCTAAAAATGGCAAATCTTCTGGTGATCATACCCATCCCCACTTCTTTTTTGTGGTCATACCTTTTTGGTGTTCTTAGGAAACTTAAAGAAATACAGAGATCATTTAGCAGGAAAAATCTTAGGAGATTTTACTTAGCACATGGTGTTTACTACACAATGGAGTCAGACACTAACCTAGATTAAGCCTGATTCTAAGGCAAATTTTTATATAGATTTTGAATTTATGCTTCCACTGTAGCCAAAGAAGATATGTGATTGGCACCTCCAACTAAAACTCTGCATGTGGAGATCTGCTGGTGTTACTACCACAGTTCAGGGATATTATCAATTAAGTAGATTTTTGTGGGATGCTACAAGGACCTGGCCATCAGGTAAAACACTGATACATCACTAAAAGGCAACATTAGCAGCTTCTCATGGACCGCATGCTGACAGAAGCACAGAGACTAAACTGTCGAAGGGGTGAAACACTGTTGAGGTAGTGGTCTGGAATTTAAGTCAAAGGCAAATCAGAGGAGGAGGAAGTAGAGATGAACATTATGTCTGAATCCTAAATTTCAGAACGAGACAGGGGCTGGGGCAAACTCACTTGGATTCCAGGCCCAGTTGCGGAGTGTTCAAGAAAGATGTGTCTTTTCATGCAAGCCACCTAAGTGTCCACCAACAGAGGGAATGGATAAAGAAGATGTATGTATCTGTACACACACACACACACACACACACACACACACACACACAATGGAATATTACTCAGCCATAAAAAGGAATGAAATAATGCCATTTGCAGCAACATGGATGGACCCAGAGATTATCATACTAAGTGAAGTAAGTCAGACAGAGAAGGACAAATATTATATGATATCACTTATATGTGGAATCTAAAAAATAATAACAAATCAATGTATTTACAAAACAGAAACAGGCTCAGATATAGAGAACAAACTTATGGTTACCAAAGGGGAAAGGGGGGGATAAATTAGGAGTATAGGATTAACAGATACACACTACTGTATAAAAAGTAGATAAACCACAAGGATTTACTATATAGCACAGGGAACTATATTCAGTATCTTGTAATAACCTATAATGGAAAAGAATCTGAAAAAAAAAAAACTGAATCACTTTGCTGTACACCAGAAACTAACACAACGTTGTAAATCAACTATACTTCAATTAAAATAAAATAAAACAAAATAAAGTCAAGGATAGATCTGACTTAGGGGAAATAGAGAAGCTAGTAAAGGGATACAAATTTGCAGTTATAATATGAATAAGATCTGAGGATCTAATGTGTAACATGGTGAATATACATTGAATTATACAATTAAAATTTGCCAAGAGAGTAGAACTTAAATGTTCTCACCAAAAAATAAAGTAATTGATAAAAAATTGTATCTTTTGGCCATACTTTCAGAAATAACACGACAGGAATTCCAATCAATTGGGCGGAGCACATTGGAGGATACTATGGTTGATTAAAACTCTTCCTCTATTTATTTGCTTGTTTGTTTATTTAATTTTTGTAGCTGTAGATCATAGGATTCTTGGCTTACTTACAGGAACGTGGAAACTGTCTACAATGAGATTTTGTTAGCCACATGACATTCATCATGTCACGGGAGTCAGATAAAGTCCTAGTTCAAGCTAACATAAAACTTTTACAAGTATTTTAAAGGTCTGATATTGTACTCTTCTCCAACCTTCTAAGTCTACCCCTCCCCTGCTTATCAGGGTCGCCCATTTAACAAGGGGAACAATTTTGTCCAGGAGCTTTGAATTATTCTTTGTTATTTACAGACTCTCAATGTCATGGTATCCTGAATTATTGGAAGTTTATGTATTGGTTTCATCAGAGACAGCTGGAGATAGCAGAAATGTTCAAAAGTGACTAGTTGGGGCAACAGAAACAATCAAAGGAACACAATAAAAGTTACTATCTGTCCATTCTTGGTTCCCTGCCTTGGTGTCACAGAAAACTCCTAGCGGAGAATTGGAGGAGCGCAGTAGGTTCTATACCTCTCTTTTTTTTTTTTTTTTTTTTTTCCCCGTACGCGGGCCTCTCACTGCTGTGGCCTCTCCCGCGGCGGAGCACAGGCTCCGGACGCGCAGGCTCAGCGACCACGGCTCACGGGCTCAGCCGCTCCACGGCACGTGGGATCCTCCCGGACCGGGGCACGAACCCGTGTTCCCTGCATCGGCAGGTGGACTCTCAACCACTGCGCCACCACGGAAGCCCTCTATACCTCTTTTGAATATTAGAAGTTCAATCTCTGTAAACTCAGATGTATGAAACCTTAATTTAGCAATATCACTCAATACTGAGAAGGTCTTAAATCAATCTATGGGCAGTGGGTCCTGGGCAACTGCTCTGGATTTTAGCCTCAAAATGTGTGGGTTCAACTCAAGACTCATCTGGAGGTTTGTAGGCAATCATATATGTAATTGTATAGAAATGTATAGTTTTAGAATTGATAAAGTTACAGACATTGCCTAGAAGCTGATGAGAATTCACTTTTCTACAATTACTGAAGTGCATTTGTGGTGGCAGAAAGCAAGAATTGTCTGATGGGCCCTGCGAGTCTAAGGAACCCTGCTTGTATCTCACCTCTCAGGGTTATCTGTGTGACCTCTCTGGTTCCTGTCAAGTAGGAGGTGTATCACTGTTTCCCAGCTTTTTTTTTTGACTCGATCACCTTTCAATGAAATAAATAATCTATCCAAGGTCCCTGGGAGTTAAAAATAATTATTATTACCTGTGTGAAATATAACTGGTTTGAAAGGCAAGTAAAATGTTCAAATCAGTATGTCTTCAAAGGTTACTATACACATTTTTATTCTTTTTCTTAATATTGTTTTATATATATTGAGCATTAGTCATGATATATTTAAATATATCATTCAGCTTTAGAAAATATTTAATTTTCTTTTTCTTTTATAAATTGAGGTATAACTGACATACATTATATTAGTTTCAGATGTACAACATCATGATTTGATGTTTGTATATATTGCAAAGTGATCACCACAACAAGAGTAGTTAACATCTGTAACCACACATAGTTAACAGAATGTTTTTTCTTGTGATGTGAACTTTTAAGATCAATTCTCTCAGCAACTTTCAAATGAGCAATACAGTATTATTAACTATAGTTGCCATGCTATACATGACATCCCTACGAGTTATTAAGAAAAAGCTTAATTTCCTTTAATTTTCCTGAATTTTATTTTACGAGAAAAAGCATAATTTGTTGATGAATCATTTAAAAATAATATTACATCATGTTTCTTTGGGGGTTAAATACGTATTAAAATATATACTAAAATCTAACTGCCTATTATGCATCAAACCTTGAAAAGCCACTTTTGTAGCTATACTTAGAATTTTAACATTTAAAACAATTTTGCTTTAAAAAGGAGCTATCTTATTTTCATATTTTTGTCTTTTGTTTCTAAATGGTAAGATAAAAGAGAAGGCTTCAAGCTGCTATTCTCAAGCACTTATCCACAAATAACACATTGAGAGTTTAGAAGGTTTTTATTCCTAACGAATTATAAGTAAAATTGGATAAAATCTTATTATATTTTCCCTATTCAACAGTGATTTTTAAAGTACTAGACATACATTGATATACTGTATAAAAATTTTTTGAATTTATGAATTCAGTGTTGATCATCTTGAAAGAAATGTTCAGAATTGTCATTTTTATGCTTCTTATCAGGATTGTATGTTGCAAACCATAGAACCTATTCTTGAAAACTCACGCAAAAAGTGAATTGACTGGAAGGCCATGGGTGACTCACACATCAAAGGAAGCTGAAGGGCCACGTTAGGAACAGCAAGAACGTGGAAAGCTCTTGGGTTTTGTGAGCAGTAGGTAATTTGAATAGTCCTCTTAAAGTGTCATCACAGAGATGAATCAGCTCTGTCATTCTTTCCTGTCCCAGAAAAAGGAATTGGGTTGGCCTGCTCTGGGTCACATGCTCACTGTGTGGCTATGGGAAAGAGAGACATCTTGACTGACAGTTCCACTTATATGGTACCCACCAGGAAAAAGGTGCTGATGCTTTCCCATAAGAAAATTGTGGCGGTGTCATCAGAAGGTGCTGGGTGAACATGAAAAACACATGTCAATATGTATGTCTTTCTGTCTCCAAACAGTGGTCCCTTATAGGTGTTAAATTATACAATACACAACTAAGAATAAAAATTATTTTAAGCTGAAGAGCAAATAAAACACTAAACTAGTAGTATTAGCCTGGATAGTAAACTGACTAAATGATTGTCTTGAGAATATCCCTCTCATCTCCACTGGATGCCATGAATGGTCATTTGATAAATTCTTGGAGGCTCTAAGATGCATCTAATTTAAAGGAAAACATCTGAACAATTATTTTACTTATCAATTTTAAAACATATCCCCTCCCCTATGCGTAGCAGAAATTTGCTGTTTTAGGCTTCTTGGTATTCATTGCACTTTCCTGTAGCAATAGTATCTTAGTTTTCCATTTGTCTCATGAGTAAACAACTTCATCCTTAGCTCTAGTAATGGGCCCTGATTGACTGAAGCCCAGTTCATTCTCTTGACCACAAGGATTAGGTCCCATAAACCAACCTGGGCTAAAGAAAAACCAGAATATATTTTCCAGAGATTTCTGGAAAAAGAGAATCCTTGTTTTTCTTCAGTATTTATCTGGAGAGACATTTTCTCTTTCTCTGGATGATATGGAATGCAGATGTGAGGCCTGATACTGCTGCAGCCATTTTGCTACAATGAGGAATATCAAGTTTGAAGTCAAAGTTGATATAAGGAAGAGAGTAAAACCAAGAGAATTGTAGAAAAATGGAGTTGGGGCAAACTCCAACAGAAATTGTCATTAGTTGTGGACCGAAAATGAGGGAGCCTAAAATGTATTTGATCATTTATGCTAGTTGGAGTTGGAGTTACTGTTATTGTCACGTGAAACAATTTAAACTGCTACATTGCCAGAAAACTTTTGTAAGCCCTCAGGTCCATGAATTACTGGTTGCAAAATGCTGGATTACATGATATCTAAAGTCATCTCTAGCAAAGATTTTTGCCATTAGTGTAATTAAAGACAAGTTGGAGAAATGTATGTTAGTTAATTGGACATGCATTCTGCAATGGATCTCAGCACGTTTACTATCTAGTTGAAGCACGTTTACTATCTAGTTAGCTATTTTTAATTCAGAAAGAAGAAATTTCATAATACATTTTTCTTTTTGTGTTCTGGGTGATTGAATAATTATGGCTCTTACAACTTTTTCTTTTAATGCATCATCTTTCTGCAGTTTCAAATTTTATTAATAATCTCATTTTCAGTCTGTTGTTGGACACAGGAAATTCCAAAGCATGGTAGGTATTAAATAATTGCATGTTTAATTAAAGTTATGATTTTATAGACAGTTTATTCCTAAACCAGTGGTTCTTAAACTTGGCTGCGCATCAGAGTCACCTGGGTAGTTTTAAAATAGTGGTTCTTAAAGTTCAGTGTACATCAAATTACCTGGTAGGCTTGTTAAAACACAGATTTCTTGTGCCAACCTCAAGAAGTTTCTGATTCAGTAGTTCTAGGGTTGGGGGGAACCACATTTTGCATTTTTAACTAGTTCTTAGGTAATACTGATGCCACTGGTCTGGGGACCACTACTCTAAAAATTATTCATCTTAGGCTATTTAAATCAGAATCTCCTTGGTGGGGGTGATTTTTAAGACTCCGCATACAATTCTGATGGATAACCAGGTTGACAACCATTGTCCCAAACAGAGGAGGCTGGCTGGCTTTTGTCTCCTGGTTAAGCACTTACAGAGTACTTTTATTATCTCAATAAAAAATTCTCTTTCATATGTCAAATGAAATCCTTGATTCACACACAGTATCTCACTAGAAAAGTTAATAAACTTCGATTTAAAAAAAAAGACAATCACTAAAGTTGATTACTTAGAAGAATCACAGACCAAGTACAAACTATCTCCTGCCCCAAGAAAAAAACTGTAGATCAACTCAAAAGAATTACTGCAATAATTTTATCAGTCAGAGTCTAATCAGGAAAACAGAAATCATCATGCACGAGATTAGCAATTGCTGGAGAAACTGAGGGAGGAGGTGATCTTATAGAGCCTAGTGGTCGGGGTTACCTAAAGGAAGCTGGAACCAGATGGGCTTTTTTAGTGGTAGCTGGGGTCAAAGAGGAGATATATCTGCTGCCAGAAATGATCCCCAAGGCAGAGAGGGAGAAATAACCTCTCTTTTCTCTTCCTTTACCATCCTCTGATCAGCACTTCTCATTGGACATCTCATTGACTACATCCAGCAGAAGAGCCGTTGACAAAGGAGTCTGGGAAAAACAGCCGTGGGTTAGCCCCTCTGCACACAGAGCAGAGCAGAAGGGCTGAAGAGGGGAAGGGTGATGGATGAATCCGAGGGCAAACACGCTAAGGACCAACACGCAGTTCTTACTTCTGGGATAATTCAATCTCTTATTGATGGAATCGATAGAATGTGCATATCGTTTCACTTCTAATAACATTTGGAATCTTTGGCTAATTATACTGGAATTTTAACCTAGCCTTAAAAATGTGTTTTTATGTATGTGATATATATATTTGTGTATCTGTGTAGTCTCCTTTGGCCAACTGGCAACCTACTCCAAACACTATAGTCACCTTTTAAAGTAAAAATCTCAGAAGGATTCTCCTAGTGTCTGGTATATCAGCCTTCCTAACCCCTCCCTTTATCATGGAAAGTAAGGAGTTGTCTAGGATTGGAATGATCACTACCATGGGCTTTAGGATATAAAAAATTTGGGGGGGCTTCCCTGGTGGCGCGGTGGTTGAGAGTCTGCCTGCCGATGCAGGGGACGCGGGTTCGTGCCCCGGTCCGGGAAGATCCTGTGTGCCGTGCCGTGGAGTGGCTGGGCCCGTGAGCCATGGCCGCAGGGCCTGCGCGTCCGGAGCCTGTGCTCCGCAATGGGAGAGGCCGCAGCAGTGAGAGGCCCGCATACCGCAAAAAAAAAAAAAAAAAAAATTTGTTTTGAATCTTTTTTTTTGAACATGGAGTGACCCCATATGCTTCCCTGATGGCCAGGAATTAAACTCTTAAACTTCTCCTAACCAGGACCCTTCTTTCACTTTTTTACAAACTAAGCTCCCATTTTGTATAAGAAAGAGCCTCAAGCATACTAAGATGCAGTTAAAGAAGATCTCTTGAATTCCATTGCATGTGTCCTTAAAAGCCATTGAGTTGGCCTGAATCTATCATTTGAATGGTACACAGGGTTAAAATTTCCACTTAATTTGCCTTTCTGCCCTGTCTCCATAATCTCATCAGTGGATTTTTCCTGTCCAGATTGTCTGATACTGTTTTGTCCATGAATACTTAATTATCATGTCATTCAATCTCCAGAAAAAGTCATAATATGATACATAGTCATATATAAATGTATAGGTTTTTTTTTTTTCGGTACACGGGCCTCTCACTGTTGTGGCCTCTCCTGTTGCAGAGCACAGGCTCCGGATGCGCAGACTCAGCGGCCATGGCTCACGGGCCCAGCCGCTCCACGGCATGTGGGATCCTCCCGGACTGGGGCACGAACCCGTGTCACCCTGCATCGGCAGGCGGACTCTCAACCACTGCACCACCAGGGAAGCCCTAAATGTATAGTTTTATTAGCTATTACTAATCACTGACTCTCACTAAATGCTAGGCCTTCTGAGAGGATCAGTTTTAGGAGTTCTCCTAATGGAATTAACAACTGTCCTAGCTTTAGTTCGGACCTGAGTGGGTGGCTGATCCCATCTGGGGCCTGTTAGTGAATTAGCAGCTATAGCATTACATATTCCTTGTAAAATTACTGTTCTTTGGCTCACCCAACTCCATTCCAACCTTTGGGTCATGCATTATTGAAAAAAAGAGGCTGGAAAGTCAAAGCCTACATTTCCAAGTTTCCCTTATATTTGGGATTTCCCCAGATGTCTATGTGTGACATTTTGGAAGTCAGAAATGAGGTGGCTGTGCTTCGGTTGTTGCCTTGGGCAAGTCTGGTTGTGAAGTGTTTGGTTATGAAGCACTTTTTTTTTTCTGCAGTAAGTACGGCTGTTCCTAACTTCTTGGACCTTGAGAAGTAGCACATAGAACATCCATTTTGCTGGTGTGGATTGTGGCTAGGATGGTGTGTTCCAGGAATGAGCAATTGCATTTTTCCTATTTTCTAAATTTCTGATGGAGAAACAGCAGTTCCCACATAGTTCATTGTTGTACCTGGGAATCATTTCTGGAAGCTAAGACTAGGTCTTGCTCCTTGAACTTCGTGTGTACCCGCTTCTCTGTATTCTGTTTCTGACTAGATAAGCTGGAGTGGTTCTGCATCTTCACTAAAATCTAATTAACTACTAGACATTAAAAATGCATGGCAATATTTCCCCTGATTTCCAGAAACATACTTCATACTAATTAAAAACCCTATGCTAGAAGGTGACAAGAAAATGAACTAGGTTACAAGATTGACCTGCTAAATTTGCTCATGGGTTTTATGTTATTTTAAAATTTTAATTGTTTACTTTTTATCAGTGCTATACACATATATACGGTTTAAAAAGCCATTTTTTTAAACTAGGCTTATAACACAAAAACAGTTGTTACCTGTGTCTACCTTTCTGCACCCCAGATTCTTATTCCTCATATATATTTTAGCAATTTCTTCTATTTACTTATTTCTAAATAGCATGCCTATGTTGTTATTTCTTGAGATTTTGCACTTTTACTTATTATCTTTGACTTCCTTCTATGAAAGATGAAAATTTATCTCTTCTCCATTCTTCCCTCACTAATAAATACCTACACAAGTTTCCTTTCTCATCATTTTCTGATACAGATATTGAAGGTTTAATAAAGGCTTTTGTGTCTATATTATTAGGACTATGTCAACATTATTTACAGCTGAACAATGTAGTATATAAGGCTCACATTTCCTTTCTCATACATTAAAAAAAATTTCCTCCCTGAGGTAATAATTATCTTACTTTTCTTTTTGCTTAGTTTTCTATGCACCTCTTCACTAATTTACCTAAAAGTTCTCTGCCAGAAGCACTGGGAATATAAATTTTCCTCAAGATATTAAAACATATCAGATTACTTTTAAATTTCTTTGTCTCTTTTATTTCCCATCCCTCTCCCCTGAGGCATCCTTTCTTGAGCCCTCATACCTTGTGCTCCAGTCTGGAACAGGCCTGCTGCACAGCTGTGGAATCTATAGCTCTCGTCTATGTTGGATCCTTAGTTTCCTGGATCTCACATTTTCAGTTTTCTTGGTTTATTTCCCCATTTTGGTGGAACACTTTCTCTAATAGCTTTCTGAGATGAACATATTTGGGGATGACCTCACATTTCTTTGCTCTATACTTTCATTTGAGTGATAATTTAGCTGGGTGTCAAACTCTAATTTCACATTTGGTTAATAGATTTTTACTTAATTCCTTGTATTCAGTGTGATATCCTAGTCCTCAGAGGTACGTAGTGTCCCCCTCCAAAAACTAGAGGTCTTCTGATTATGCTCTCTAGAGAGTAAAACTCTAGTCCTCTTTTGGACTCAGAGAGGGGTCGTTTTGTGGATGCTTGGAGTTGGGGGGAAAATAAGGTTTTTATGTAGATTTTCAATCAATTCTTTTTTCAGCCCCACCTATATCCTCTCAGAGAGACCAGGACGCAGTTTCTGAGTCCTTCTGGGGTCCTACAATATGTATTGCTAGATTTTTCTGGCCTCCTAATCAATAACTACTTGTCCATTGCTTCAGCTATTAAAATTTTATTGTTGCGATCCTGCCCTCCTTGTTTTTATGGGTTTATGCCCTTTTAATCCCTTCACTCTTATTTTTAGAAATGTTTGGGGAGTGGGAAAGAGGTAAATTCATGCATATAACTTGCCATATTTAATTGGAAGTTCTCTGACCATTGGTTTTAACATCCTCTATTTACAGTAGACCTGGACTGTAAATAATTGACTCCTTCACACTTAAGGATTTTGGCCCTTTTAAGGGCCAAAATGGAGAAACATAATAACACAGATGTAAAGACAGACCAGTTTCACAGATTTTAGTTAATCTCAGGAGGATTTTTTAAAAATAGAGTTGCCTGATCATCCTATAATAAATTGTTCCTCTTAATTTTAATTCGGCTAACTAGTAAAGACTAGCCTATGCCATAATGTGCTTATTCGCCCTCTTCTCTATTTAATATGGGCATTCATAGTTTTTTGGGTTTTTTTTTTTTGGTACGCAGGCCTCTCACAGTTGTGGCCTCTCCCGTTGCGGAGCACAGGCTCTGGAGGCGCAGGCTCAGCGGCCACGGCTCACGGGCCCAGCCGCTCTGCGGCATGTGGGATCTTCCCGGACCGGGGCACGAACCCGTGTCCCGCATCGGCAGGTGGACTCTCAACCACTGCGCCACCAGGGAAGCCAGGGCATTCATAGTTTTTAGATGACTGTTCCGATTTTCTCAGTCTCTCTTGATATTTGTACTTTTAGGTACTTGTTAGTTCACATAGGCATCACAGGACATTTCTATGCTAGAATTAGTAATACTTTTGTTAAACTCTCATCTATGAAACATCTGAACTTGGAAGATGGTTTTCCTCTGGGGCATTACTTCAAAGATGCTGAATGAATCTAAGAAGAAAAATGTAACTCCTCATAATGTAATATCATCAAATGCCAGGAGGAGGGACTTAACCAACATTTTTAATCAAGAGGCCAGCATTTATTTTTTTAAGTGCCTACTGCTTGTGCTTATTGAAGTAACTTGTGATATTTGTAGAAAATTAAATTGAAGACAAGTATAAAGAACAAAGCAAAATTTATCACTAATTCCACAATTCAGAGATATCATCTACTGTTAATCACTATTAATAGTTTTAGGTTTATTTTACTCAGTCTTGTTTCATGTATTAATGTGCATTAAAAAACTTTTTATTATAGAAAATTTCAAACATACATAAAAGTAGAGAGAAGAGTATAATGAATCTCTATGTACCTATTGTTTATCTTCCATAATTTTTAGCATTTTGACAGTCACGTTTCACTTATTCCTCACTCTGAGACTATTCCACATTTGTTTTTGCTACAGTATTTTAAAACAAATCTCAAACAACATATAGTTTTACCATAAATATGCTGGTATACACTTTTAAAATATAAAAGGTTTCCTTTTGTTTTCAACACATCACAATGCTATTATAAGCCTTATTAAAATTAAAACAGCAATTCTTTATTACCATCTAGTATTAATCCATATTGAAATATTCCTAATTATTTCAAAGATTACTTTTATGATGAAGTTTGTTAATCAGGATCCAAGCAAAGTCCATACATTGCAATTAGTTGATATGTCATTTGTCTTTTTATTCCATAATAATTTCCCCCTCCTCTCTTAAAAAATGCCATTTGTTTGAGGGAAAACCTGTTATTTGTTTTGTAGACTATTTCACCATCTGAATTTGACTGATTGGTTCCTTGTGATGTCATTTAACATGTTCCTTTTTCCCCATATTTTCTTATAATTGGTAATTGGATCTAGATTCTTGACTGGATTTAGGTCCAATTTTGTTCATTGTTATTAGTTATTTTTTGGCAGGAATATTATTGTATATTTCATGAGGCACATGTCTGACTGTCCCACTGTTAATGATGCTGGGCTTGATCTGTTGTTTTGTTGTGGTGTTAGCCTGACACACCCATTTTTAAAGTTCCCTGAAGGGTTTCAACATCCATTCATTATGACCTCTTTTTTTTTTTTTTACGACCTCTTTTTCTCTTTTCTTTTCTTTGCTTTTTTCTTTCTTTTCCTTTTTCTTTTCTTTTCTTCCTTCCTTCCCTCCCTCACTTCCTCCCTTCTCTTTGTTTGTTTGTTTGTTTGTTTCTTTCTTTCTTTTTTCTTTCTTTCTGTTGAAAAATGGGGATATTCTGTTTCTAATGTTCCTTTTGCATTTGCTAGCTAGAATTCTTCTATGAAGAACTTTACTTCATCAATATTTAGCTATTGAAAAATACATCTTGTATAGCAAATGCAGGAAAATGGGAAAAATGCATTTTCCTTTACTAATTCTCAGAATCATGAACTGGTTAACCAACAACCTCCATACATAACTTTTTTTACACTGTTTTGTGAAAACGTTCTCATTTCACGTAAAATTTCCAGGCAATTATTAAATTTAATGGGTATATAATACTTACTGGTAGGAATATATCACAATTTACTTAACCATTTCCTTATTTAGATTGCTGATATATTTTTTGTTACATATAATGCCAAAATGGACAACTTTACATACATTTATGGCCAAATTTCTGATGATGTACTTAGAAGAAATTCTGAAAAGTAGAATTATAAAGTCAATGAGTTTTAAGACCTTTGGTACATATTGACAGGGTCAATACTATTATTTAATAAATAATTCTTTAATTATCTTCAGTTTTGAGAGAGAAAACTTATCTAAAGTTAGTGGCCATTTCCCTTTATTTTTCTTTCTGTAATAGAACTATTGCTAAATATATATCTACTCATAATTTGCATGATAAGATCTGGGGGATTGAGAAAGCAGAGATGGCAAGAGGGTCTTGTGATGAGTAATTTTTTGTAGAAAGAAGTAATACCCTACTTATAGTAATTTGGGGTAGAGTATTCTCTGCTAAGCAAGTACTATGAAATAATAGTCAGGAGTCCTGGCTGCCTCATGGTTTACTGGGATCATCCATCATAACTCTCAAAAGATATGATGTGAGAAAATAAAGTTCTGTGGTGTAAGCCACCAGTCTGTGGTATTTGGTTATGGCAGTCCAAGCAGACTAACACACATAGACACTTGAATATTTTTATTTAAAAAAAAAGCAGTTTGTTTATTTAGTTTGATTCTCTTAGGCAGACTATGTATTGAGATGTAATTTACATACCTTAAAACTCAATCATTTTAAGTGTTGCATTCAATGAGTTTTAGTAAGTGTTTACAGCTTTGAAACCATCACCAAATCCAGTTTTAGAACAAATACATCATTTATCTATTTTTTAAAAAGGAATATAGTAAATATCAATGATGACCTCAGGTTTGATACAGCCGTTAATGAATATTAATGAATATAAATTTTGGGTCTTAAGAAACCAGAGTATGAGGTAACAGTAATTATGGGGGCACACATATTTATTGATGACTCACAATAATTGCTCACAAACTGACAATTGAAAGTTATGAAAGTTATGCTAGCATCATAAAATGAAGTGGGTCTAGAGTTTTCTATGATTTGAAACAGCTTATATGGCATAGGGGTAGCTTTTTCTTAAAAAAAAAAAAAAAAAAAGCAAAACTCAATGGAAAAATCAATTGTTCCTCAAGCATTTTCCTTCTTTTCCTTCTAGCTGAGATTTCTGCATGAACTTGGGTTGATCTTGGAATTGATATTTTTCAAGAAAATAATTCACTTTGTCAAGATTTTACAAACAGCTAGTACAGAGTTGTACACTGTATACCACTGAAAATGGTAATCATTGAAAATTCTCTATGATTATAATATCTCCTTTGCATTCTAATTTTGTCCATTTGTGTACCTCTTTTATTATATTCATAAGAAATTAGTCTATATTATTTTTCAAAGAATGTTGAATTTATCATTGATTTATTTTTTTCTTATTTCTATGTTCTAATATCTTGAATTTAATGATATTTTTTATTCTTTTACTAAATAATAAATTACAGTAATATATTTGCCTCTATGTGTCATTTTGAGAAGCATTTTATAAGTTTGGATATGATCTTTTCATTATTTACTGTCTATTTTTTAAATCATGGGTTATTTCTTGGTCTAATCTTTTTTTTATTTTTAAATAAGAGAGCTTTAAAACTTAATCTAAATGGTGATAGTTTAGAAAAAGTAGATTTTATAAAATACATGACGTAGTAAATAAAGTCAAAGAAATCCTGAGCGAGATTTTCTGGATTCTCTCACAAATTTTGTCTATGTAGCTTTGTTATGTATTATAAAAAGTTCTGATAAAGCAGAGAATGACTAAGCAAACAAAGAACATTCTGCATAAATACTGTTAACACTTAGGGGTACATATGTTAAGATATTTTCCTATGTACTCACATACACATATATATTTTTAAATGAAATCATATATGTATAATATTTTATGTACATATTTATACTTGAATAAATATAGATCTATATATTCTTTTAAAGTATTTAATACATGAATATATTATAATTTATTTAACTACATCTTTCTTGATGAATATTTAGGTTGACTTAGGTATTTTGGTTTTATAAACAATAATACTAGATCTTTGGATATATATTTGTAACTTGTACAAAATTTTTAGGATAAACACATGGATAATTGGATGCCAGTACAGTTTCTATTAATAATTATTTTTGATATTTGCTTTTACTTTTATGCAGTGGTGATTATAATAATTATCTCAATAATTCCATTTTTAATTGGTTTTGATGCTCATTGCTATCCCTCACCCTCTGTTTCTTTAATGTGGTTTCTCTATTTTCTTATTTTCCTCAGTATTACCTCAGTCCTTGGCTGGTACAAGCTTTGGTTCTTAAAACTTTAGAAACACCACACTGTTGTCTTAAGATACTTAATATTGCAGAGAACTCTGAAGCCCGAATTCTTTTATTCCACATAAAACTGATTTTTTTCTACATGAATACTTACAGGGATTTATTCATCTTTTAATAAAAATTTGCTACAATGTGTTTTTTCATGTCTCTCTTTTCATTATTTTTATAGAACAAAGCAAATCCTTTAATTTGAAGACTTACGTCTTCATTTCAGTCAGTAAAGTTTTCTTCTATTATGTTTTCAATTTTAATTTTGCTATTTTGGTTCAGGGTTCTTCAATAATACTAATTTATCTATTTATTAAATCTCTATTCTCTGGACTTTATTATCTTCACTTTTGTAAATTTTTCTTTTCATGTTTGGAGAAGACTTCTAAATTTTGACCTTAGTCACTAATTCAATATTTTTTTGTCTCAGTTTTGCTAATGATTAAGTTTTACTACAGCCTTCTATTTTAATTCAGCTTTTTCATTTCTAATATCATTTAAATATTACCTGATTCCACTTGTGTTTTTACATTTTTTATTATGTCACCCTTTTTGAATTCTATTCCTAATTCAAATGTTTCTTATCTTCTGTTATCTTACTGAAAACATTGAGAAGTTTTCTCTTTCTTTTATTGTGGTAAGAATTTCCCTTGTGGGCTTCCCTGGTGGCACAGTGGTTAAGAATCTGCCTGCCAATGCAGGGGACACGGGTTCAAGCACTGGCCCGGGAAGATCCCACATGCCACGGAGCAACTAAGCCCATGTGCCACAACTACTGAGCCTGCGCTCTAGAGCCCACGAGCCACAACTACTGAGCCCACACGCCACAGCTACTGAAGCCTGCGTGCCTAGAGCCTGTGCTCCGCAACAAGAGAAGCCACGACAATAAAGAGCCTGCACACCACAACGAAGAGTAGCCCCCACTCACAACTAGAGAAGGCCCGAGCACAGTAAGGAAGACCCAACACAGCCAAAAATAAAAACAAACAAATAAATAAATTAATTAAAAAAAAAAGAATTTCCCTTGTGCCAAAGAATTTGTAATAAGCCACTTCCATTTGGGGAGCAGATTAATGTTCACAAGTCCTAGGCTATTTAAATGCTGCAGGTTGGCTGGATTGATATGGATTCTATGCCACTCAAAATATCTGCTGATACTTTGAACCAAGGGAGTAAAAGTAAAACTAGAGTCCCATGGTTAACTAACAGATTGTCCTTATTTTCATTTTTGCATATAGTACCTTACTTGTTGAATCTATGATTGCAAGAGTGCAGTATATCTATTGTCACCACCACCTCTTCATCCTCTTCCTACACATACACACACACACACACACACACACACACACACACACACTCTACACTTGCTTTTTGAGTTTTGGGAGTCTCATTTTCCAAAGAAAGGAAGGTAGTAATGAGGGCCAAATTGGGGTATAGTATGCTCTCTCCCTCCAAAGGTTACTTTTGTCCTGGAAGGGTTCCCTTGCTTGGTGTTCTGGCTAGTACTGATCTTGTATCTTTGATTCGGCATGATATACAGTGAAAGATAAATGAAAGCTCTTTCTATATTCTTTCATGTTGTCAATTTTCTCTATTTAAAGTGACTGTTATTATAATTTACAATTCACCTCCCTAGTTCCTGCAGTTAATGGAATTTTCTGTTTCTGGTGGTAGGATGATTGTCAGTTTTAGTTTTTGTTGTCATCAATTTTTGTCTTTCTTTTGCCTTCATAGGTATTTTTGCAAGCTGTTGGGATCATCTGCAGCCTGGACTGCTAATCAAGTGCCAATTTTTGAAATATATTCTTGAATCACAATTTTAAACACTGGTATATAAGTCACATCCTGGCATCTTAGTCATTTATCTGAATATCACCCTGATAAACTGAATTCCTGTCTTAGCAGACAGGAAGACCAGTATCCTCCTGTATTCTGGTGGCATAGTTTTATTCTTATTTAGGACTAAGAATAAGAACTAACTGAAATTAGTGGCTAACTACTGTGCAATTTGATATCAACTGTGACAAAATTGAATCAAGTTTTTTCAACAGCTATTCTTCAGGATTTAGATTGACCAGACTAATTAACTATTCAACAGGTCAGTTCTTATAGTTATCACATTACAGTTATCAGTTCTTATAGTATATTTGTAACTAATTCATCTTTACTGGGCAAAAAGGATTTAATGTCACTCAAAATTGTATTTGGCTGGAAACAAGGTATTTAATGTTTAGATCAGCTATGTACTTATACCTACCTTGAAATTCTAGTTCTGTATTATCTATACTGTGATATATGATGAGCGGTTGGCCTTAGTCAAGTATTCATGGAGATATTTACCATGACGAAATGCTGCTTCTGTAGAAAATTTTAGCTCTATAGAGTTCCAGTAGGAAATGCAATAATTGGCACTGTCCCCAAGTGAGACTACAAACTGTTCTTCTTTTGGCAGACTCCTTCTCTGAATTTGTATGGGAGAGTTGAGCACATGTAGAAGGAATTTGCTTTATGGGAGAGTATCAGTTATTTATTGCTGCATAACAAACTACCCCAACAGTTAGTAGCTTTAAACAACAATGATTTATTGAGCTCATAATTCTATAGGCTAGCAGTCTGGGCTAGGCTCAGCTAGGCAGTTATTTTGATCTCTGTGGCAATTGCTCATTTGTCTGCAGTCAGCTGTTGGCAGGTCAATTGAGAGTTGGCTGGCCTAAGATGACTTAACTCACAGGTCCAGCTGATGGTTCACTGTCAGGTTGGGCAATGGAGGACACCTGGGTCCATTGTCTCTTGCATCCAGTAGGCTAGACTAGGCTTATTCACATGGAAATACAGAGAGTTCCAGGTGAGAGGAAGAAAGAATGTGAGCTCTCCTGAGACCTAGACTAGGAGCTGATGGAATGTTGCTTCTGCAGCATTCTACTGGCCAAAGCAACAGACAGTGTAGAGAAACCAACTATACCTCTTAAAGAGAGCATCTGCTAATTCACATGGCAAAGGGATAGGGATACAGAGAGGAGTGGATATTGTGACTATTTTTGCAAGCTATCAGAGAATTATATCTAATATGGAGGTGGCTTGATAAATCAGTAAATGTATTAGTTTCCTAAGGCTGCTATAACATATTACCACAACTCAGTTACTTCAAAACGACACACATTTACTCTTATACAGTTCTGGAAGCCAGATATCTGAAATCAATTTCACTGGCTGAATCAATGTGTCAGCATTCACCTAAAATTATATAAGAAAATGTCAGCTTTGTCATGTGCAAATTTGGCACTAACAGAATATGGGTCTTCTTTCAATTTAAGACATGGAACACTTATAGTCCACACATTCAACATTCACTCATTCATTCCATTCATTTATGAGCACCCAAAGAGCCAGGCATTATTATGCTAATCTAGATTCTAGAGATACAGCAGTGAACTAGAGTTTACATTTTTTTCTTTTAAAATCTTTTCTTGGGGCTTCCCTGGTGGCGCAGTGGTTGAGAGTCCGCCTGCCGATGCAGGGGACACGGGTTCGTGTCCCGGTCCGGAAAGATCCCACATGCCGCGGAGCGGCTGGGCCCGTGAGCCATGGCCGCTGAGCCTGCGCGTCCGGAGCCTGTGCTCCGCAACGGGAGAGGCCATCTTTTCTTTTCTTTTTTTTTAATTAATTTATTTATTTTTGGCTGCTTGGCTCTTCGTTGCTGCACGCAGGCTTTCTCTAGTTGCGGCGAGTGGGGGCTACTCTTTATTGTGGTGCACAGGCTTCTCACTGGGGTGCCTTCTCTTGTTGCGGAGCACTGACTCTAGGCACTTGGGCTTCAGTAGTTGTGGCACGTAGGCTCAGTAGTTGTGGTTTGTGGGCTCTAGAGCGCAGGCTCAGTAGTTGTGGTGCATGGCCTTAGTTGTTCCACGGCATGTGGGATCTTCCCGGACCAGGGCTTGAACCCGTGTCCCCTGCAATGGCAGGTGGATTCTTAACCTCTGTGCCCCAAGGGAAGCCCTAGAGTTTACATTTTAAGTTGTACTGTCCAAGATGGTAGCCAACAGCCACATGAAGCTATTGAACATTTGAATGTGGCTATTGGGTACCTGAAATGTGGCTCATTTGAATTTCAGTGTGTTGCCAGTGTAAAATAAACCCTGGATTTTGAATACTTAGCATGAAAAAAGGAATGTTAAATATCTCATTAAATTTTTTAATTGGTTTCTATTGAAAGGGTAATATTTGAGGTATATTGAGTTAAATAAAACATATTACTAAAATTAATTTTTAAAATTAAAATTTGTTTTTACATTTTTTTAGTGAGGCAACTAGACAGTTTAAAATTACAAGTGTGAACTAATAAGAAACTGCTGTATAAAAATATAAATAAAATAAAATTCAAAAATTCAAAAAAAAATTACAAGTGTGGCTTGCATTTATGATTCCCATTATATTTCTATTAGCACAATTCTAGAGGCTGGGAGAAGAGAATAAATGAAATAACAGTAAACAGATTGAAAATGAAATCTAGTGATGCATGAGAGAGTATCTAAGTAGGCTTCTCTAGATTGGGTGGCCAAGGAGGAACTTGTTTGACTCTTCTGCTGAGACCTGAATTATATGAAAACACCAGTCACACAAAGGTTTTTGGGAAACATTCTCTAGGTAGAGGTAATAGAAAAAATATTTTCTAGGTAGAGGGTTTTTTCAAGTGTAGAACCCTAATGTGGGGAACAAGTTTGGCTGGTTAGAGGCATTTTATTTCGTTATGAAAATTCAGTGAGCGAGAAGAATAGTAGAGTAGGATAACATTGAAAGGTAGGAGTGGCCCAACTCATTATAAAGTCAATAGAAAGCTCAAACCCCAACATTTTGTTATTCAACTGCTTTTAAAATTCTGAATGAGATCATGAATATTTGAGAGAGAAAAAATGTAAGGGGAGTGTTACCAATGTAGCTGTGTGAACTGGGCAAGTTATTCACTTCTTTGCCTCAGTTTTCTCATCTGTAAAATGGGAATGGTAATAATTGTACTAACCACATAAAGTTTTTGTGAAGAATAAATGAGACAGTGCATGTACACACATTCTAAGTGATACATGCTGGCTGTGACCAGATTTGATTCCATATCAAGTTAGAGCATCAGAGAGACGGGTATATATTATTTGAATTACTTATAGAAATGCCTTCATAGGAATATAATGAAATATGCTCTCAGTTTCATCGATGGTAGCTCTATGTATAATATTTCTGCGTTTTCTATTAAACCATCTTTGCCTAATAGTCTACTAAACATTCCTTGTATAAGAGTCCATGTAAAAAATTTCTTCTGAGAATTTAGTACAAAGAAAATGTGTCTCCTGATGAATTAGTATATATCATTTTATTAGACATTAAGAAGTAAAAAAGAGGTTAAGAAAGTAAAAAAGAAAAAAAATCCTCATTATTTTCTCCCTTTCATATTGTATTGGCTGACAAGATTCTCATATTTATTTCTATTTGGTTTTAGGTTAGTGTAGGTTTATGAGATTTATGATATAATTACTTTCCATAGGCCAAATATATTGCTATAGACCTTCTTTCATTACTCTAATAGCTTATGACATGTGCATTTTATTATATACTACTTTAAATTATTCTAAAATAATTTAAGTCTAAATTTAATAAAATATATAAAACATTGTTTCTATGAGAAAATGCATTCCAAGTTTCACAGAACCAAGTTATAAAAGAATGTTTGGAACATAGCCCATTTACAAGTTCAGGAGTTCCTCATATATTTGGGGGGTATTCTAAAATATCTTATTAGATGTTTTCTCTAGAAGATGTAGTTCCTAAAAAAAGAAGCAGAATTTAAGATCCTGTTTTTTGGATGATACATGGTAAGCTTCAAAACAAAGAAGCTATGTGAATTTATCTTTGTATAAAAAATATTATTTGTTGAAGATAAACAAAAGCCACATAACAGTTTTTAAAATCTAAGGACATCTTCCCCAGAATTCATTCATTCATTCATTCATTCAATAGGTGCCTGTCAAAGGGCTATTTTGTACTAGGGTTGTAAATACAGAGATTAATGTGTCTGTGAGATGCCAGATAATGAAGGGCCTTGTATGGCAGACATGTTATAGAGTTAAAATTTCATCCTGGAGGCAATGGGGAGCCATTGAAGCATTTTAGGCACAAAAATGACATGAATCAGATTTGGTTTTTAGAATGGCCTTTGACAGCTGTTTTAGAGATGAATTAAGTGCTGATGGGGAAATGGGGGCAGGTGATTAGGTGGATCATACACAGGTGGAACAAATAAGGAGATTTTTCATAACAACCAGGAGAAATATTTTGAGAGTGGCAGTGAGCATGGGAAAAAAATGGGCCAAACAGAAGAAACATTTAGAAAGCAGAATTGAAAGGATTTGGCAGAATTGTCTGGAATGACTAAAGTTTCCAACTTCGGCAACAGAACAGATAATACTGGTATTCATGGCAACAGGGAGTCAATGATGTGAACCTTGGTGGGATTTAATACAATGCAATTGATTTGGGACATGTTGAAATTGCAGGACTGCTGAAGCATTTGTGGGTTTATTGATGGAGACAAAGATTTGGGAGACATTAAATCATTGATAGTCAATGAAGGCACAGGAGTAGATAAGATTTCTTAAAAGAGTGTGTAGATAGAAAAGCTTGTTGACAGTGGAACCGTGGGGAATAACAGCATTTAAGAGGGAGTTGTTCTAAGTGAGAATGAGTAAATGGGGAAATCCAGGAATGTGGCCTTCCAAGGAGAGAGTTTTAAGGAAGGAGTTTATAATGTCAAATGCCAGAGAGAGGTCAAGTAAGATAAGGAATAAAAAGAATACTTTTGAAATTAGTATATGGTATTGGAAACTGGCAGGAACAAGTTTAGCAGAATAGAGGGCATGAAAACCGAGTCACAGTATGAAAAATGAATGAGGAATGAAGAATTGGAGACAACGAGTATAGACTTTAGGTTCTGAAAGGAAGGAAAGAGAGCAGTAGTTACAGGGGGATACAGGGAGGAGCCAGGATTGTTTTAATATTGGGACTGATGACTGTAATTTTATGTTGAGTAAACATACAAGTGAAGAGGGGGTATTTGATGGCAAAAAGTCCCCGATGTGGGAGGAGGAATGGGATTCAGAGTGCAGGTGGAGGAACGGTACTTTTCCACTTTAATTCCATTGAAACTTTATACAGCTCCACAACAATAGAGTAACTTATATGTGTCCTTCATCAATTAGTAATCTTCATTTATAACAAATGGGAACTTCAAGAAATGATTAATTTTCATCACACTCTCAAAAAGAATAATATCTACAGTCACAGCCCTCATAAACTCTCCAGAGTTCTGTTTTTCCTCTACTCATTCTTCAGATTTTATGTCTCATTAGGACTTGTTCTCCATTAATTCAACCAAAATTACGCTTGGTGTCAGGGATATGATGATGAATTAATGCAGTGCTGGCTTTTGAGACCCTCCAGATGCACACAGGCCCCAGCTAGGAGTTACTCTCAAGGTGCTTGTGATTGCTGCTGGCAATAGTAACATGATGGTGATATACTGATGATAATGATATGGTCCTTGGTCCATTTGTCCATTTAGTATGATTGTGACAAAATAAAGTGTCCACTTCTACTTTGCACATGCTGTTAGTAGAAGTTCCACAAAATAGTCCTATCGAATTCCTCTTAGGAAAAGAAAATGAAATAGTTCTAATAAAGCACAAATCAAATCTTTACACAAAAATGCTTTCAAGGGCATCAGTTTCTTTTGTTTTTTTTCACTATAATTGGATATCTTGAGGGTAAGGATGTTGTCTAAGACTTTCCTTTCAAGATGTGCTACACTGGAAAATGCAGTGTTTAGGATTCATGGTGCCTGGGGTCAACTAGTAATCAGCTGTGCAATTTACTAGCTGAGAGACCTTGAGTACATCATTTAATGGCATCTAGAAAATGAAGACCTGTCCTGCCTACCTCTTTATCTATCTATCTATCTATCTATCTCTTATCCATCTAACAATCCAATAAATGTGAAGATTCATTGTAACTTAAAAGGGCTGTGCAGATAGTTTGGGAGGATTCATGCCTAAAGTTTTTCATTTAGGAAAGATAATAACTTCCCAGTTTTGCCTAAACAAATTTGAGTTGGGTTTCTATCCTTTGTAACAGAAAGAATCCTGAATCAAGCAGTTGTTTCCTTCAGAATTCAGACACCTGCATCATCGGACAGTTCATCTGAACCATTGTGCAAGGGCCACAATGAAACCAACACAAAGAGAACACCTTCTGGGAGCAAGCACAGAGCCAGGTGCTTCCCCCAGGACTGTCTCTCCAAGTGCAAGGGTGGCAGTGTGTACCACACGTGATACTGGCTGTGGAAGCTGAGAAAAAAATTGTAACCATACCCTGCATGCATATGCTCAAACTGAATCTCTGATCGGGGAAGGACCAGATCTTCTGCCCCCTGCAGTAACACGGATGTGTTCTTGTTATGGGTAGAAAGAAATGCTCCTCACATTTATGAGGTTCAAGATTATTAGTTGAGGAAATAAATATGTGTATTAACTTGTAAAGTCAGGAATTTTGGTTGGTTTGGTGGAGCAGAATAGAAGTCAGACAGAAATGCAATCAGGTTTCGTTGTAGTAAATTAGCAGTTACAATCTTGTCCATGGTCAGTTGAGAAGGAACCATCCACGAGGGATGGCTCTCTTAAGAAACTGAATACCTTTGCTACTCAAGCCACTCTTTCAGCGGGCATTAATGATTGACAGTACATGTAGAATGATCTGAGTTATACATCCTTCTGTAATTAAAGTTTTCTTTTGCCCTCTCTTGGCTTCTGTGACTTGATACGTATTGCTCAACCTTACCTTGCCTGCATTTTTGGGTCCAGGAATTGGAAATAATATCAACAGCTTCTGTATTTTGAAAGAGCCTAGATCCTAGATATTAAGTCATCGGGCATTAACTTTTGTTAAGCACCTGGCAAAACATACCCACATAGATGCTTAACGAACAACAGCATTTGCCCTGAGCTTCTTGATCCCACAGGAAGGCTTTTGTGTTCATATACACCAAGTAATATGTACTTTAATTGGCCTACCCTTATCTATGTTGCTTCCTACTTTGGAAGCTTCATCTCTTTCCATATCACTTAAATAAGAAAATATAAATATTCACAAAGAAAATATAATTTCCCCTCAAAAAACAGTTCCTGTGGAATTAGACGATGATTATGCATCAATACGTTAGGACTTGCTGCCTGTCTTTCTTCAGACATGCCTGTTTTTTAATGCCTTGCCTAGTTTCATGGTTCATATAAATATTTACCAAGCAGCTACAGCTCTTAGATGGCTGTGTGCTTTTATCCTTCTGTCAAAGTCAGGTTCACCTCGGCATGTATTGTCTTATGTTCAACAGAGAGTGGGGCTGTTTTGATCATCTTATCTCTGTGAGCACGTACAGCAGGGATGGTTAAGAGTGAAGACTCTGGAATCCTACAGAGCAGGATCCAGACACCAGCTCTGCTTTATTCTGACTTTGAACCTGGGCAAGTCGCTTCAACCCTTTTAGCCTCAATTTCTTCATCTGTAAAACACTTGAACCTCTTCACTGTTGTAGGATTAAAGAAATTAATATAGGCAAATAGTTTAGCAGAGTGCCTTCTACAGAGTGATCACAGATAACTACTGCTGGTTATCATTTGTGCTTCAGGGATACAAAACGTTATGGCTTTTTCGGAATACAGTGGGATTTTGTCTCAAAGTTAAATCAGTGGTTCTCAACTGGGGGACAATTTTGCCCCCCCAAACCCTATCCCCACCCGGGGACATTTGGCAATGTCTGCGGACGGTTTTGGTCGTCTCACCTCCTCGGGGTGTTGCGGGGAGGCTGCTACTGGCAACCGTGGGTAGACTAGAGGGATGTTTGGTTTCTAAACATTCTACAGTGCACAGGCAGACCCCGCCCCTCACCCTCCACCTTTCAGCAAGGAATCATCTGGTTCAAAATGTCAACAGTGCTGAGGCTGAGAAGCCCTGAAGTAAACGGAAAGGAATCCTTCCATAGGTGAGTCATGAATAAATCCTAATCTTGAAACCAGTCTATCAACAAGTGTTTGTTGCTCTTCTGCTCCAGGTATAATATCATCGCCTTCCAGCAGAGGAGCTTTTTACAGTTTATGTAACATCCTCACCTATATTAATCTACTAATTCTGACAAAAATCCTAAAAAAACCCCAAGCAGGACTGGCATTAACCACTCCCGCCCTTACTTATTTATTTATTTTTCTCTTGCAGAGGAGGAGTTAGGCTGAGAGGTTGACTTTCTTGCCAAAACACAGATGGTAATTAAACCCAGAGTTTCAAATACAGTGCTTCTGCCACTCTCACATGCCCAGCATTGCATTTCTGTGGGGAAGGCAGGAGACATTTTAGACATGGGTCCTCCCCTAAGATTCTTACTTAATCCTTAAGAGATTGATACCCGTGAACACTTACTTATTTATACCTATTGGGCTATAATAAATGCACGTTCCCACCCCTATCCCCACCCCTTCAGTGTTAGAGAACACTGCAAAGCAGCTAACCTGAAAGCAGAGTGTTTTCTTCCTCCCGAATCTTAGAGGGCTCTTTTGCAACATAAATGTAGTTACTTGTCTGCAAAATCAGGGTGCTACCCTTCTTTACAATCTGTACTTTTATAGCATATGCCATCATGTTCCTTTTTCCCCAGCAGTCCTCCTACATAGCCCAGATGGTGCCTGGCCTGCTCCTGCAAACTTCTGATTGCCTCTGTTTCTTTTTCATGCTCATCCTTTTCTGAGTGTGAGAAGCTGAGGTTTACCCATATGCATCCAACTTGATGCCCAGATGTTAGAATATTCCAAAATGCAACCAGTTTTGACATGTTAACTTTGTTCTTCTCAGCTCAGTGGCTATCAGCATGTCAGCACCTGCAGATTATTTCATGAAGTTTTGGAAAGCACTGATTTTTAATTCAGATTTTATGAAAGTTATAGGGATTTATTTTTGAAAAATGAGATAGGTAATGCCTAGTCCCTGCATAGCTGCCTGATATCTCTAAAGAACAATGTACCTTCTTCTTTGCACACGTGGGATTTATGCTGTCTAATTAGCTTCAGATTATTTTGACAAATGAGTAAAATTGGTTCTAGCCGACACTCAGCCACAGAGAAGTTTTAATACCTAAGCTATTAAAAAAAGGAGCTCAAACACCAGGTAATAATCCTTACCGCAGAGGGAATAAACAATTCATGATTAATTTAGTGCATATTTATTACCAAAAGTTATCAAAAGATGCTGAGAAAACTTTTTATGAGAAGTTATTTGTTGATGATAATAAAATTTGTCCTTGCATTTCTTATTCAAATATGTGTAGCCATTATCAACCGAACATTAGCAAATATTATATCAGTATATGACACTTCAACAGATAATATAAAGTTCAGAACTACCTGCACTGAAACAGGGAGGTTTTTGTTTGTTTGTTCCTATGCTTATTTTACTTTGGAAAATATACCTTAATGAAAATCATCGAAAGTTCAATGGTGCTTCAGACATATCCAAGATAAGTGACTTGGAAAGATATAGACCCCCAAGCTGGCTTTCTTCCCGCCTAAGGACATGCAGGGAAGTAAAGTGTAAACACAATCCTTCTTGATTTATTTTTACTTGGGTGGCTTTGGAGGTTACTCAAAACTTATGTGTTCCATAAAAGACAGAACTGAAAGTGTACAAGATGCAACTCAAGTGGAAACTACTGACTAGAAATATTTTCCAGACTCCGCCCCTGACCCTCGTGCTGGGCTGTTAAGTCACTCTTGGAGCTGATTACATAAAGACATGCTAAGTTATGCCAATGCTGGAAGAATGCACATGATACTTTTCTCTGAGCAGTACTTCCTTATGTCATCCCCCTGCTCAGAGCCCTTCCATAGCTTCCCATCGCTTTAAAGCCTTTAAGCCCTAACATGTCATACAGAGATATTTCTAGATCTAGTCTCTGAGTAGCTCTCCAGTCTCAGTTGACACCACCAAAACAGGCAGGTGTGTGCAGGAAACTGCTAGCAGTTGCTTTATCAAATATTTGTGAAGTGCCTACTCGGTCCCAGGCATGGGGTTCGGCATAGCTTGCCATCGTTAGAACATGAAGAAGGAAGCAGAGGACGGAGGCAACAGCAGTGGGCACGGCTCCAGAGGCCAGTTCTAGAGGCCTTGCGTGTCAGGCTAAGGATCTTGAACTTAATTTTATTGGTGATAGGCAGTCCCTAAAACATTTTAAAGTAATTTTATAGAGTGAATTGCTTTGCAAGGATGTAGCATTAGAGTTTAAAAAAAAAATGACATGTCAACATAAAGACATCTTCCTTTATGACCTCTTTTTGGGTATCAATTAATTTACTGAACCAATGTTTATTGAGAATTTACCAAACGTCATAATACGGTATAGAACTAGACATTTCTATTCCTTTCCCATGGAGGTCAAATAATTAGGCAAATGACAAATTATGGTATGTGTTAAGAAAGACACAAACAAGATGCTCAAATAGGAACTAACAAGGAGGGTTTCCACTTGTGATAAATTACTGGGAAAGTCCTGACTGGGGAGATGACATTTAAGCCGAGTCCTGAGAGATAAGCAAGCAACCATTCAAGGAGAGGAAAGATGAGCATTCCAGGAAGAGGAAACAGCTAAGGGAGGGTTAGATATGGTTGCAGAGCTGAGAGATCAGTGTGGCTGGATTCTATAGGGTGAGGAGGAGTAAAGCATGAAATGAAATTGCAAAGACAAAAGCCAAAACATGCAGGGAGTTGCAAACTCTGCTAAAAGTTTGCATATTGTTCTCATTTTCTCCTTTGGGACAGGATGCAGTGTCTTTTAAAGATGGTTACATAGGCAATTTTACATGAATTATCATATATATATATATTTATATTTCCATGAGTACTAAATCTTAAAAACGTTTAAAATAGACTGAGAATGATTGTAATTATTTTTTCTGTGAAAAAGAGTCTAAAATGTTTATAATTTTTAAATGATCTATTTTATCTTTTGGCTCATTGGATAAAAAAGGATAAATAACCACCATTTTAATTGGTCTTCTAGGAAAAACCTATTAGCATCTTAATCTTCCAGCTAATCATTTGTTGCTGAGACTATAAAAGGGGATTTTGCCTTCCAGAAGAGAATTTCTGAGAGAATTTCTCAGAAAGAAATGTATACATGTTACAGAAATGTAACCTTCAGATCAGAAAGATCTGAATGTTACATCTTTCTCCTGTAAACTACCAATCAATTTCACTCTCTAGCGTATGTCATACTTGACAGAGAAGACAATTCAGTGGAGCTGATTCCTAAGTCAGGGCGGCTGATATCATTTACAACCCAGCCTCTTAGATAAGGTTTCATTCCTTTTGGTGCAGGAAGATGTTATGTCTAATGATGCTGCCTGGACCATTGTGATTTTGACCATGGCAGGGTTCTGAATACAAGTCGTGGGTAGACTGTAGATTTCAAAGGGACTTGAGAAATATCTGTACAAGTCTTATTTCCTTAAATGTCACCCCTCCCCACAGACACATTAAAAATTATGTGTTGCCTTTTCTATTAACTGGATAACACATACAATGTAATGATTCTAATATTAAATAGTAACTGGAGCAAATCCTAAGGTTGTTTGAAAGCTAAAAGGCCACTTAGACAAATTAAAAACTCATTAACCTATGTCTGGCATGTATTTGATATAGAGTGAAGAAAAAAAGACTAATGATTCCAGCTTATCATCTAAGAGCTGAGTAAAAATTACCTGCCATCGGATATAAAGCTGTGTTAGTGTCCAGTTAAATTTATAACCAGGCTATTAAGTCATATGAAAAATGATAACATGTTTGATGCTCTTTTATTCCAAACTTTGTCCCAGGATTCTTTTATTTCTCTTTGTTTCAAAAATGTTCTATCTTACACTGAGAGATCTTTATTCCATTGTTATTTCTCTATTAATGAAATTACAATTTAACAATGTAGTCAAATTATAATAAAGAGTTGAGTTATTATAAGCTGTCCTGTATGTGAGTTACATAATATGCTGAGTAGATCCCTACAAAGCCATACTTATCTAATTATAATGAGACCAACTCCTTGAAGAACACATGTTTGTGTCTCATATAACTAATTAATGAAGACTGAAATAATTGATGGTGAATGTAACAGAAGCATACCAGTAGATACTGAAGTTTATCTCCTTTTTCACCATGGTTCTTTATTGGTAGTGCTAATATTAATTAATTTGACAAAACTATAGCTTTGCTTACTTTCTATCCAAGTGGTGTAACATTCCTATAGGACACAATATATAATTAAAAATTTAAAAATAAATTTTGAATGGTGGGTTACTGTAGAAAATTAAAATTAACATCAAATTGTCAGTTTTGAATCAGTTTCCTAAATTTCCAGATCACAGTGGTCTGTTTTCATTGGTAAGTAAGTGGTCTAAGATTCCACGCTCAGTTTATTCATTTTTAAATGACTGGCGCTTTCACTTTCATTAAACATGGCACATAAAGACTGCACTGATTGATCCTTCCAGAAGGGAAACAACCTTCATCTCCATGTTTGAAATCTAAATAAATTCTAAAACCTCCCTCCTGCAGCAACACAATAGCATCAGTTGGTTAGCCAGGCCTATGGGTATCTTTGTAAATACAATGTTAGATGAATGAATTTTTAATAAAGTTAAGTGTAAGAGATAAAGATAAAAATAAGAAAAAATTATAAAGAATGTTTCATGAGTTATGGACCCACCTATGGTAAATAATAAAGCTGAGTTAGCTGAGAGGCAAAATAGGATGCAGACCTCCATAGCTATATGGAAATTTTATAAGAATGACATTACAGTTTACGTTTTGAAAAGCAGTGAGAGATAAATGATGACCAATACCAGTACCCAGATCCCACATGAAACCGTACACAGGTCAAGGGTTTTTGAATGAAATGAGCCTTTTTCTCTCTACATTTTAAATCTTTCCTTTCCCATTCAGTATTGGGATTCCTTTCCAAATGCTTAGCTAATTGAGGTCAAAAACTTTTAGGCAAAGGTACAATTCTGTTACTGGAAAAATCTAAGAACCTGTCCTCAAATAGTTACATATATGTCAAGGTTTTATCTCTTTAAATTATTGTGTTAGAGTTTTCCAAATTTGCCAAATCCTTAGAAAAAATCTTATTGGATTTATGCAGATATTTTCCCCAAAAAAGATAGTCCACAGTCCTTTTGTAGTGTAGTGTGTTGTTGGAAGTAATAGGAATTTACCTTTTTCTCATTTTGAGCTACTGTGTATTTTTCCTTCTGAGGAAAATGGAACAGGCTATAGATATCAATCTTCTTGGTGTTCTCTTGTCTCTTTTTTGATGGGTGAAGGGAGAGCTATGTGAGTTTCTGTATATGTCTTTGGCTTACAGTACAAAGATAATGGATCACCTTTTCTGAGGGCCTGACTTCCACTTTTCGAAAGTGGCTGCAAAAAGGAGTCAAGGAAGTTTTATATCAGTTATTCATTAAGATACATATGGCTGCATCAATACCTGCTTTACTGAAAGGGAGACCTTAATTCATCTCTTAAACTCTTATCAGAATGGCTGTGGCACTGGAGAAGATGATTATTGCCAAATACTCAATGTTTAAACAGAAATACTTTCACAATAGCATCAAGCAGAAATGAAAAACTTGAATGGTGTATAGTTCTTAAAGGGAAACTAGTTTGTAAGCAATGCAAATTTTTAACTTAAATTTTCAGATTTTAATAAAAAAATTTAATAGGAAAATTTCAAAGTCACAAGGCATTGCAATTTTTTTTCTCTTATTGACAGGTTAAAAAAATGCAACACCGAAAACCTGACCTATTTACTTTACAATCTGAGAATTAGATAACAAGCTTCATGAACTTTTGATTCTCTGTTCTCAAATAAACTCCAATTTAATTACAAGTGTAATTACAATATTCACACATTCATGCTGAGTATGAATTATATAAGATTTCAAGAACTAAGTAAATGAACACAAGTACTGTGTACGATGTCATGGTAGGTAAACTGCCTGTTAATTTTTTTTTTTTTCCAGATCCGTTTACATAGGGTAACTATAGCTTTGTTTTATCTACCTTTAAACTCAATTCACCCAACAGTAAAGGATCTGAACTGGTAACACAGTCTAGACAGCAGATAAGATCATGTCACGTGGTACAAATGGAGGCTTCCATTCTCTTTTTTTAAAGAAACCTCTTAGGACAGGCACTTGACTAAAAGACATTTTTGCACACCACAAACCTAAGGCACAGTTTGTGACCCACGGTGACAAAATCAAATTATTTCAGGCTGAGAAACATTTTCTCCTATAGGATAAAGACAATTTTATTTGTGGACAAAATGCCCTGTGGAGGGGATCTTATAATCACATCACCCATTATCACAATCATCAAATGCATGCAACATCTAAGTCCAATTAGTGGAAGATGGGACCATATGGACGTCTGTTACAATGTCGTGGTAAGAAGATAATGCTTTGTGTCTTCAGTTCAAGTGCTTTAGAAGCATTAAGCTTCTCAGTACCTTTGTGAACTAGGTAAGCAATTTTCTATGCTCTCCTTTCCCTTTGTGCCTCAATATATCCAAGGTAAGGCTGCAGCTGCTGATTATCTTTGAATGTGTAATGTTAACTACGAATTTAAAATGTCTACTTAAGTTTCCTCAGGAGGGACCATGGCTAATTCTACGTTTTACATGATGTCTTAATCAGGAAAAGAACCACATCTCTTCATTGTATCACTTTCACTGTGTTTGTTAAAATGGCCTCATTTACGAGGCAAATGCTCAGGCAAAGACAGCTTTTAGCACAAACATCCATGAGGATGGTTTCCGTGTGCTCTCTGCTGAATGTGGGGGAGGTGAAGCACTTTGAACACAATAGGTCAACTCAGGTGGCTTTGCCCTTGCACTTTCTTTACAGCTGCCTGTCTGAGGTTACTGCCTAGGGAGGAGCTGGGAGCTGGCAAGAACCAGTGGACATGTAGCCATAATGATTCTGTACCCGTATGCTCAGGGATGCCAGCTATATGAAGGGACGATGTTGTAGGGCAACAAAGGAATGCTTTGTTTAGATGAGTAAATAGCTGAAAAGGTTTGTGACCTCAAAGGGAGGATCTGTGTAATTCTGTGCAGTATCATACAAGTCAAAGAAATGCTGAGCCAATTTGGACAGTAGGCATCATGGAATACTTCCGGATGACTACGTTATTTTATGGCTTGACAGCGTTGACGTGATATTTTTACCTCTTATACATATAGTGTAACTGGTGGCTAAATGAAAGTTTGATTCCTATAGAACATCTGTAGATATTGACTGTGGTAATTTGCAAAAATTACTATTGTTGAATTACGCTTTACTGTTGCATTATTGGCTTTCACAGAGGCATGACCCAGAAGTCAGGCACATAATATCACTTCTATTTTTTGTTGTGAAAGCGCTATTTAAGACATTGTTGATTATGTTTCTTCATAAATCCAATATAATATATTGATTTTAGAGTTTGATGCCAAAAAAAACGTTTTTCTCAAAGTCCTGATATAAGAATTATGCAGCCCATCTTATTTGCTTTGTTGCCTTGGCTCTGAGGAAGCTCAAAGATAAATAATAATAGTGCTGATACAGTCTTTACATAATGAAGTAATTTGTTTTCTCATTTATATAAAAAGAGTCAAGTCAGGCAGACTAGAAAGACCTACAATTTCTCTTGATTCTAGCAAACTGGCTGGCAAATCTTTTGGCATTAATTTGGTTAACCCCTACTTGAAGAAAAATGTAATGACAAAAATAATGAAATTATAGTCCCCTTGTTATTAATAGAAGGAAGCAAAGTGTGTTCACTGGTGGAAAGACCCTGAAGTCGGAGTCAGACCGAGTTGGATTTGAGTCATAGTTCTACCTTTTATTGGTAGGATTGAGGCATATTGCTATCATTTTTGAGTTTCAGTATTCTATTTGTGGAACATGTGAAGCCCTTAAAACGGTGCCTAGCACATAGTAAATATTCAACAAATATTGACTACTGTTATTTTTAATGATAATTATTGATTAAAGCTTAGATTAGATAATACTGATGAAAACTTGAAAAGAGATGTTTCTAGATGATTCTGTAAGAGATGCAAAAGATGTATCAATGAACTAATGAACATTTTCTATTTGAATGTTGAAGTTTCATCAGTACAGCTGACCCTTGAACAACACAAGTTTGAACTGTGCAGGTCCACTTATATGCAGATGTTTTTCAATAAATGCAGTACTTGGATTTTTATTTTATAGATCTTTAAATTAACTAAGTGTGAGGAAAAGTTTGTGTTCGATTAGAGATCATAATATGTGGAATCAAAAGAACTGGGGTTTGAGTTCTGACTCTATCCAAACTGTTTCAGCTTCCTGCCCTTGGGGGAGTCATTTATCAGTTCCTCTGTTTTTGAGGCAGAGGTAGCAGTATGCGAATTTTCCACTGCTCTGGTTGGTGTCCCTAACCCCTGTGTTCAAGGGTCAGCTATATTCCATTACATATATTTAAACATTATATAAAAAGACTCAGTAATAGTTTTTCTTTTACCTGTACAATATAGCACACAGATTCACAGATATAGAGAACAAAACTAGTGGTTACCAGTGGGGAGGGGAAAGCCAGGGGCAGGGGATTAAGAGGTACAAACATATAAAAATAAGCTACAAGAGATATTGTACAGCACAGGGAATATAGCCAGTATTTTATAATAACAATAAATGGAGTATAACCTTTAAAAACTGTGAATCACTATGTTGGACACCTGAAACTTATATAATATTGTAAATCAACTATACCTCAGTATAAAAAAAGAGCAAAAAAACCAAATGCTAAAACTGTGGTCATTGTTTTAACAGGATGAAATCTCACTAACTAAAACTGATAAAAGTCAAATAAGTTATGATTAAAGAATATCCTAAGGTTTCATAGTTCCCAAATCCAGAAACTATAGTACTGACTTTTGGAGTTTACATGTCTATATGTAGCCCTACTCACCAATTTACAAATATGTTATCTTCTAAAAGCTTCCTTGTAACTTGCTAGTTTGAAACTCAGAATGGATTGTCTTAACAGAACATGTATTGTAAATGCTGACTTGTTTCCGGTTTAGTTTTTCTTTCCAAAGCTGTTTTAATCCCTAATAATAAAGCTAAAATTTTGTGTTTTCAATAAAAGGCAGAAAACTATACTTTGGTCACACCTTCTATTCTAAAGCTAATAAAATATATTTAAGCATATGGAATATTCATAAAGCATTTTAATTAAATATTTTTCAATTATGCAACCTATAATCAAGAAAGACTGAAAAGAAACAATTATGAAATTTGTTTGGAATGAGTTTAACTAGATGTAGACAAGAAGGCCAGGAGGAACTTTGGTGTATATCTTAATGGAGAATCCTGGGCCCTTTCAGTGGTTTTTGAGATTCAATTCAATAGGTATATTTTTCAGTTGAACCTGCGCTATTGAGACTGTGCTGCATATTTCAATGAAGGGTGAATAAAACGTCGTCTCTGTACTTCTACACCACTGAAGATCAAGTCCAGCTGCTTATCACAGGAAAATCCAAAACAACCTCAGGTTAAATGGGAGAGCAGTATATTTCCTTCCCATTAATAAAGGAGTCTGGAGTGAGGTAGTCGGGCCTGGTGAAGAACTTCACTTCTTTCCCCTTGCTTTTCTGCTGCATGTGGTTTCTGTTCCCAAGGCCACCTCATGGTCCATGATGGGTTTAGGAATTTAGCCATCCCATCTATGTCTACAGCAGTAGGAAGGAGGAAGGAGGAAGGGACAGGCACAGCCCTCATTAGAAAAAAATGATTAGACTTTTTTTTAAAGGGCAGGTTTAGGTTCACAGCAAAATTGAGTGGAAGGTACAGAGATTTAGTATATATCCCCCCCCCCCAACGCATTACCAACATGCTCCACAGTGTCCTCATTTTTAAGGACATTTTCTATAAGTCTCAGTCAACATTTCTGCTTAACTCTCATTTGGCCAGAACTTAGTCATATGGGGACATTCATCTATGCATGGGAGACTGGGAGATGTAGTCTTTTAGCTTCCTGGTAATGCAACTAGTTAAAATGGAAGGTTCTATCATAAAAGAAGGGGAAAGTAGATAATGAGGGCAACCGGCAAGTCTACATAGAACTTTCAAGGCAGTTCCAACACAGAAGTTGGTTGGTTAATATAAAGAGAATGGTAATAGTGGTCATCAGGAGTGAAGGATGATAAGAGAGGTACGCACAAAGGCCAATGGGCTATCAGAGAGCAAAAGTAGTTGGGAGTCCTGAGATGTTTTCATGACAGGAACCACATCTGAAGACAACCCGGTGTGTGGGTAGTAGATCAGACCCTGTTGCCTACCTCAATTCCTTGTGCTCCCTCATTTCTGGCTGGCAGACCCTGAATTTGAGGTCCCTGCTAACATGAAGCCCCTCTTAACAAGCAGCTTTTCCAAAGAACAGGAAAACTATGTCAGTTATAGCTTAAGCTTCACTTGAACTGAGAACTAAACATAAAATTAAAAAGCTCTTGAAGAGAACCCGAAAGCCTCTTTAAAAACATTTGAGGGACCCAGGGGATCTTGAACTCGAGGAACAAAATATTTTCCTACCAGGGGCAGTATATTATGGTGCTTAAGTACTCAGTCTAAGGCCAAACTGCCTAGGTTTAAATATTAATTTTGCCCCTTACTGACAGCAGGTTTCTGGGCAAGTAAGTTAACATTTTTATATTTCAGTTTCCTCACCTTTGAAATGAGAAAAATAATTGTACCCATTTCATAGGTAACTATAGGGCCTGAATGAGCTAATATTTATGAAGTACATAGAACAGTGCTTGACAGTTTGTGCTATATTAGTGTTAATTAAATACATTTTTAAAATTTCAAATTGTTTCTCCCTCCACAGAATCAGTAATTCTCAACATTTTGTAAAGTCTGGTCTCTTTAATTCATTTCTCATCCTCTTCTCCCTTTGGGTTTTCTGAGAATAGAAGAAGGGACCTCTTGCTGGCTCATTTTCCCTTAAGGCGTCTCTTCATCAGTCACACAAATAGAACCTTAGAGACCCCGAGTTTAGCAAAGATTCAACTCAATGCTGAACCACTGTCTCTTGTTCTTCTTAGATTCTACCTTGGGGAAAAGAAGGAGTGGTTCATTCTTTCTCGTTTAAAAGTGAGCAGACCTGGATTTGTATCTGGGCTCTGCACCTTCTACCTGCATGTTCCCTGAAACTTCTAAACTTCAGTTTCTTCATATGCCAAAGGGAATAGCAATAACTCATAGTAATTGTGATGAGAATTAAATTAAATGATGGATATGGAGTGCTTATCATGGTGACCAGCATGAGGTAAAGGCTCAGTAAATTCCATCCATGGTTATTCTTAGAATTGATGACATCATAGTCTAGGTTCTGTGAGTGAACCCCAAAGGTCAGTCACATGATGAACTGTCATGTCAATTTTTTTTTATTTTACATTGTAGCAAAGTGGGATTTACTTCAAGTATGCAAGGATGGTTCAACATTCAAACATCAAATAATGTAATCCATCATGTCAACAGGATAAAGAAGAAAAATCGTATGATCATATCAATTGATGTAGAAAAGGCATTTGACAAAATGCAACATCCATTTATTACACAAAATGTTATCAAACTAGGAACAGAGGGTAACTTTGTCAATTTGATAAAGAACATCTGCGAACACTGACACCACCAAATGCTGGTGAGGAAGTGAAGCAACAGGAACTCCCATTTATTGCTGGTGGGAATGCAAAACTATTCAGCCACTTTAAAAGACATTTTCATGGCTTCTTAAAAAACTAAACATACTCCTACCATATAATTCAGCAACCGTGCTCTGAAGTATTTACTCAAATGAGCTGAAAACATGTCCACACAAAAAACCTCACACAAATGTTCATAGCACCTTTACTCAGAATTGCCAAAAGTTAGAAGAAACTAAGATGTCCTTCAAAGGGTGAATACATAAATAAATTGTGGCACATCCATAGCATGGAATATTAATAGGTACTAAAAAGAAACAAGCTATCAATATACAGAAGACTCGGAGGAATCTTAAAAGCATATTGCTTAGTGAAAGAACCCAGTCTGTAATGGCTACATACTGTATAATTCCAGCTATATGACATTCTGAAAAAGACAAAACTATGGAGTCATGTCAGTTAATTTGTCCTTCCAAATGCTAAGCATACAGAATTGGTGGGAGCTGGGAAATCACTGAGATATCAAAGAAAAATCACTGTAACTGAGGAGGTGAGAAGTTAAGGGGAAGTTCTGATGATGGGGAGGTGAGTTCTTGGCCAGAGTCTTCCTTGCAAATTGTATACTCTTAACTTGAATACTAAACATAAAAGAAAAACCATCAATTGCTGTTTGTTTTGTTTTTTTTTTCCGAAGAGAAATTTTGACATTATGCAAAGATCAAAACTGAGATTTGGGCAAAGTGAATTTCTGATCATTTCACTAAGTGAAACAATTGCCATGATGCATAATATGAAACCTCAATGCAGAAATAATGGACTTTAATAGCATATGAAAGTAACATTTCAATTCATGTCTTGAAATTTCTGGGCAGAAGTGAGAATACCCTCAAACAACTGCACATGTTAACATGGCCATAATGAATTATTTATGGAAATTAAAAGGGTCCTTTGAGAGCCATTTATCAAAACTGTCCTCTGTATAGCTAAAGAATTCCTATAATGGACTGATAACTCCATAATACGCTTTAGCTTTCTTTCATTATTTTGGATTCAGAGATCCTTGTAATAAACAAGCAGATACCATTCTCCTTAGTTGAAACCAAATATTGGTCTGATATTAGATTCAAGTTTTCTCATAGGATAGGATAATTAGAGGTGACACATTACATCATACTACCTAATTAATATTTTCTTTCTTAAGTTCAGAGGGACTTTTATAGAACCGTACTTTTGGAAATATCTATCGCCGTCATGAAAGGCTGTCACCATGGGATTTCCATCATCCAGGGAAACTGCATACATAGTAGCCTGAGGCAGAGGCCCTTTATTTTCTTTTCTGCTTTTTGATGCACACCAGAAGTTTCTTGGGGAAGTTTAAATAATATTCAAGTTCATTTTGTTGGCAAAGGCAAGATGTTATTGATTGTCTGACACAGACATGTACTGTATAATTTCTAAAAAATTTTTCCATATCTTCTTGAGTTATTTTTGACAAAGTTAAATTAATACAAAAATTTATTCTCTTATTTTTTTATTTTTTTATTTATTTTTTTTTTTTGCGGTACGCGGGCCTCTCACTGTTGTGGCCTCTCCCGTTGCAGAGCACAGGCTCTGGACGCGCAGGCTCAGTGGCCATGGCTCACGGGCCCAGCCGCCCCGCGGCATATGGGATCTTCCTGGACTGGGGCACGAACCCGTGTCCCCTGCCTCGGCAGGTGGACTCTCAGCCACTGCGCCACCAGAGAAGCCCTATTCTCTTATTATTTTATAAAGAGATGACTCCTAAAACATTACATATTTTTGGTACAAAAACCATGCAAATTTGCTCTGAGTAGTACATCTGAACTTATGATGGCCTTTGGCCTACAGAAGACAAAATGCCTAACCTATTCTTGGATCTCTTATTATGCAGGAGACAGGACAATGTTAGTATAAAACACATTGTTAAAACTGGACAGAAACAGTCAGAATAAACAGTTGTAAACCTTCAATGAAGTGAAGAAGTAACGATTTCTACCAAGGGATTGCTCCGTTTGGGGCCAAAATTATAGTTTTGTTAGGGAGAAAAAGTTCACTAGATGGGAGGTTGCTTGAATTCACAACCATATATATCTTTTCCTTCTGAAAGAAAGAGGCATTTGTTTCCCGACATTATCAGAAAAATTGTTCATTTTTATTCTTCATCTGTCACTCAAAGTTGTCGCTACATTTAGTGGCTATTTATTCTGCACATCATTCCTACCTCTAATAGTGGTGTCAGCCTGTCTGGTATTCATATGCCAGTAACACATTTCTTTTTATTTCAAACACAACTTCTGGGAAGTAACTTCCTCCTTTTGTTATAAATCTCAAACGAGTCACTGCAAGAAGTTCCAGTCTGCTCACCCTCCTTTCTGTTCCTCATTTTCAATCAGAATAGGAACTAGTGACACTTTTGTTGATTAGCGGGGCCTTGTTTTAAATTGTTCCTTGAGTTGAAGTGTTTGATTCAAACTGATCTCTCCATGCATTTCCACTGAGCCTTCTTTGGGACAAATGACACAAATTCAAATTTGAATGGTGGAGGGTAAAGGCGCAAATTGATCTCTAATCTTCATATCATAAATATTTAAATAAACCTAGCTCAGCTCAATAGTAAACATTAAGAAATGGTGATATCAGTTTTTATTACTCATTTCTTTCATATTGCTTGAGAGCTCAGAAGCTCACACCCCTAGGATGGATATAGGCTGAACAACAAACTGGAAATTCCATCTAATGCGTAATTTAAAAGCATTTGTTTTGCAAAACAAAACCAACAAAACCAAAAAACCAAATCCAAACAAAACAAAAAGCTGAGTACTGGAATCCTTTCTTTACCATTAATATACTGCATGATTATAAATAAGTTAATTAACCTCTCCATTCCAGTCATTTCTTTGGCAATGAAGTGAAACCCAAAGTTACCGCATAGAACAAAAATACTTAAGATTGTTCTTGAAAGGTTTTTATTAAGATTTTCTCATCTAAGTGTTTACTATAATAATTTATTTACCAAGAAAATGTTAACCAATATCTAACAAAGATAAAGTCTTAACACAAAATTATTTGAAGAACCATGATAATATCCTGAAAAGTATTACCTAAATGAGCTTAAAAGTGAAAAATGCCAGATGGCTTTAGAATTTCCATTTCCAAAACGGAATTTTAGTGTTTGATCTTGCTTCTTCAGAGGACAAGTGTTTCATCATGTATTACTGTAGCAATTATTTTCTACCTTAGGGTTTAGTGAAACTAGTTAGCACAGTCACTAGGTCTGTCCTTAGAAAGAAAGAATCTCCCAAAGAAGAATTTACTCCTTCTCATGTACATAGTGGTTGCATTGTGTGACACTGCAAAGAGCGCTGGAATACGGGTTAGGAGATTTAGGATCCAGTCCTGCTTCTGTCATTAAAAAGTCCCCAGACCACTTTGGGTCTCAGTTTCTTCACGTGTAAAATGAAAAGTTTGGGTCAGATAATGCCTAAGGTCTCTTCCAATCCAAATATTTTATTTAAGAATTTGGAAACTGATTTATATTGCATACAAAAGTAGAAAAGTTAATAAAAGTAATTTTAAAAAGTTGAGATGGTAACTTTGAACGTAAATGTGAAACAAGCTGTGTCACAGTGTATTTAGCTAAAATGACTGATATGCAAATGGTGGTATTCTCAATCTAAGAAATAAAATCTATATTCTCTGCACTGGACAATAAGCTGCCAAAACAACAAACAAACGAACAAACCCAGGCAATGCTGACAACCCGACCGCAGAATAACTTACTTTCTGAACCAGGGTTTCTCAACCTCAGAGCTACTGACATTTTGAGATGGGTATTTCCTTGCAGCGGGGGGCCTCCTGCGCAATGTAGGATGTTTGGTAGCCTTCCTAGCCTCTATCCACTAGATGCCAGTAACATCCCTGACCCCCAAGTCGTGATAACCAAAAAGGTCTCCAGATATTTGTCCCTAGCTGAGAATCACTGCTATAAAGTGAACCAGCCTTCTCTGGCTTCCTGTCTTGAGCTGTGCCCAAGGTACCAGCGTTGTCAGGATATCTTAACACCTTTTAAATATATATATATATATATATATATTTCTATGAACCAAAGCACCAAAAACAAGAATTATTATTAGTATGCGAGTTATAATACATGGATGCTTACTTGTGCCAGGCACCAAATAATCTTATTTCCTTAAGCCAGTATCCATTCAGTTAACTCTTCTATTCTATGCAAAATAGAATCTTTATCCCCAAAGACCTTGCTTTATGGCTAGAGAGACACACAGCCCATGAATATAAAATGGGCTTCAGACCGTTTAAAAAGTAGGGCACTGATGAAGTGAGTATGACTGAAGAGGTTGCTGAGTGAAGGTCTGATAAGAGTGGACAGGAAGAGGGGTGGCAGCGAGGAGTGAAATGGCCCTTACAGGGAGTACTGCGGGGCAGAGGCAGGAGACAGGCCAAGCGTGAGGGACGGCAGGCCAGGCGCCCCAGGAGCAGTGAGAACTCTGAATTAGAAAGAAAGGCAATGAAGGCTGTGGGAGGAGTTTGTGGAGTCCTGAGGTCCAGCCCAAGGGCTTGGCTTCAATTTCAGCTGTAAGTGACAAGAAAGCTGATCTTGAGAAGGGCAGTGAAGTGAAAGGAGCTTTCTGATGGAAGCAACACCTTTCATTCCTACTACAGGGGCTTTGAAAGAAATTGAAAGACTATTCAAAAATGCCATTTTACTTCCCAGGATGGCAGTCCAAGGATGATTTTGCAGTTTTTTCTTTCCACTCCCACTTCAAAAGGTGATCAGTATGGAAATCTAGAGTCTAGCAAGCCTCACATACAACCATTTTCAGGGCAGCTAAATGATTCTGTGACCAAGATTGTGCAGTAGCTATATCTTCATTGTAGGATATTGGAAAGTGCCATCCTCCTTCCCAAATAAATGCCAAAGACAGCAATGCCAGAGCAAGAAACCATGCAGGATACTGACCAGAGGATGAATGTTGCGGTCATATGGGTTTGGTCTTCAGTCCTGAATCCATCACGTACTATTTGTGATCTTCAATTTTCTCTTCTGTTAAATGGAAATAAGAGGTGTATTGAAAGCAATCATGGTATGTTGAAAATATTGGGATAAATAATTATATAATACATACTTTATAATATAAAGCGCTTAGCAGAATCTCTGGTGGTTAGTTAGGAATCAATAATATACATTATTGTATATACATTATATACAATAAGCTACATTATTATTCATTTTAAAATGTAAATACTTCTCTTCAAGAGTTTTACAAATGTACCAGAATCCCCTTGAGGCTGCCTTTCGCATGTAAATATGTTTTGTGAATCCACAAAATGAGAAATTTTTAAGTAAGATAAATGGTATGAGGAAGGAAGGCTTCAACTACATCTGGAAAATAGAAAGTGCTCAAGAGGACGTTTCATTTTAACTAAAAGGTTGGTGAAAGAATGAGCAGATCAGGTTCAGAGTTCCTGAGAAGGATTATGGAGAGAGGAGAGGCTGAGGCAAAGCTGACGCACTGCGTGTGGCCCCATGGGTGCACGCGGGTCTGTGCAGTCCTGCCCAGGGCAAGAGGCATCTCTTAGAGGGAGTGTTCCTGAATTCAGGTTCAGCTGCTCATTGCTTGAAAGCCAATACTCTAGAGACAAGTGTTGGTAGGAAAGGAAAGGTTGCTTTATTCAGGAGGCCAGCAATCTGGGGAGAAGGTGGACTCGTGTCCAAGAGCCAACTCCCAACTGCCGATCAGGAGGCAAAAGATTTTAAAGGAGAGTTTCAGGGGTGTACAGGTGGAACGAGGGGGCTACGTGCAGAACGGCACAGTCAGCTCCTACAATCATCTTGAAATTGGTCATGTGGTGGTCTGATAAGTATCATCTTGATTGTTTTAAGTACAGTTAACCTTTAGTTCTAGGGTTGGTTTGTTCCCCTTTCTTTGAGGCCAGTTCTTGGAATTGTGCAAGATGGAGCAGCTTATGTCATGGCTATAGTCTGGTCATCACTTCTTCTACGTGGTGGAGGTTTCAGTATCTGTAAAACAGCTCAAAAGATATGACTCAGAATATTATCTCTAGCCCTTGAGGAGGAACTAAAAGTCCTTGACTTTGTTTAATGGCTAAACTACTATTATTTTTTTCTTGCTTGACTATTTTCCTTCATTTCTGCATTTTCTCACTTCTCTGATTAAATTTATTCCTTGGCTAAAGTTTTTCTACAGACAAGAGGCAGGCAGAGGACATGGGGTCTGTCCTGGGAAGGGCCCAGGGGGCACTGCTCCATTACAGGAGGTTTTAGTGCTTTTGGATGTCCCTGGGTGTTCTGTTCTCTTCATATTGTTTCTTGTATCCCCTTCTTTCTCAACTCCAAAGAAAATAGGGTTTTGAGCAGCTCAAACACATCCTGCCACTCTCAACCCTGGGAAGGAATGGAAAGGGGCATCTGTCTTTGTCTGAAATGAGTTGGGGACATATAGGACAGAAAGGATGTCTCTTGCACGAGTGAGGAGGTGGCCTTGCATAGGGTAGTTTCAACCAGAAACCAAAGGATCCTATGAAGAATATAGCTTAAGCCAAAGCTATTAATCAAAAGGGGGTCTGGCCTGCTGTGAAACTGGAGAATAGGAGGTAAGGCAGATAAAAGAGAAAGACTCAGTCCCAAAGCCAGATAAGTTACTGGGCCTCAGGGAGTTGAATGAGGTGCTAGTTTACCAAACCCAATGCATTCATCTTAATCTCTTGGTTCTGTGTCCAGGATGTCAATCTGTGGATCTTGATTTTTCAGGAGGAGTAAACAATGTCCTTCCATTTGAGGCTGGTCTCATTTCGGTTTAAGACACTCTGTCTCTGAAGCAGTGACCTCTGGTCCTCCCAAGTATTGACTTATTTCTGCACTGGTGCCTTCTCCTGACCTGATCTCTCTGGGTTCTGATTCTTTGTCTGACTTCACCTCTCCAGTTCCTTCTATCTTTTGGTTTTTTATGTATCTCTGTCTCCAGGCTATCTGTTCAACGTGTTCTTATAATCTGGTTCCAACTTCTACCTTAGTTCATTTTCTGCTGTAGTTCTCCTGGCCCTGGTTTATAATCCTTCATTTCACAATCTACGGTTGCTCAAGTTTCAGTGTAACAAAGGAGGAGGGTCTATGGAACGTCAGAAGAGACTATTCAGTGCTGTACAAAAGAGGAACAAAGGATGACCCTCATGAACATTGAATTTGTTCCATGTGTCCTTACACTGTTAGAACTTAGTTGAGTCCATGAACTGATGGCATGTGCCTGTAGTGTGAGAGCTTGTGATGAGGGGAGGCACTGGAGAAGGAGATCATCAGGAAAGACTTGATGAGATGGAATTGGCGTGGTTTTGAATGGAAGAAATCTTCCCTTCTGTCCTTGCCCTCTCTGCCCACCCTCCTTGCACTCTTTGATGGTTATGCCAGAGTTCACTTGAGCTCAACCTGTGTATGAGATGAGCTCCTTATCTGTCTTATTAGCCAGATATCATTCTGCCATTTGATGTTTATTAAATATGTCATCTTCTTATGATACAGAACACTTTCCAGAGACCAATTGTGACCACAAAAGCTAGTTCAGGTCTCACGTTCATCAGTGTTTTGGAAAGAACATAACCTTTTTTCACTGTTTAATTCCTGTCCATTCCTTGGTGTAAGTAAATGCTCTCTGACTTCCTTAAGATGTTTTTAACTTACTTAGAAGTACAATTGCATTGTTATATTATCTGATAGTATATAGAGATAACATAATTCCATGTTGGCTTTCTATTCTGAGCTGTTCCCCTTCATCTCTTTCTCTTCATTATCCAGTCTGTAAAGTTTATGTCATGTTGGTCAAAATGTTACTTTTAACTAAAACGCATCATTCTCATCATCTAAAGTTCTGCTAAAAGTGAAAAACTGGGAGCAGTATAAAGGAGTAATTTGTAAGTGGTGAAATTCAGAGTTATTGTGCATGTATCTTATGTATAACAGGCAGCTGTGAAAAATCGTTAAAAAGCATGATTTCAGAAAATGTTTAATAGCATGGAAAATGCTTATTACACAATCTAAGGAAAAAATGAGATGCAAAAACACATAAATTATATAATTTAAAATAGGTAAAAAACATAGATCACATATGAAGAAAAACATTGGAAGGAAAACACCAAATGTTACCAGAGTTTATATCTGGTATGAGTTTATGGCTGATTTTATGATTAAAAAAATTTATATGCTTTCCAAGTTTTTTAAAAAATTAATTAATTAATTAATTTTTGGCTGTGCTGGGTCTTCATTTCTGTGCGAGGGCTTTCTCTAGTTGCGGCAAGCGGGGGGCACTCTTCATCGCGGTGCGTGGGCCTCTCACTATCGCGGCCTCTCTTGTTGCGGAGCACGGGCTCCAGATGCGCAGGCTCAATAGCTGTGGCTCACGGGCCTAGTTGCTCCACGGCATGTGGGATCTTCCCAGACCAGGGCTCGAACTCGTGTCCCCTGCACTGGCAGGCAGATTCTCAACCACTGCGCCACCAGGGAAGCCCCTACGTTTTTTTTTAAAGTGTGCATTATATCATAAAAGAATAAACACGATAAAAATTTCCTTAATAATACCTTACTTATAATACCCTTTCAAGGGACAGCTTCTTGTTCTACAATCTTCCCAGAAACCTCCCCTCCTTTATATTAATTGCCTTTTGTATCTTATAAGTAGCCAAGCATTTATACGTACATCTGAACAACTCTCATCAGTAACATATTTAATGCTACCTCTTTGTGACTTGTGTAAATAGTTTTATTTTTTTGTAGTCATCAGAAGGGCGCTTTTTGTTTGTTTGTTTAATCTTGGTGTCTAAGAAGCAGAACTGCCAAGAAGGTGCAGGCTTTACCGTGAGTTAGCAGTCAGAAATCAAAGTAAAATGCAATGTGGAGAGAGAACGGTTGGTTGTGGGGTGTTCTATGCTAGGCACTTCCACGGTGACCTCATTTCCTCTTTAGACCCCACTCAAGAAGTAGGTGTCCACTCCTCCTCACATATGAAGAACCGGAGGCTCAGTGAAGCTCTAAGACTTACACAGGGCACACAGCTGGTAAGTGCTGCCTCTTCCAGGCCTGTTTTCTCAACTGGACTCTTCTACTTTACCCGGTCAAAAACACATCTATCTGGCAAGGTGTGTACACTGAGAGAGCAACAACATAACTGAAAATGTAAGTTTATGAATGCATGACAGCAAAGTGTGTGTATGTATATGTTTTAATGCTTCTCATTTCACATCACAGCAACTTATTTTGTGTATGTTGTATATAAGTTCCTTGTTGTCAGAGAACAAATGTTTTTATTTCTTTTTAACTTCCTACGGTTCAGTCCAGATTCTCGATGGGTGCTCTCACCTAGCCATTAAATCTTCGTCTTATATACTACTCATGGCACACTGCTATTCTGGATCCAGAGATGGTTTGGTGCATTTCATTATGTAAGGACTTTGTGCAGAAGGATAATAGCTAATGAAACAACAAAGACTTCCAGACAATCAAAACAATTTGTGTGGGAGCTATAGCTATGATCTCGTGCATACCTTCATAAACTTTAGAGAATTAAAACTGGCCAATTTTGTAGCTAATTTTTAGACAAGAATGGTAGAAAATGCAAATGTTATTAATGCTACTTATATAACTACTTTCTAGAAGAATAATAGTCTCTTAAATTAGTGATATTTTCTGAAGTGTTAAAAGGTAGTAATAACAATTGAGTTCCAAATATGTTGCTGAAATTAGAACATTTTGGTAAGGTCGGTAAGCAAAGTTGTAGTAATTAAATCACCAGTGACTAATGTATCTGATAGTTCTTAGATTCCAATACATGGCTGAATCAGAATATTGAAAAGATCAATAAGAAAGTGATAATAATTAAAATACCACCAACAAAACCAAAGCTACTTGGCTTTCTCTTCATGCATTTTTACTCATTTTATTTTGCAAAACTTTATATGTATCCTAGGATTAATTAATTGATTAGTTAACTAACTGAATATCTAATCACATCCTGGGTGTTCTGCCAGATATAACTCGAAGTACAAAAATAAGAAAAGACACAGTTCCTGGCATCAAGGGTGTTAAAGTCTAGTTTGTTATTTGTATTTCAACAAGGACACAAAGAACAGTAAATGAAGATGGGGAGAGGAGAAGAGGCAATGTGGTCCAAGTAGAGAATGAGTCAATCTAAAGGGGTTTTATCAGTTCATCCAGAGGCAACAAATACTGCTGGCCAGATGACAGTGAAGGTGGTTTTCATAACATTTCACTGCAAGACGTGTAATGTTTATAAAGCCATGAACCATGTAGTTCTGTTCAGGGCAGTACTGTATGCAAAGGAACTCAGCTACCAAAAGTAATTTCAGAACATCTCGAATACTGCACTTCTGTTTCTCAAATACTAGGAAGGGTACAAATAGCTCTCGGAAAATTTCCTCTTTTCTCTTTCCCACAAGTTGCCGTCACACCCCATAGCTATTCGCACTCCTAGCTTCTTTTCTGAGCCATTTCCTCTGCCCCCAGTTTGGGCTGTTTTTATTTTTCTCTTCCCACCGTCTCTGGCTCTTCATCCTAATTGACTCTGTTACATCTTCCTCCTTTCCTACCACCTCGCAGGCACTGCTCTCTGTTCATTCTCTGACGATTCTCCATTACTAATGCCCAAAGCTTACTTTCTTTTGACATCTCTTCTCTTCTCAGAAGATAAACGAGAGGGGGAAGCAGCACAAAGCCAGAATCTTCTTTAGCAGCCTGGAAAGACTCTTAAATAAGTAGTTTTTGCACTCTTATAGAGGTTCAAAATCTTTCCTAAAACCTACCATACCTGAGGTCCTGCACATTAGTCCTTAATCGCTTGCCTATAGAATTGCTCTGTCAGAGTGCTGTTGCCTGTGTATTTTCATACCTCTGTTGCTGCACCTTTCATTGCAGCTGTGATTGACTCAGGAAACAGCCTTCAACTGTAGAAATGTAGGTCAGGATCATACATATGTAGGATGTCATTCATATGGAAGATAAAAGACAAGAATTTCTATTGTAAACTTCCTCTTTCCTTAATTCATTCTAGTATTTTCCAGTATTGTAGGTCTTGGTACTTTGATTTTTCCTGGTTTCACATGGAAAAAAGTGGAATCTTTCATATTAATATTCATGGACATGTGATACAACCCATAAACTATCATTAAATAGATTATTTACCAAAATATATTATTTTCCAAAATCGATCCAATAGTTATGACTATCAGAATGCATATTATACGAATGAATTTGATAAAGTTTTCATGGGTTATGGGCTGAGGGATAAATTTTTGAGCAGTTAGAAGGCTCTACTACTGTGGTGGTGGACAGATTACTTGTATCTATATGTATATGTATTGTACACACACACAATTATTTTAATAACGACATGACATATAGAAAAATAATTGCACAAGTATTATAAAAAGTCTCATCCAAGTCCTTTTCCACTAAATTCCTCTCCAAACCAAAAATGCTAAAAGGCTGAAAACTGGTAGATGTGAGCTTTCCCCAGTTATTTACTTCCTCTCATACTTGCAGGAAGTGTTAATGAACTGAGGGCTTACACAAAATCCAGCACACGGTTGTCACTCAAATTTTTACTGAATGGAAAATGAAACCCCCCAAATCAGAGCACAGAAGCATACAAGGTAGGAAGGAGCTGAGTGCATCCTGTTCATTTATATACTGAGTAACTGTTCCCTGCATAATCACAGAGTGGCTGAAGATGATTCATCTGAAAGACCTATTTAAGGAAGGAAGTGAAAGTCAGAGGCTAAAAAATGACCCATAATCAGGTGCTGACAGTTGTGTGTTGAAAGGTTCTATGTAAAGCCAAACTTTCCAACCACAAAAAGGGACCTGTTTTGTTCAACATTTTGGAGTGAAGAAATTAAGGGGAAAGCTGAGCTAAGATGAAAGGTCTAGAAATAGTTTTAACTTTCATGCTTGACACAGAGAAATAAAAGAAATCTACTGAATAGATTAAACAAATGAATGTCCAATCATGCGTTTAATTTGAATTCCCATGAACATTTGTAGAATTTGTAAGAAGACTCCAAAGTTTATTTTTCATACAAGGTAGGCCATCTCATATGCCCAAAATTGAAAAGCCTTATGAAATTGTGTACAGATGACTTGACGATTCAGGGGCAGAATGTTCAGATTGTCTGTTGTTGATGTTCCCTGCAGCTCCCTTATAAGTTTACTCACTCATTCATTTATTCCTTTTTAAAAAATTCAACGGATAGTTAGTACTTCATGCTGGGCATTGTGCTAGGTTTTGGGGATACAAAAAATGTGTTTCCTTCTGTTAAGGAACTTACAGTCTGGTTTGTAAGACAAGAAAAGAGACTTTAATGGTACAGTGTTATGAGTGCTGTGACAAAAAATAAGCCCAGAATGCTAATTCAGACCGGGGGATTGAAGAAGCCTTCCAGGAAGTATTAATGCATGAGATGTGCTCTGAATAAAAACGAGTTTAACCAGATGAAGGCAAGGCACTAGAGCATGGATGCTAAATGCATAGATTCTACAGATCCCAGGCTGTCTGGGATCAAGTCGTGGTTTTGCCAGAAACTATGCGTGACTCCAGGCAAATGTCTCTCCCTTTTCTCCATGAGTGGGGATAACAATAGTATCCACCATCTACTTACCCATCCCAGGGTTGTAAGGATGAATATGTAAGTTAATACTTCCAAAGCACTCAGAACAGTGCCTGTCTCACTGAAGTATTATATGTGTGTGATGAATAAAGGGGTTGAGTGTTCTAAGTAGCAGGTAGAGCTGGTGCAGTGGCCTGAAAGGGTATGCATGCTGCATTTAGGAAAGAGTTAAGAATAGAGCGTAGAGTCCATACTGAAAAGGATTGAAAGATAAGGCCAGAGAAATATGAAGGGTCTGTTAAAGAATGTGGCTATTATCCTAGACACCATGAAGAACCATGAAAATATTTTAAGCAAAGGAGTAAGATTAGATTCGTGTTTTAAACAGGTCACTGGCAATGCTGCGGAGAGTAGATTATAGGGTGGGTGGCAACTCTGGCATTTGGGAGGCAAAAAAATATTTTCCCATGTTTCCTGATAGCAAGAATCATCTGGGTTGCTTTTTAAACATACATATTTCCAGGCTCCTTTCTGGGAGATTATGACGCAGAAGGTTTGGGGCATGTCTGGTAATCTGCAGTTTTAACAAGCATAAAAACATATGCTTCCTGTCTTCAGATGATTTTTGTCTTCAGAGCGATTTTGCAAACACTGAGTTGGGGGGTAGCTGTAGGCATCTAGATAAGGACTAATGAGGACCCAAACAAAAGTGGTAGAAACGTGGTTGGAAACAAGGGGGCTGATTTCAAAAGGAAGATGTAACAGGACTTAAGCGACTGATAGGATGGAGCCAAGGATAACATTCAGATTTTTGACTTGGGTGACTAGGCAGATTGTGGAAGAATCTGGAAGAAAAGTAGGTCTGGCAGTGAGATTAATGAGATCAGACTCGGACAGGTTGAGTTTGGAGTGTCAGTAGGGAGAAAGTCCAGTCAGAGGTTGCATATACATTCCTGAAGTAAGGAAAGAGATTTAGGCTCTGGAGACATAAAATTAGAAATCATCAGTGTACAGGTAGTAACCAAAGATTGGCAAACTCTAACATTTAATTGGTGGGTAGGGGAACATAATCCTTTTTTATTTGTTCTTGCATTCATTCACTCATTCAATAATTCATTCAACAAACCACTTAAAATGCTTATTTTGTGCTAGCACCATGCTACACACTTTTTCCATAAAGGAGACTGTGAAGAAATAGCTAAGAGGCCTTTAAGGAAAAGAATAGTGTTATCAAAGCCAAGGGAGAAGATTGTGTCAAATGATGCCAAGATGCCGAATGAGATGATAAGGGAAATGGGTTCCCTGGATTTAGCAAGAAACAAGAAGTTCACTGGTAATTTATGAGAGAATAGATTCTGCTGAGTGATGGGTAAGGAAATTGAACTTGAGGCATGGCTTGAGGCGTGAATGGGTAGTGAGGGAGTGTAGTTAATGAAGGAAGAAGAGAAGTAGATGAGCTAGACTGCAGAAACAAGGTTTCAAAATCTTCCCCTACGTGAGTGCATGTCCTTTTGCAGTGTTTCTTTGTAGTTACTCTCATCAAGAGGTGGAGTCTGTTTCTTCACCCTTTAATCTGAGCTTAGTCATGTGACTTGCTATGACCAATAAAACATTAGCAAATGTGACGTAAACAGAAGCTTGAAAAGTCCTTGAGCATTGGGGCTTGCCTCTCTTGCTGCTCTTGGGAATCCTGTGGCTGCCACCAGGTAAATATAAACCTGGAGTAATTTGCTGGAGACCTGTGGCCAGTCATCTTCATCACCCAACTGGCATCCAGCATCAACTGACAGCCAGCACCGGCCACCAGACATTGAGCGAGACATTGAATCAGCCCTTAGCCAATCTACGCACTGACTTTAGCCCCAGAGTGAGCCTAATCAATCCTAGCAGAATGACCCAGCAAATACCAGCTTAAATCACTGATTCACAGAGAAGTGATACTGTTTAAGCCATTTAGTTTCAGGGATAGTTTCTTACACAGCAAAAACTAATGGATAGAACAGAATATTGTCTGAGTGTCGAAGATTTCATATGTCTAAGTTAACCCGGGGTTTGTATCTGAGCTGGACTGGAGGTCGGAAAAGCTCAGGTTGTTCTTAGTCTCTTTTCTCTTCTTAACACATTGTCCCAGCCAGAAACAATAAAAGTAGTATATAGGAGGGACTTCCCTGGTGGCACAGTGGTTAAGAATCCGCCTGCCAATGCAGGGGACATGGGTTTGATCCCTAGTCCGGGAAGATTCTACATGCTGCGAAGCAACTAAGCCCGTGCACCAAAACTACTGAGCCTGCGCTCTAGAGCCCGCGAGCCACAACTACTGAAGCCAGCATGCCTAGAGCCCGGGCTCTGCAACAAGAGAAGCCACTGAAACAAGAGAAGCCACCGCAAGAGAAGCACGCGCACCGCAATGAAGAGCAGCCCCCGCTCGCCGCAACTAGAGAAAGCCCACACACAGCAACAAAGACCCAACGCAGCCAAAAACAAATAAATAAAATAGTAGGACATAGGCGTGGAATGGCTAGGTCACGTAGTATTATTGATTGAAAAAAGGCAGACCCCCCCCCCCAAAGTACATACTGTGTAATTCCATTTATATAAAATTCTAGAAAATACACACTCATCTATAATAACAGAAAGCAGATCAATGGTTGCCTGGGAATGAGATGAAGGAGGGAGGGATGGGTTAAAAAGGGTCACAAGGAAACCTTTAGGAATAATGGGTATATTCATTATATTGATTGTGGTGACAGATTTATGGGTGTATACTGTATACAAATGTCAAAACTCATAAAGTTGTACATTTTAAACATGTGCAGTTCAATGTATATCAATTGCACCTCAATAAAGCTGTTAAAGAGAAAAAGAGGAACAAACAAAACCTTCTAGCTGTGCTTCCTATTCATAAATGAAGTTGCAGAATAATGTCCTCCAAGGATGTTCCTGGCTTTATCTATGGACCTGGAGATGTGAGCTGTGGAACTGGGTAGGACTGTATATACTTTACCTTACATGGCAAAGGAGCTTTGCAGGTATAATCAAAGGTATGGACCGTGAAGTCAGGAGATTATCCTGGGTTAATGGCATGGGCACAATATAATCACGTGAGTCCTAAAAAGGGAAGAAACTTTCCTGATTGGGTCAGAGAGATGAGACAGAAGAGGAAGGAGGAGAGATTTGAAGAACTCAACTTGCCATTGCTGGCTTTGAAGGTGAGCGAGGGGGCCATGAGCCAAGGAATGTGGCAGCTTCTAGAAGCTGGGAATGGGCCTCAGTTTACAGGAAGCAAGAAGACAAGACTTCAGTCCTTCTCCCATCACAAAGAACTAAATTCTGCAAATAACCCAAATGAGTAAGAAATAGATTCTCCCTTAAAATCTGCAGAAAGAAATGCAGCCTGCAGATACCTGGTTTGTAGTCCGGTAAGACCCATACTAGATTGCTGAACTACTAAACTATAAGACACTTAATTTGTGTTGTTTTATGCTACTATATTTGTGGTAATTTGTTACAGCAGTAATAAAAACTGAATGCACAAGGTTTTCATGGGCAGACGGTTGAACTTACCGGCTAAAGTAGCTGTTTGAATGACCTGTATTTCCTAGCCATAAATCACAAATAATCAAGAGTTGATTGTATTTTTGCTTCCATTTGCTTCCATCTTACTAACTTTAGACTTATTCACCTTTTAAAATGCTGCTCTGGACACTAAGGTTTGCTGCCATAGGCTGGTTGTGGGAGCCTAGCTCTTCTGATCCCTTAGTCAGAACCATACCCAGATGACATTTTCCAACTATAGGTATATCTTCTCATTAAACACTGGTCTCATCAAACATCACTATTGTAAATTATGGTTTTTGTTTTTGTGTGCAGACTTTGAAAGGCAACAGACTCCAAGGGGAAATATTATAGACTTTCCCAGACACCTACCTATTCTCTCTTCAGGGTTTAAAACCTGAAAACAGATTGCCTGGGTTTAAATACTGGCTCCACTCTACACCTTACGACTTGCTTAGCAGTTGGAGACAGCAGTGGTACACTGAAAGCGAGGCTGAAATGATCCTATTCGTGTAAAACACTTTTAACAATGCCTGGTATGTATAAGCACTCAGGGAGTGTTGGGTTGCTAATTATGATGATGATGATGATGATGATGACGACGATGTTTTTGCTGCTGACAGGAAAATTTCTATCTCAATAGTGAATTCGTATATCCCAATTTCATATGTCCTAGCAGAAGAGATCTCCATTTGCCTTTCTTGTGTGCTTGTCCTGCTAAGATGCACATCATTTCCTCTGTCTTTCTTGTCCTAAAATTTCCTGTTTCTTGTTTCTACTGAAGTAGAAGCAGAAAGAGAAAATCACATAGTGACATTTGCTGAGCATAGCAGAATTCTGTCCAATGACTTTTTTTTTTTTTTTCCCAATTAGAAGGGTGTGTTGCCAGGACAGAGGATTATTTACACTTTCCTTGTCTTTTCAGCCTTTTCCAAATGGCTTTGATGTCCATATTGAGACTTTCCTCATCAGCACATGATAACGAGCCAAAAGATTCCTGAAATTCTGTTGTCTCTAAAAACGAAACAGAACATTCTGACCAAACCATTTACAATTTTATTACACATCAGCTTTCCTGTGTGATATTTATTTGAGGAAAGGCCCTCTCTGACGTGAGGGGCTTGGTTTTAGATAATTAAATCAGACAGATTAAAATGACGATCTGAGTCAGGAGAAGAAAAAGATACACTATGTGATGGAAGCTATTTTTAATGAACTTGAGTACACAGAGGAGAAAACATATGGATGATATTGCTAATTTAGTACCGTGTGTGCTTCAGGCTTTATGTGCAGTTTTCTAGATGGGCAGCCAACTTTTTGGTCTTCATTTTTTAATGGAGTGCTGCAAGAGATACTCCCTGACGTACGGAACAGTCAACTGAAAATCAAGTAGCAGGGTTAACGTAGGCAGTTGTTTTCACTGTGGTTACAAGATGACAGAGGCTTCCAAATTTGCACACATACATTGAAGTGGAAATGGGTGTCAAATATAAGAGCTCTGTGTGGGCAGCCTGGACTGTGGGTATTTCAATTTGAAAATTTTGTTAGTTGCCATAGTAATTGTCACAATCATGTGGTTTCTGTGGTCTTTGTGCTACTGAACACCTATTAGAAGCACCCAGCAAACAGAAGTATTTTATTTATTTTTTCCCTTGTGCATACTTATAGAGAAAAATAATGTGTAGTCAGAATTTAAGCTGAATTAAAAATAAAAAAAAAGATCACTTGCATATCTTTATGTAAAACATGTTCATTTCTCAATTATTCTTTTAATTAGTTTTTTCTTCAACAGAGAAATTATCAGGAAGTGATTTTTTTTTTTTTTTTTTCCAAAACAAGGAGTCCCAGAAACCAAGGTTACAAAGCTTCATAAAAAGAACAGGAAACTCCTCTCTTGTTACGAATGTGTTGTGTCAGCATGATGCTGCTCAAATTCAGACTGAAATTTAAGCTGAATTGAAAGTGACTGTGTATGTTACTAATCCCTTTGCAAATGGTGCCCACCATGGCCACGGATTACTTAGTCCCTGGATGCTATTCTCAAAGCTAGGTTTTGCAGGTGGTTTTTGAAACAATGACAGGCATTATTTGGCTAAACAAAATATTTATATTGCAATAGTTATAAAAACTTGAATGTTTATGGCTAAATACTCACAGCCCTCCTCATCTTTGCCATAGAATTATTATTTTTTTTTACTATTTGAATATTGTTTTTGAAGTTAATTTAAGATACAAATATAATAATGACAAAAATAGGAACGTCTTCTTTGGGTTATTTTATTTTTTATTTTTTTCTTCCAGTTTTGAGATATAACTGACATAGAGCACTGTATAAGTTTAAGGTGTACAGAATAATGATTTGACTGACATACATCATGAAATATAATCACAATAAGTTTAGTGAACATCCATTATCACATATATCACATCCATCATCAAAATTAAAGAAATAGAAAATCTTTTTCCTTGCGATGAGAACGCTTAGGATTTACTCTCTTAACAACTTTCATATATGAAGTACAGCAGTGCTAATTACATTTATCATGTTATGCGTTACATCCTAGTACTTATTTATCTTATAACTGGAAGTTTGTACCTTTTGACTGCCTTCATCCACTTCCTTCTCGTTCCACCCCCTGCCTCTGGTAACTACAAATCTGATCTCTTTTTCTATGAATTTATTTGTTTTTGAAGCATAATTGACCTACAACACTATCTTTGTATGGTACAGATGGAAACTAGATTTATCCTGGTGATCATTTTGAAACACACAGAAATATCAAATCACTATGTTGTGATTTGACCATATTTTCTTATTTTAATCAGAAGGGGATAGGGCTGGTGCCAATCTTTGGTTGAGCTATAGGACGTGGGAACTGAAGTTTCTCCGTTGGCTTGCAGACCTCATGAGAGGAGAAGGTGGCACCAGTGGCTCGTCTGGAGCCAGGATGGCTGTGCATGCTTGGATGGGGCAGTAGGAATTGACCACCTCTTACTATTTCCAATGAAATTCCCTGAACAAATTTGGGGTGAGTGACAAATGTCATTTCTTACATTTAATACACTAGATATATACACTGATTAATTAAAAATTGGTAGCATGTCACAACACAGGAATCTTTGTACAGCTATGGATTTCACTGCCTTTGAAGTTTATTATCAGTAGATGTGTTCTAAGTGAGCTTTATGTATTAGTAAAGATACTTTGATCATAAGGATTCTGCCAACCAGAAAAAATGACAAGGAAACTACACATTTGGCAAACTACTGGGGATGAAACCATTTGCAGTTGAAAAGTTATCAATTTTATAGCCTGGCTCTTCTATGTCCTTTCCTGCTGGAAATATTTAGGATTATGGAAATGCTAAACTTTTATTAAAAAGTAAATAGTGTACAGTGAGATGAAGACTCAACTAATGCCTTCAAAATTTTATTAGATATGATAAATAATGCAAAAAATTAAAAAATGAATTAAATTTAAAAATTAAGAAATAAAATTAGAATTACATTTTTAAAAATTAAGAAAAACACAAGACAGTATTACCTTCATAACAAATTGTTCTTTTTTATTTAAATCTTTTAAATATAATTTTGAATAAAGCATTCTTGTTGTTCAAAGAAACATAAGAAGTTATACAGTGAAAAGTGTCTTTTATATCCATGTCGTTCATTTTTTAGTTTGCCCCTAGGTCCAACCCTCTGGATAACAGCTATTATTTATTTATTTTTTTATTATTTTGTGTCCCTCATGACTTTTAAAGAGGAATCTTTTTAAAAAATAATTTAATTTAATTTATTTATTTTTGGCTGCGTTGGGTCTTCATTGCTGTGCAAGGGCTTTCTCTAGTTGCGGGGGCTACTCTCTGTTGCGGTGTGCGGGCTTCTCACTGGAGTGGCTTCTCTTGTTGCGGAGCATGGGCTCTAGGTGCGGGGGCTTCAGTAGTTGTGGCACGTGGGCTCAGTAGTTGTGGCTTGTGGGCTTAGTTGCTCCGCGTCATGTGGGATCTTCCTGGACCAGGGCTCAAACCTGTGTCCCCTGCATTGGCAGGCAGATTCTTAACCACTGCGCCACCAGGGAAGCCCATAACAGCTATTATCAATCTTGGAGTATTCATTTAGAATTCCTTTATGCATATACAAGAAAATATAGCTACATTATTTTTCTCCTTTTTACCCAAAAGATGACATACTACACACTCTATTCTTTTTTCACTTAACAAACACTATTCTACTTTTGCTTAACCACACTATTTTCACTTAATATACCTTGGATACCACTTGATATCAGTGCAGGGAGAGTTTCTGCTTTCAGTTTTTAACAACTACCTGTAATTCCATTATATGGACATACTACTAACTATTTAGCTAGTTATATATTGATGGACATTAGTATATTTTCAAATTTTTTTGTTGCAATGACTAATCTTGTACTAATGTGCAGGCAGCATTCCACACATCACTAGTGGATATCTGGGTTTTCCTAGCAGTGGAATTGCTAGGGTGAAGGGTATATACATTTGTAAGATGTATAGATATTAGCATACGGCCAACTTATACTCCCATCAGCAATGCATGAGAAAATGCTATTTTTCCCTCAGAGTCCTATCAACCGAATGTGTTTGCTAACTTTGGATTTTTGCCAACTGAGAGGTAGAAAGTGATATCCTGTGTGGTTTCTGTTTATATTTCTTTTTTTATAAGGGAGGTTGATTATCTTGTCATTTATTTAAGAGCAAATTTCATTTCCTTTTTCTGTATTTGAAAATGGTAATGGTCTTACCAATTTATATCAGTATATTAGAGAATCTAGCCCTGTGTGGTGAGTTCTAAATATTTCTCACAGTTTGTCTTTTTTAAAACTTTGTTCATGACTTTCTTTCTGCAATTAAAAAAAAAAATTCTCCTGTGTCCAAATTTACCAAAAAAATAATTTATGACTTGGGGATTCTGAGTCATAAAAGTTTAGACAGACCTTCCTAACTCCAAATTTATAAAGTAATTGTTCCAGCTTTCCTTCTTACTGTTTTATGGTTGTATTTAAAAAAATTTAAATCTTTGGTACCTTTGGAATTTATTTTGGCATATGAAGTAAGATATGGATATTACTTTACTTATCCCTAAAGTATTTATCGACCAGTCCCTTTTCTTCCTAATGACTTGAGATGGCATCTTTTTAATACACTAAATTCCTGTACGTATCTGATACACTTACTTCTGGAATTTCTATTTTGCTAATGGACCACTATGCTACTCTTAATTATTTAAGTTTTAAAATTGTTTTAATGTCTTTTAGGGCCGGTCCCCTTCTATGTTTATTTTTCCTACTAAATTTAGCATCTGGTGATATAGCTTAGAACTATTGGGCTTTCACTGAGATCATGTTAAATTTACAAATTAATTTAGAGAGAATTGACACATATATGATGTTTAGCCTTCCTACCCAATAACACGGACTTTCCATTTGTAGAAAGGCTATTTTGTGGCCATCAGTATTATTTTAAATTTTATTTTTAACAGGTCTCACATTTTTCTTGACATTAAGTTTATGTACTTTATCTTTTCTGTTGCTGTTATATATGAACTCTTTCTCCTATTAAATCTTCTAACTGGTTGTTTGAATATATAAAAACAACTGAGTTTTGCACATTGATTTTGTACTTCATTATTAGTGAATTCTCTTATTGTTTGTAGTAGTTTTTAATAAAACCTCTTGAATCTTCTAATTATACTACCATGTTATCTATAATTAGTGGTATTTTTACTCATCTCTTCCAATTTTTATATATATAATCTTTTTCTATTGGGTAATGGTACTGACTAATAACTCCAACACAATGTTGCATAGTAGTAGTGTTAGTGGATACTAGCCAACACAATGAAGACACTTCCATAAAAGTCAGAAGCATTATGATGGCTTTGTTTCGAATTAGATACATTTTATTGCAACAAGATAGCCTCCTATTTCTATTTCAATGTTTTCTTGGTTGTTTTGTTTGTTTGTTGTATCAGGAAAGGTGGATGAATTTTGTCCAACACTTTTTCAGCATCTATGGAGAGATCCTACACTTTTTTTCTTTAGATTTGTCAATATGATCAACTGCATTAATAGAGTTTCTAGTAGTGGACCATTATGATCTCAGTTGGTAACAATGTTTTTTTGTTTTTTTGTTTGTTTTTTTAAATGAGCTCCTGGATTCTTTTTGCTAATATATTATTTAGAATATCTGCACCATTATTAATAGTGTGATTAATAGTCTCTAGGTAGTGTGATCAAAGAATGTTATTTTTATGGTTCTATTTTTTTAGATTTTGTGAAGTTTTCTATTGGTCATTTTTGGGAAAAGAAGTGTATTCTCTAATTTCAGGTTATGGTGTTTATACTATATGAATCATTTGCATTACATCAATTATGATATTTAGGTCATTGTATCCTTACTTATTTTTTCCTACCTGATTAATCATGCACTGGAGAGATGAATTGGAGTCTCCCAAGATTAGCATGTTTGTGTTTATTTCTCTTTATGTCTCCTGTAGTTTCTGCCCAATGAATGCTGCTATTTGTTGCATAGTTAGACTTAATTGTAATATCTTTACTGGGAATTGAACCCTTTGGCATTATTAAGTTCTCTTCTTTGCTTTATTTAAATCTCCTTGTTCTGACTTCCACCTTGCTTGATATGAAGATTATGACTTCTTTATATTATTCATTTTTGTTTGGTAGACCTTTGATTTCTCTTCTATTTTAAGATGATCTTAGGTTTTTGCCTTGTATTTGGCATGGAGTAGGGTTTTACTTTGTGATTTAATCTGTAAAAATTTTCTTTTATATACATGAATCAAGACATTACATTTATTGATTTGACAGAGGTGTTGGGTCTTAGTTTTGTTATTATTTTATATCATGTTTTTCTTTTATAACTTTTTAAAAAGTCTATTACTACATGGTGTGTTTTCTTTGTCTGCTGATTGTTTTCAGTGTGAAATTTTGCTGAGATTTAAGGAGGTTTTTATTTTATTTTACTTTAATATTATCATAATTATATCTTTATGTAATGTCACTGGTCGTAATCTTCTTCAAACAGAATCTATTAGTTTCCTTTTATGATGATAAAAGTAGTTTGTTTACTCTTATTTCCTCATTTCTGTCTTTCACTCTCCAATTGTAGTCAATTATCTTTCTTAATGTTCTATTTTATACAGTTATATATGCTTATAAGTCAGTTTTAAATTATAGCACTTGACTCTTGGCTACTGCAGATGGAATTACTTACTATTCTACTCCATTCTTTCCCTTTTCCCTCTCATTTAAAAAAAATTGAGTTCTTATTCTATTGTCAGGCATATACAATTTGCACTATGTTCCTTCACCATAAACTGTGGTTTGTGTTAGTCTTAATTGCAGAGTTAAATACATTCAATGGTCGCTACAAGTCCTTTTGCTATAGTTCTCCAGTTATGTCTTGGTTGACTGAAGCTTTTCCTCTAGTAGTTTCCCTGAGAAGTGTCCATGAGAACAATATTCCATGAATTTGTGCATATTTAAAACATCTGTAATTTTTATTCTTGAGGGTCAGTTTGGCTGGATATAAAATTTTTGATTCACCCTTTCTTTGTGGAGTATTTTGCAGGCATTGCTCCATTGTTTCTAACATTGGTAATTCATATGAAGAAATTTGATTCCAATATAATTTCCTTTCTTTATAAATAACTTGATATTTTTGCCTGGATGTCTGATTCTCTCATTTCAAGCATTCAATAATTTTATTACTATAAGACTAGTTATTGACCATTGTGGGTCAATTTTTTCTGTCATGGCATGGTGTGCTTTTGTAATATAGAGATCCAAATCCACCTTTAAAGAAAAGTTTCTTAAATTGTAACTTTAAATATTTGTTTTGTTAAAAATTTTAATTTTTCTTCTCTATGAAAATGTTGGATCTTCTTTGGAAGTTCTTTTTCTACTGTTTTCTCTCTACTACTTTTCAGTTCTTTAGTTTCATTAATTTTGTTTGCTTTCTTACCTCTGTGTCCCTTACTGTGTTTTTTGCAATGTCTGTTCTTTTTGATTATTCTAATTTTATATTAATTTCTAAATTTAAAAATTCTATTTTCCTGACTGGAACGGCATGAGTGAGGCTGGTAGGGAAAAAGTCAGACATTTAGTGGTACCAGGGAACAGAGTGGTAGAAGATAAATTTGAAGAATCAGGCAGCAGCCAGATCACGTAAGCCTTCAGCTATGGCAAGGAGTTTAGACTTTATTGCAAGTGCGATGGGAAACTATTGGAGCACAAGAGTGACATAATCTGATATGTGTGTTAATAGGATCACTTTGATTTCTGTGAGGAGAATAGATTGTAGGGAGGTGAGAGTAGAAGAAAGGAGACTAATTATGAGGCTACTAGAATAATCCCAGTGGCTTGGCTAGGGTAGTGTTGGTAGACCTGGTGAGAATTTGTCAAATAGCAATTTCTCTCTTCTTTTTTACATTATGTAGTTATTGCAGTAAATTAACTTATGCATATTTATTTTTTTTTTTTTTTCTACATGTAGTTCTTTAAATATGCATGTGTTTTTACAAGAAGCTCTTTAGCTGAAATATATGTGGCCTGTTTAGGTAGCATTTATTCATTTAGCAAACAAACATTTACTGATGACTTAGTGCCAGCACAGTTTTAGGAACTAGCAAGGCTGTGATGAAGAAAACCAGATGCAGTCCCTGACCTCAAGGAACCTGTAGTTTTGCAGGTGAACATAATAATAAAAATTATAGAAATAACTAATATTAAGCAAGCAAGTGCATGTTCTAGGTAACGTTCAGAGCTTTTCTCACATCTCATTTATTCTTCACAACTCTGTGAGATTGGTATTATTATTACCCTTATCTTATAGGTGAAGTTACTAAGGTTAAGAGTGGTTAAGTATGTTGCCTAAGTTCTCACAGCCAGTAAATGGTGGTGCCAATTTTAGCCTAGGTTAAATCAGTGAGCAAATAAATAAGAAATATGAAGAAACATGGTAGGGAAAACCTGGTAAACATGGAAAGCCTCTCTGAAGAGGTGTGTTTGAGCAGGTGAATGTGCAGGAAGCTCATACACAAGAGCCAGAATAAGAGCATTCCTAGGCAGAGTGAATAACAAGTATGAAGGTTTGAGACCAGAAAGAGCTTGATATGTGAGGAACAGAAATGAAGTCTGGATGGTTGCAGCATGGGTAAGAGAGAAGAAAATGGTACATGATGAGACTGGAGATCCAGCTATGGATTGTAAGGGCATAGCAAAATGGGAAACACCAGTTAAGAGGTTATTGCAAGAATCCATTTGGGGATCGTGGCCTAGATTAGATAGTGACAGTGGAAGTGGACAGAAGTGGATGGATCTGAGATATATTCTGGAGGTTGAATTAATAGTCCTGCTAATTAATTTAATAAAGGAAATAATAGAAAAGAAATACTCAAAGATAATTCTTAGTGTAAATGTCTATGAATATCTGAACATAAATCTACTATATGAATTGAGTCAAAATAATTCAGCGTTAAACATTTGAAATAGTATGGTAGGAATGAAGATGGAGTCAGGTGGAGGTTAATGAAGGAACAAACATTTATTAATTAAATAGGGGATAGACATTTCACATATGGAATCTCTTTTTTGTGTATAATATTCATTTATTCAACAAATATTTGAGTGCTGGGCAATGTCTTAGGTATTGAAGGTTATAGCAATGTGGGGGGACCCCATAAACCTCAGATTATTTGCTCTCCCGAAGTGTACAAACTGGGGGGAACTTCATTCTCTATTACGTGTATTATGTAGATATTATTATTCCTCATTTTTTAGATGAGGACCCATGGCTTTGAGCACATAAGTGATTCATCCAATGACATTTGAAGAGCTTTAATGTCGTAGGGTCTAGATTTGACTTTGATCTTTATTTTTTTTTACTTAAAAAAAATATTTATTTATTTATTTTTGGCTGCGTTGGGTCTTCGTTGCTGCGTGTGGGCTTTCTCTAGTTGGGGTGAGTGGGGGCTACTCTTTGTTGTGGTGCACGGGCTTCTCATTGCGGTGGCTTCTCTTGTTGCGGAGCACCGGCTCTAGGCACGCTGGCTTCAGTAGTTGTGGCTCACAGGCTCTAGAGTGCAGGCTTAGTTGCTCCGCGTCATGTGGGATCTTCCTGGACCAGGGCTTGAACCCGTGTCCCCTGCACTGGCAGGAGGATTCTTAACCACTGCGCCACCAGGGAAACCTGACTTTGATCTTTATGATTCTAATGTCCATATATATTCCTTTACCGCATGTTGAAAATGCAGTATCCAGATACGGACCTAGGTAACTATCCATGTAAATCAATGCAGGGAATTCCCTGGCCGTCCAGTGGTTAGGACTTGGCGCTTTCACTGCCGGGGCCCGGGGTCGATCCCTGGTCGGGAACTAAGATCCCGCAAACAGTGCGGCATGGCCACAAAACAAACAAACAAACAAACAAACAAAAAAATAAATGCAGATAATCTAGGAAATTGAAGCTTTTCTATAGAGTGTGTTTGTATTTTTCTTTGTTCATTCCTGTTTAATTTAAATTGATGTTTAAATTTGGCATTTGCAATTACAAGATGCTGATAACAACCCTCTCAATTAGGACTGAAGAAGTGTGTCTAACACTCTGGAAAACACATCTCCCAACCCCCAAAGTGCCTGAGTTTATGTAAAACAGAGTGAGTTTTTTCACTGTCAGGTTTCCTGCCTCTCACTTCACTCCCACAGCTGTGTGCTTGAATATTCAGAAGCAAGGCTGGAGGTAGGAGTCAATAATTGTGGGCGGGTTACTGTATCTGAGCTGCTCACCTTGCAGTAGAGGCAAAACACAATGTAAGTAAAAAGAGAAATTTCTGAAATGTTTGAGTTACTATTCTGAAACTTTGAATTTAAAATATATTTATAATGAATTAAATTTTAAGGGCCCCTAAATAGTATATAAAGTACCAGAAGCAGTCTCTGCAGATAAACATCATCAATGTGTAAGTAGGAAAACTTCTTTAGCTTCTATCTCCCTTGGTTTTCTAACAGCTCCGTGGATCCTTTTCTGCCTAATGTGAATGCCCACGTGCTTTTCTTTTTGACTTCTCTAGTGAGCCCCTGGTGTTAAGGACTGCATTTTGACTTGCCACTCCTGAGAAAAACAAAAGTGCTCCTTCTTTGCTGACGTGAAACCTTCACTGCCATCTGCACATGCTCATTCTGGCAGCTTCTCATGACCCTTCAACTCCCAGGAAATCCTGAGAGAAATGAAAGGGACAGGCCCGCCCCCGCAGTAGAGTGAATTCCCGGCTGAGTCACACCTGCGGGACGAACGCTGACACGTACATTGACAGGCCTACTTCGTACCCAAGCGCTGCTGGGACTCAGCACACGGCTGCTTGGAAGCCTGGCACATCCCCACACTGTGGTGGAATGTTGCCTCCCCAACTTGTTCTTCAAGTTGGAGTGGAAACCTCCCTCCATCCAATCAACTTTTCTGGATTAACTGGGGTATGTGGAAGGGGTGGAAGAGAATCCTTTTGTCCCCCCGGATTCTGAGAGAACCGTTACAGGAACCTGGCCCTGCGGTCTGCTAACTGCTGCCACCCACACCAGTCTTAACGGCCACACTCTGAGGGGCCTAGTCCCGAAGCAGCTCTTTGGACTGCTTGTGTGGTCATAGCAGCCCTCAAGACCAGACAGCCTGCCAAACCCCGGGAAACTTGGAGTTTAGGTCAACTTAATGCTTTCCCATTAGGCGCTGGGAAGAAAGAAGGTGTAGAGTGACATGAATGCATGAAAACCAGTGTAACTCTGCCTCAAACATACTGTTTTTGCCAGATCGGTTTCCTGACCAACTGCTTTTTTTTTGTTTTTAACTTTTTCTTTTTTTTAAATAAATTTATTAATTTTATTTATTTATTTTTGGCTGCACTGGGTCTTTGTTGCTGTGTGTGGGCTTTCTCTAGTTGTGGCGAGCGGGGGCCACTCTTCGTTGCGGTACGCGGGCTTCTCACTGCGGAGGCTTCTCTTGCTGCGGAGCATGGGCTCTAGGCACGCGGGCTCAGTAGTTGTGGCTCGTGGGCTCTAGAGTGCAGGCTCAGTAGCTGCGGCGCACAGGTTTAGTCGCTCCGCGGCATGTGGGATCTTCCCGGACCAGGGCTCGAACCCGTGTCCCCTGCATTGGCAGGTGGATTCTTAACCACTGTGCCACCAGGGAAGCCCCGCAACTGCTTTTTATGAAGATATTTTTTTGGTATTAAATCTTAGTTTTATCTCTATGACAAAATAGGGTATAAACAATAAGTAAATAAAAGAAAGCTCCCAACTGGAGAAAGTCCACAAATTATGTTGTTTACTTAACCAATAACATCAATATCACTTGACTTTCACATATGTTTTACAGGTATAGGATGTTGTAAAATAACCAAGCACCTGTTATCAAGTTGGACATGGGCAGTTAGAGGATGAGGGGTTTGGATGTGGTCTTTAGATGTCAGACAGACCTGTGTGTTTAACACCTGTTCTGCCTCTTACCCTGTGATCTTGGACAAGTTACCCTATTTCTCTAGGCCTCAATTTCCTAATCTAAAGAACGGAGATAATTATTATGTAGCACTTGTCACATTGGATTGTTGAGAGGACTGAGATCATACAAATAAAATGCTTAGCATAGTGCCAGCCACATAAAAGGCTGAGTGTCAGCAGTGATGTTGCTAATGAAGCTGATAGCACCACCTGTAATGGGTAATTTTATGTGTCCACTTGACTAGGCTAAGGAATGCCCAGATAGCTGGTAAAACATTACTACTGGTGTATCTGTGAGGGTGTTTTCGGAAGAGATTAGCAGTTGAATTGGTAGGCTGAGTAAAGAAGATTGCTCTCACCAATGTGGGTTGGTATCAGCCAATCTATTGAAGGCCTGAGTAGAACAAAAAGGTGAAGGAAGGGAGGATCTGTTCTCTGCTTGAGCTGGGACATCAATTTTCTCCTGCCCTCAGACATCTGCACTCCTGGTTCTTGGACCTTTGAACTTAGACCAAATTACACCACAGGTTTTTCTGGGTCTCTAGCTTGCAGATGGCAGACTGTGCGGCTTCTAAGGCTCCACAACTGCATGAGCCAACTTATATGTGTATGTACACATCTGTCTATCTATCTATCTATCTATCTATCTATCTATCTATCTATCTAACTGTCTATCTCTCCTGTTGGTTCTGTTTCTCTGGAGAACCCTAATACACCACCACTACGCTGAGTTTTTCCCTTCTTATGTAGATTGATAACCATTGAGAGAGCATAGACTATTCAATGATTGGGAATACGAGATTCTGGTCATTAGACAAATTAAAAAAAAACACAACTAGATCAATGAATATATAAAGTCCTTCATAGATACATTTATAATGCAGCAAATGGATTTTACCAAGGTTTTGATTAGTGTGCAGGTATTTATTAGTGAAATACTCAAAGGTATGAAAATTACTTTCTTTTGTCAGGATCAACTTAAGTTCAATAAACTAAGTGTGTGTGTGTGTGTGGGTGTGTGTATTTGCTTTACTCATATTGTGAATATGTTTTCTTGAAGCTGATTTGAACGAATGACTCTAAAGAAGAGATATGCTGCAAGTAAGGATGTAGTTTTCAGCCATGGGTAAAATAGGGTAAGGATATCACATTATTGCGATTTTTAGGATGATTTTAATGTCAACAACAAGGAGTGCTCTCTCAGTACTGCCAAAATAAACACTGTTTGGAATTCAAGAGGGATTTATGGAATAATAATTAATTTCTATATTGATCAGGGGAAAATCTACTTAGTGCTTGAAAACTTAAGGTCATGGTAATTTATTGCATCTTGTGACATCAAATCAACTATTTTTTAAATTGAGGTACTGTTGATGTACAATATTACATAAGTTTTGGGTGTAGAGCATAGTGATTCACAATTTTTAAAGGTTATAATCTATTTATAGTTATTATAGACTATTGTCTATATTCCGTGTGTTGTATAATGTATCCTTGTAACTTATTATTTTATTTTATTACTTTTTTTTGGTGGTATGCAGTCCTCTCACTGTTGTGGCCTCTCCCGTTGCAGAGCACGGGCTCCGGACGTGCGGGCCCAGCGGCCATGGCTCACGGGCCTAGCCGCTCCGTGGCATGTGGGATCTTCCCGGCCCGGGGCACGAACCCGTGTCCCCTGCATTGGCAGGTGGACTCTCAACCTCTGCGCCACCAGGGAAGCCCTAACTTATTATTTTATACATAGTGGTTTGTAGCTCTTAATCTTCTAGCCTTATCTTGCCCCTCCCTCCTTCCCTCTCCCCACTGGTAATCACTAGTTCTCTATATCTGTGAGTCTGCTTCTTTTTTGCTATATTCACTAGTTGGTTGTATTTTTTTAGATTCCACGTTAGACGATATCATACAGTATTTGTCTTTCTTTGTCTGACTTATTTCACTCAGCATAATACCCTCCAAGTCCATCCATGTTGTTGCAAATGGCAACATTTCATTCTTTATTTATAGCTGAGTAGTATTCCACTGAATATATATACCACATCTTTATCCATTCATCTGTTGATGGACACTGAGGTTGCTTTTGTAACTTGGCAATTGTAAATAATACTGCTATGAACATTGGGGTCCGTTTATATTTCTGAATTAGTGTTTTATTTTTTCAGATATATATACCCAGGAGCGGAACTGCTAGTCTATATGGTAGTTCTATTGTTAGGTTTTTGAGAAAACTTCATACTGTTTTCCATAGTGGCTGCACCAATCTACCTTCCCTCAAATTAACTACTTATTAAACTTTATACTAGAAAAAATTCTCCTAGTCTTTTTTTTGCTCCTTGTGTAGATAATATGTTTTTGAATCTTTCGTGTACGTTCAGAATTAGAAACTCAGGCAAAAGATTCAAAAACTTGCATCTGAAGAAAGGAAAGCTTCTTTGGAAAATGAATGAAATTAAAGTTATCCAGCATCAACCTTGGTACCACAATTTTGAAGAGCTGATAAAATTCTCTTTCCTTTGGTTGAAATTCATCTCTTACTAGGTGTACAATACCAGATTGGTATCTATGCTCTATACGAAACCCTATCTTAGTTCCCAGTGCTTTATTGGTATCAATCCATTCTGACTTTGGCATGTTGCCGCAGAGTTTGACACATGCACAAGTATGAGTGAAAATACTCCAAGAACACTGGGACATGTTTAAATTGCCTACCATCCACCAGTGGGTATTTCAGAATGTCTCCCAACTTTTGATTACTCAAGTATTACTGACCAAGTCAGGATTAATCATCTGTCACTTTTCACATGTTCACTTACAAATTGAGAATTGTCATTTTATGCTAATATATTCCTGGTAAACTTTGCCAGTCACTTTTATCTCTAATAAATCAAAACTACCTTTTCAATTAAATGATTACTTGTAGATGGGAAGTACCAACCCACAGACCCCCCCAGAGCTAGTGCTTTATCTCTGTCACTGATATTCAGAGCCCCCCTCCCCCCCAAAAAAAGAAACTTGTCAGGGTGTTTGTTGAGAAGGGTGTACCTATGACATTTCTGGCCCAGTCTACCCACAAGTACTAGAGTTCTGGTCAGAATTTCCAGGTTTGGAAAACATTAGCCATCAGGCAACTGGGCAAGGGGCCCTTCAAATGGGAGGGCAGTATTGAGGGTGTAAGAATGATCCAGAGAACGTTATATTTTATGACTTTCCTTGCTGCCCTGCATTAACTAAAATTTTATACAGATGACATCAGATTAGACTATACCTTAAGGCAGCCTGAAAGGGGGGAGGGGGAATAAATCACATATATGAATGCATGGGATTACTCTATTCTCCATACTCTCACAACCTTTTAAAAAGCTTATAGCCTACTATAACTCATTTCCCTTTATAATTGGGTATGTCTGCATGCCTAACTCTTCTGTTGGACAGCATTTCAAAATTCAGAAAGGTAGAACATGGCCTCCTTTGCTTTTGCATTCAGTGTATGGTTCAGCACAGTATCTGGTCAATGGTGCTCAGTAGGGGTTTGCTGGCTATGTAGGGGATGAGGGGGCAGTACCATCCCTTTGCCCTTTGCCTTGGTCATGGTAGAAGTTAGATGTTCCTTGTCAGAGTCTCTACATAAAAGCTACTACACACATCTATGACATCTCTGTATTCATCAGATGTCTCTCCTCTCACTACCCTCTTGAAGTTACTGTCAAGCTGCCATGCGTGTCAGGGCATTTTGAACCATCAGACCAAATGTATTCACCCAAATCTGCCATATTTTAGTGAAGCAGAATCCAAGATTCAGGACAAGGGGGAAACCTATGGCTCGTACAAGGTAAATTGGTAATGACCAATTCAGAAATATAGGGCAAGAGAAGGGAACATTAACTTTGTCAAGGATTGCTTGATGAAGTGATTGAGAGTGGGAAGCCAGGCAGAGAGGCACAGAACAGTGAAATCCTGAAACTGAGAGATGTAAAGACAGAAATGGACATTCAAATACATGCACATACGCACCCTAGCATTCTAGTTCCAGGGCTGAATCTGTAAGCCTGTTCCTTGACCTGGCCTCTTCATGTTCTTTCCACCACCCCACACCCCCAGCCTTTAAAAACAGATAACTCACTTATGCTTTCTTTCCAGGAATATTTAAAAAAATTATTAAAACAATAAAACCCCTGTCAAACATGATGAGCTCCTCAGAGACAAAGCACACCTCTGACCTATAAGGTGCTTCCTTAAAATTATTTTAAGTGTTAGATAGTGGTAAAGAGATAGATAATCTGGATAGAGTCTAGTCACTTATATGCCAAATAAGCAACCATCAGCAGCCAGATGAACTGCTTTTTTATTTTTTTAAGATCCTCCCCACAGCTATTTCCTGTGATCCTTTCTCCTTGACACTTTCTTTATGAAGGAAGTGAGGGTGGGAAGAGACCAGGTCAAGAAAGAAAAAGATTTCTTTTATGATACAGATTTACAAGTAATACATCTTTTGATAAAGCTGTTTAAGGATAAAAAAGTCTACGGACATCTGTGACATGTGTGTCTTGCAAAAATGAATAAATAATGACATGGCTGCTCTGACTAGGAAATGAAATGGAAAAAGAAATCCTATTGTTTGAAAGTAGCTTCTTATATGTGATTTAAAAAATTTGTTACTAAGTGTTTTTTTTCATAGGAAGAATATGTTAGGATTCATTTTAGAAATTTTCTTTTGATCAATTTTATAATTGGTTAATTTTGTTATGTTTAACACACATATTTTATTGGAATAAAAAGAAAAGAAGATGTGAGCATATACACATAAAGCAGTAAACTTTGTAATGCAAACAATAATGAAAATATTACCACCTAGTTATCTTTTTTAGATGATTTCCAAATAATTTTCATTTTAAATTCTTTAAGACTATAATTCTTTCCAAGTAAATGAGACACTCTTTATTCTAATTTTAAGTGACTCTTTTACCTCTATCAGAAGTATAAAACATCTTCTAAACATCCTCTTCAAACATTTGGTGATGTAATTCAAATGATTTGGGAAGGGGAGAAGCAAGTTGTTAAGTTGTGTCATTTAGAGATACAGAATCTCAACTGGAATATGGTAACTCACAATTTGTAATTGATTATGATTTTTTTAATGAATGGGAAAAGTCGAATTAGGGATTTTACCATCATCAATAGACGCGTGGAACACTTCCTATTTGTTCTAAAAGCAATTACGGATATCAGAATATGTTTCCGGAAATTCATTTTCAGCGTGACTCTTGCTATATCAACATTTTTGTTACTAATCTATTAATTCATGATAATGATCCTGGCACAGAGGCACTGAAATGTTCTCAAACACACACACCCTTACACACACACACGCACACACACACATGCCAAAAGTCATAGGTTCAAGTATTTCTTAATCCAGCACCCTTCCATTTAGGGTCCGGAATTTCTTACATTTGAAAATACTGCATTATTCTCAGACTATACTAAATGTATTAAAGAATAGTGGGTCTTATAACTTAGAAAGACTTTACAAACAAGGGTATTTAAATTTTAAAAAATCCAGATATCCCTCAGTCAATCATAAATACACAAATGTACCAAGACATACCATTTTGCAAGCACTGAGGTTTTATTTGACTTCAATTCAATCTTCTAGTTTAGTTACAAAATAAGACACAAACAGACGTAGTAGCAGCATCAAGAGCTACAACTTTTCGGGTGTCAGGTCCTCCCTGCATGACATCCCATGTAATTTTCACAATAGGTCTGTGAAGTTGGGGTTATTATTCTGATTCTAAAGATGGAGTCAGAGATTCAAGAAGATACAAAGCTGAATTTGAACTGAGTCCATTTCACTTTAAGCTTGTGCTTTGTGGTTTCAGAACTGTGGTTCTAAAACATCAGAGGCAGTCATGCCCTATTTACTGGGATATTTGCATTTTAGCCAAGTTTGTTATAAAGTGCATTTTTCTGAAGGAAACTCTACTTTGCCAATAATTTATATTACACAATTTGAGACTGTTTACCAGTATACAAGTTTTATGAGGGCTGAGACCATGTCTGCCTGTTTTTTTGTTTTGTTTTGTTTTTTTTGTTTTTTCTTATTGCAGACACAGTGCCTGGCAGATAGGAGGTATTCAATAAATATTTGTTAAATGAATTAACCATGGGAAAAAAGTTTCTTATATGTAATAAAAACATAGTTATGGATTCAGAAAAAAAATTTAGTGTGCATTTTAGGTTTAAGAAATAAATAAAAGGAATGTTACTCAAATATGGTTACATATTCAAAGCAGTAGTAAAATTCTTTGCTATACTTTAAATAATAAAGTATTTCTGATAATCAAATATAATGTATATCAGGAATTTGGATATTATGAATACCTGCTTTATGATTTTCTCTCATCATAAAGTAGTCAAGCCTTAGAAATTGTGCAATTTCAGTAAATTTTCAACAGCCTCAAATTTATTTGAACATATATAATTTCAACTTCAGAATAAATTTCTTTACTTTTTTTGCTACCACTGAAACTTGCTGAATTTTTTCTACTCTGATAATATTTTTATAACCTGCTTTAATCTGCCTAGGTAATCAGTGACTTACACTCTGAATTCCATCTCTTTTTATGTTGTGTTTAAGACGTTCTGTAAGCATCTTAAATTTAGGGACACTATAGTGTTCATCATTGTATCTTTAAGATTTAACATGGATCTGGCCTATTGTAGAGACTCAAGAAATTCCTGTGGAAAGGAGAGAAGGAAGGGTGTGAGAGATGGAGGGGGGAGGAGAAGGGAACGGAGAGGAGAGAGAAAGGGAAGGACTGAGGGAAGGAAGGGGGAAAAGAGGAGAGAGAGGAGGAAGAAGGAAACTAAATTCGTTCTTGGATTAGAAGAGATGAAGCCAAGAATCAACAATGCTGAATCCTTGCTTAGGGGTGGGATGGTGGGGGGCGAGTAGTGGGAGGGAGGTCCAAGAGGGAGGGGATATATGTATACATGTAGCTGATTCTCTTTGTTGTACAGCAGAAACTAGCACAACATTGTAAAGCAACTATACTTCAATAAAAAAAAAAAAAGAAATAGAGATCTACTGCAACATCTGCCAAGATGTTTGCATGTTAACCACCTAGAGACTAACAAAGTCCATTAATAACTGCCACTTTTGACTAAGACTTGTGTCCTTACAGATACTTCATATCAGATTTGTTATTGAGCCTAAGGAAGTGCTAATCATTGTCTGACATTTCACTACAACCCATAAATTGCAAGATTAGTAAAATCATTCAGATGACTGTTGCCACAGAATACATTTATTAATTAGTAGCTATATCCTCTAGATTCTCCAAGTTCTAGGGGATGGAGTGTAACAGCTAGTACTGTTACAATAATTTTGACTCTGTATCATACATTCATACTGCATGCAGTTTGGTAATACCTTTTTTCATGTGCATCTTAAGTACTCTTATCTTTCCAAATCTGAACTTCTGTGTTGCTTACATTGCTGGTACTAGCAAATATAAGGAGGTTTTTCAGAAGAAAAGGAAAGGGAATACAAGCAGAACACAGGTTCTGTGACAACATTCTAAAATTTCTCACTAGTAAGAGAATCTTTCTACTCCTCAAAATCAATCAGGCAGTAAGCATTTATTGAAAACCCAAAGAATGAACTGTGTAGGCCCTTAAATAAGAATAATCTCCAGGACTATTAGTGCCAGCCAAATACTTATTTTCTATGTCACTCAGAAAGGGAGCCATATGATACCTTTCTGAACAGCTGATTAAAACACTTAACATTAATTCACCTTTTATCTAAAGATAAAATAAACTGAATGGGGAATTACTCAAGAGTTCTCAAATTTAGATTATGCAAATGTCTAGTATTCTTATTCTTACTCTCAGGATGCACACAAACAAACAAGAAATTATTGAAGGCTCTCTTCCTTGAAAAAATACAAGTACTAAGTAAATTATATATCATTTTTAAATTCAAGAGTCATTTATTTAATGCCTATTATGTTGAATAGGGATGTGGGACAGGGACATTGCAAATTTCATAAAAATGTCTGATGCCCCTGTGAGTATGATCATGTTTTTGAATATTTCTGTCGAACGAGGGCTATGGGTCTTCCTAATGGAGTGGAAAACTGCCTTATCTCCTGCTTCTCTCCATGTTTAGTCAGCTAGTTGAACATACTGACCTATTAGTGACCGATCACCAAGAACAAGATGCATGTCTTTCCTGAATCTTTAATCCATTCCAACATTCCAATCCATTCCAATCCAATTTAATCTTAAATTCCTAAACTAACCATGAAGTGTGATGTGGTGGGAAAACCATGGTGTTTGGAATCAAATGGATTGCAGTTTAAATCCCAGCTCTTTTAACTAATCTCTTGGGAAAATTACTTAACTCCTCAAAGGTTTTTCATCTATAGAATAGACCTCTTTTTTTTGGTCACAAGGTTGGCTAGAGGATTAAAATGAAATAATATATGTAAAGTATATAGTCCAATTCCTGCCATGTACTAGTAACTCAACAAATGGCTCTATCTTCCTGGTTTCCCCCTAAACTGGCAAAGGGGAAGTTCTGGAGGAGGGCAAAAGTCAGGTGGAATGAGAGCGAGGGACTTAAATCATTGGAAACCGATTACATCCCTGCTCTGGCTTTTGGGGTCACTGCATCCAGGGACTCTATGTACTTTATAACATAGTTAAAGCATTGTTTCCTAGTGAGGTTGATTATTAAAATTCCTTGGAAATGGGCCTGGGCTCATATTCTGATGTAAGATGGGTCTAAAATTCAGATACTGAATGTTGTAATGGGAGCCCCCAAATCCATGTTTGTTTGTTTTTTTGCGGTACGCGGTCCTCTCACTGTTGTGGCCTCTCCCGTTGTGGAGCACAGGCTCCGGATGCGCAGGCTCAGTGGCCATGGCTCATGGGCCCAGCCGCTCTGCAGCATGTGGGATCTTCCTGGACCGGGGCACGAACCTGTGTCCCCTGCATTGGCAGGCGGACTCTCAACCACTGCGCCACCAGGGAAGCCCCCAAATTCATGTTTTTATAATACTATAGATTTTTGATGTCAAGCAAGGCTAGGAACTGCTGAACTAAGATAGGTGATATCATAGGCCATGATGACAAGGGGGGACTATGAAATTTCAAAGAGCCCATGCTTCTGGGACAAATCCTTGGGACTCAGTGAAGCAGAAGGATATGTGATTTTGTTATTGTGTGGTTAATTGTATGTGTCAACTTGACTGGGACACGGGGTGCTCAGATATTTGGTTAAACATTATTCTAGGCTGTTTCTGGATGAGATTAACATTTGAATCCATAGACTGAACAAAGCAGATTGTGCTCCCTCAATGTGGGTGGGCCTCATCCAATCCCTCGGAGGCCTGAGTAGAACAAGAGGCAGGGTATGGCAGAATTCTCTTTCTGCTTTCAAGCTGAGACATTGGTTTTCTCCTTTACTTAGACTGGATCTTACACCATCAGCTCTTCTGGTTCTCAGGTCTTCAGACTTGAATGGGGTTGTGGAAAAGATGGTCATTACCTGGCAGAAGTTAAGACAGCTGAGACTCATTTCAGAAGCTGAAGCTTGCAAGTGCAGGGTTGGGAAATGTGACGGGAGCCTGGAAAATGAGGTTCATTGCCACTTTAAATAAAGAAGCTCCAAATGGCCTGGCATGACTTCATTTTACAGGTAGTGGAGATCCTTGTGGAGGGGAATGAAGTCAGGAAAAACAGTGAAAATATTGGTGCATGGCAGAGGAAGAACCAGCAGTTAGAGTGAGCACCTCATAATCTGCCATTTAAAGAGATGATGGAGGTCTTGATGGTCCATACCCTGGTGCTACCCACTTAGACTTGCTCATCTAATAAGAGGCTACTTCACTTAATGGCTTCCTTTTCAGTGCATCTCTGGAGTACCGCTGAGGTCAAACGTAGTGGTCCCTATACAATTTTGACAACTCTTTCTTCCTTGCCCTTAAAGAACATCATCTCCCAAAATGTGCTCAGTGGAATAGATGTTCATAGGTGTTGGGTAAAAAGAGGTTCTACCGGGCTTCCCTGGTGGCGCAGTGGTTGAGAGTCCGCCTGCCGATGCAGGGGACGTGGGTTCGTGCCCCGGTCCGGGAAGATCTCACATGCCGCGGAGCGGCTAGGCCCGTGAGCCATGGCCGCTGAGCCTGCGCATCTGGAGCCTGTGCTCCACAACGGGAGAGGCCACAACAGTGAGAGGCCCACGTACCGCAAAAAAAAAAAAAAAAAAAAAAAAAAAAAGAGGTTCTACCATCAATAAAGTTTGGGAAACAGTGGGTTAACAAAGATAAACAAGTTTCTGTACAGCAGGTTTTCTCAGATCTTTTAATAAATTAGTGTACATTGGGAATGTGCAAGAAAGAGATATAGTTTGAAGCATTTCCCCAAACCTTTTGACCACTGTATTAGTCAGGATTCTCTTGGTTTTTAAGTTACAGAAATCCAGCTTCAATAGGCATAAGCCATACAGGGAACTTGCTGGCTCACAGAACCAAGGTTGAATCACAGGCATGGTTGAATCTGGAGGCCTCAAATGTCACCAGGGTCTGTCTCTTTCCATCTCTTGGCTCAGTTCTCCCCTGAGTTGGCTTTGTTCTCATGAAATCTTTCTCTATGCAGCTCCAGGCTTACATTATACTTATAGTTACAAGTTTCACTTTGGAAAAATCTCCATAGAGAACAGAACTTATTTAAGTGAATTGTTTTTGAATTAAAAGTATATACATTGTAAGCAATTAAGTTATAATAATGATATATAAAATGTAATTTCTGAAGACCTTGTTTTTGTATAAAAATCTTCTTGATGACAGCCTATGGTATTGGTGTGTGCTGGTTTAAGATACTATGAAAGTGCCTAATGGAAGCTGTCCCTCAGAAGAATTAATGTGCTTGAGAACATAAGAACATTAGAACAAACATTAGAACTCAGTTTGCTTCCCAATTCCCTGACATTCCCGTATCCCCCAAATAGTGCTTAATAATTTACACAGTGCTTTCTTATTGCTTCCAACATCATTAGGACCCACCTTGGTTTAAGGAAGTAGGTTATCAACACATTAAGGTGATCATACAATTTTATAAACTACATACTATAGTATTTATAGTGGAACCTTTAAAAAAAAAATCTTAAGCTATTACTCTTACAGTATTACCCTACCACCTCTGGACCAGGAACCTATTTTAATTGTGCTACAATTAAATCTACAGCGTTTCCCTGGTGGCGCAGTGGTTGAGAGTCTGCCTGCCGATGCAGGGGACACGGGTTCGTGCCCCGGTCCGGGAAGATCCCACATACCGCGGAGCGGCTAGGCCAGTGAGCCACGGCCGCTGAGCCTGCGTGTCCGGAGCCTGTGCTCCGCAACAGGAGAGGCCACAACAGTGAGAGGGCTGCGTACCGCAAACAAACAAACAAACAAAAACCAAAAATACTACAGAAGATATACCCATTTGACAACTTTTATTAGTTGTCAACTTTATTGTAAATTTCTGAATAGACTCCAGATATATTCGCCTGTGAATCACAGGAGTCTTCATTAGTGTCCCAAATTGGCTCTAAATCATCAAGATCACATCTCGACACTGGCAGGAATTGCTGAATCGTAAATATGAAAAAGGCTTCTCTTTAATTGGTCAACTAGTAATCATTTTAAATTTGAAATGCATAATGGTAATGACTCTATTTTTACATATGGGATATTTTGAGGGATTTTGATATTTCTAACCTAAGGAAATTATTCCAGCAAGTTAGAAATTCAATTCCTTGGAGATGCTCATTTCTCTTCCTATATATTTACAGTGTCTTTACGGCTAGCTAGGAAGACAACTATAATGAAAGCAAATCATCTGGAATTTTTATAACTGGAATCACAAACGCTGGTCAATCTATTCCATGATACTGTTCAATGTTCATTGATGACAATATCTTGAGAAATTTCAAGATTCTTCAGCAGTTTCAGAATCATCAAAAGAGATCATATTATGCCTAACAATAAACTAACAACTGAATATTATTTATATTATTGCTTGAAAGCTAGTTATCCACATAGTATACATATGTGTATCTTCTTTGAATTGTTTGATCAAACAGATAACTCTGCAAGATAACAGTTTCCAACAGAAGTTTTTGTCTCAAACCTTTTGAATAAAATGCTTAGGTGTTCTCCCACATCAAAAGATCTTCTAGATAACAGCTAACAGTAATTGGTAAGTGCTCTATTCATATAATGTCACTTAATCCTCACAATGACTTTATGAAAGAGGTAGCATTTTTTTAAACCTAACTTTACAGAGGAGGAAACTGAGGCACGTGGAGGAGGTTCGTTAAGTGCCTAATGTTACACACTTGTCAATGGCAGAGTAGGACTAGGCAATTCAACTCCAGAATCAGTGAGAGTGACCATGGTTAATACAACTGTTAATTGTTTTACCTATGAGCAGATTACTTCAGAACATGACCCAAGGCACAACAATGGGAACACTGAGATTTATCTCCAGTGTAGGAGAATCCTATGTTGAGCACACCCACACACGTGGTAAGGCCAGCCCGATGGTTCAGCACATTTTGCTTATTGCATGGCTTTTGTTTCTTGACTTCAGTTTAAAAGACTTTAACAAAGCTCCCATAAATAAGAGACCAAGTAAATAAAAATCTCATATTTGTACTCTTACACTAATAAGCTTAATAACAATAATCCACAAACATCTGCAATCATAAAGTAAAAACTTCATTACCATTTCAATGCAGTTACTACAAATCCTCAGGTTAGCCAGTACATACCAGCTGTGTCTTGGTGCTTCACAACATAAAACGGCAAATCATTCCAAATTACCACTCTCTGTTAGTGACTCTTGCTCCCTGGCTCCCGTCCCAAACACTCCTGCTGTTCAGGTCTATTGTTTCTTCTCACTAGAAGCCTTTTATTTCCTGGGAAAGCTTGAAGGATTGTCTCCATGAAAAATTAGCCTAATCTAACTTCTGATTTCCACTATATGTCCTTCCAATGTTCTGGGCATACTTAGCCCTCCTTCCCCTCTATCCACGGACATCTAATACACATTTCTAGGAGATGAATAGAATACATCACCTAAAGAATGAAACTGAAGGAGTTAACATAGTTTATGCTCTTTTGTGGTTTTGTAAAATGAACTGGTCCAAGATTCAGATAATGAGCTTTGGTCTCTCTACAGGAGCTGTGGAGTTGAGAAAACTCCCTCTCCATAATTCCTGCCATGGGCCTCTAAGTCATCAAATTCCATATAAAATTACAGAGGACTTCCCTCTGAGAGTTTATGGCCTCAGAACAGCAGGTTAACAACCAGATTGGTAGAAAATGAAGGATCATCTTTGAACTACATGTAACACATATGCCAGCTTATAGAAATTTTATACTGCTTACGACATCATACTTAACAGGCACTTTATTTTTATACTGCAAAATACTTATCTATTCTCTTTCATCTGGAGCTTTTTTTTTTTTTTTTTGTGGTACGTGGGCCTTTCACTGTTGTCGTGGCCTCTCCCGTTGCGGAGCACAGGCTCCGGACGCGCAGGCTCAGCGGCTATGGCTCACGGGCCCAGCCACTCCGTGGCATGTGGGATCTTCCCAGATCGGGGCACGAACCCATGTCCCCTGCATCGGCAGGCGGACTCTCAACCACCGCGCCACCAGGGAAGCCCTGGAGCTTAAACTTTTTTGGCAATCCTGAATACAACTGAAGAGAGGGAATGAGAGGGTATTTGGTCTTAGCCTTACTGGTGATATATAAAATTTCAGGAAAACACTGTCTTTTGGATTAACTCTTCCAGTACATAAACATAACTAAGAAATCTGTTTCTTCTAGGATATGGAAACCCAAGTCTATTAACTATTGAAAATAGGGGTCATTTAAATATTTTCTCTATTTATGATTTCTAATCAGATGCTAGAAAACACTGGGAGAATACTTTTCTTGACAATCTTTTGTTGTCATAACTTAGTAACTTGTATAGATGATCTCATTTTGTTTTTCTAGGGACTTGGGGATCTGTTTATAAGGCCTCTTCAGACCTTCATCTGGGAGCCTTTTATGGGGCAGGTGGATATCCTACTGGAGCCGTGAGCTGCCTTCAGAGACCATCTTCCCCTTGGAATATGGCAGCTGACTGAAAATGCGATTAACCCTAAAGGCATGTACCACAGATATTTTAACTCTTTGGAGATGTGCCTATTTTGACTCCAATAAAAGAGGACTGCTCTGCCTGCTAACACAGAGTGGAACTCAGCTGAGAAGAAATGAGGCAGCCATTCATGACACCGCACATCCTTTCCCAAGCAACCTGTTATACAAATGAAACATTGTTCGTACATGGCAAATTCACGAAGGCAGAAGGGAAGAGGTTAGAAGAGTCTGTCTGCATGGTTCCATTGTATGTAATAGGGAGAAAAATTGGTAATAAACATGGTAATGGGCTCATTTTCATAGATTGAGCTCATAAATCTTCTCTAGAGCTGCCTTTAAATCTTGACAAGAAATTTACCACAAAGAAGTAGAGGCATCGTGATATGAAAAATGTAGTAAATGGAACGCCCTGAAAAGCTGATCCGTCTTAAACGTCAAGCTAAGGGTAAGCTGACCTATTTCTAATCTTCTCTTTGTTAGCTAGCTCACGGTACTTGACATATTTTGCAAGATAGAAAAATAAAGTGACATCTGTTTATAGAGTTCACTGGCAGATCCACACATTGTGGGCTGTTTTGACAATTGGTTTCTAAAAATAGATTTAGGACAAATGTAGACATTCTTTGTCATGGTAGAGTCATCACAGACTCTAGTAGCCTGCGTGAGCTACTCCTGACACCTGAACACCTATTTTTAGGAGGCCTCAAGGAGTGAGTTGTAGTCGCTGTGGAGATATCTGTGAGGCTCTCAGTAATTCTTAGATGATGGATTTCCATTCTGAACATGAACTCTCACAAACAAGATTCAACTTAAAGGACTGAAAATATTTATTCTGAAAGCACTACCTTGAACCTTGTTTCACCATTCCAAGATACTGTAATATAACCCACCATTGCAAACTTACTAGACTCACATGTATGGTTTGTATAGACTGGGTTCAAAGTGCACCATTCTTCAAAGGGACTAGGAAAGTTACTGACTTTGAACACTAACAGTCAGGTGGCTGTGCATGTACCAGTGTCAGCATACGACAGGAGAGGTCAGATTCTGGGAGGCAGGACAACTCTGAACAGGGATTCAGTCACAATATTTGATGGCTCCAAATTGTTACAGGGTATGACACTGAGCAACTTGTGTAGACATAGACTAGAGATAGTAGGTAGCTGGATAACTTTGTCTGGGATATTTAGAATACTGAATTAAAAAACTGGCAGCCCCTTAAAGGAGACAGAGACCTCAATCAAACTCTTCAACAGGAGATATATATATATATACATATATATATATATGCACACATATATATGTATATATACATGTATGTCTTTGTGTGTACACACAGTGTACAATATTTTTGTTTAGAAAATATCTGTGTATTTGAAATACATTAAATATCTTCATGCTCATGGAAATCATCTAGGAATAATACATAAATTAACCTACCAAATAAAATCCATATTAATTAGAAATATATGGTTTAATTCAGAGGACAGGATACTGTTAAACAGAAGGATAATGTTAAACACTTAAGTAATTGAGGGCTTCCCTGGTGGCACAGTGGTTAAGAATCCACCTGCCAATGCAGGGAATATGGGTTCGAGCCCTGGTCCGGGAAGATCCCACATGCCACAGAACAACTAAGCCTGTGCGCCACAACTACTGAGCCTGCACACCTAGAACCCGTGCTCTGCAACAAGAGAAGCCACTGCAATGAGAAGCCCGCGCACCGCAATGAAGAGTAGCCCCCGCTCGCCGCAACTAGAGAAAGCCCACGTGCAGCAAGGAAGACCCAACACAGCCAAAAATAAATAAATAAAAGTAAATAAATTTAAAAAAAGTAATTGAGACAACAGAACTCTTTATGAAGAAAATATTAAGCAAATAATGTTAATGTTTTTTCCAAGATAGGATTAGATTCAAATTTCTTGTTTTCGTGGTAGCCTCTAACAAGACTGTCTATAGTTTGATAGTTTCTTCATCATTTTTTTCTATAGTTTGATACTTTACCCTTTTCTCTCTTCACATGTTATCTTGACTAATATCCTTGATGTTGGTGATAAATAAAGACCCTTTGAACATTTTCACTCTGTCTTCTCAACCAGTAGATTTCTTTATTGTGATCTCGTTTTCCAAAGGCCCTGTAAGTTGTCCTGTCATTAAAATGCCTTTTGATTTCTACAGATGACTTATTCTAATTTGAAAATCTTTCTCAACTTCTCAGAAATTCAAGGGTAGACTAAATTGGCAGTAATTGAAGAAAGAAAAATGTGTGGATATTAAACTCTGCTAAAGAAAATCTGGGAGTTAGGGGTGAAGGCAGAACTGGAAATGGGGCAGAGGAGGGGATAATTCAAACCACTCTGATTAAATTTAGCGTATTGAAACATTTCAACAAAATGAGAATGATCATTCACGCCCTGAGGGAAAATTGCCATTCCATTCTGGATGGAATTCCTATTTTTGAGAACTGCAAATTTGCTAAAGTAGTAGATTCATCCAAAATTAGCTTGTAAAATGCTTGCAATAAGCAACATCTCCAAATCATGGTCAAATGGCATTTTGTACAGACATTTCATGATAAAATATCTTACATAGGTTAAAGTACAATTATGAAAATGTCTTCTATTTCTTCAGGGTTTTATTACCATGTTTTGCAAATTTAATATCATATACTGAGCTGATATAAGCTGAAAATAATATATTTCTAGGCCTGGCAAGGATATCCAGCTTCTGTACTTAAGAACCAAGGGAGGCTGTCCTTAAAAATGTGTGATTTTTCACCCGGTGAAACATTGCTAATGCCATGGTTAGTCACCAGCCTCATAACTTATCTCAGCCAGTCAAATGAGAACTATTTATTAAATGACAGTAGTGTGCAAAACCCTGTATGATAATGATTGAATGACACAATATTGGCTTAACAAAAAAGAAAACAATCCTAGTACAGTGGTGACAAATAATAAGAGCTCAATAATGATTTTTTCCTGATTTTTAATGGGGAAGGAGTTTTGGGTAAAAAGAAGTAGGAAGAAGTTAAGTGACATTCAAGAGAAGGCCCTGTGGTTTGAGGTGTTCTCAGGGTCAAGAAAGGGGTAACATTGATCTGCACCCTCTCTTTCAGATCCATTGGTGAATCAAGGTACAAGTTTATAACACAGCCAGTTTGGTTTAGAGGTATAGTGAAAGCAAAGCTTGACCTGTTTCATGGGAACTGAATGCACAGTCTTGTTCTCTCTAGTCTTATATTCTACTAGAATATAAGTACAATACAAATGAGTGGTGGTTTTAGAAATCATATTCAAATTTAAACCTTTGATAGAGAAATTAGTATAGTCCTCTCCCCGTCAACAATTATACCTAAGTGGCCCACTATTCTTTCATTTGGCAGAATCTGTTGGAAAATTATTTGGGTTGTTTTGACATTTATACGGTTCAAGGTAAATCCCAAACAGGGTTATAAACCGCAGGGATTTTCAAACCTACATAGCCCCCTAATCCTTTAAATAGCCCCAAGGGGCCTTAGGCCCCCTTGAAGTCAGAATCCAACCTGAGTAATGTGAGAAGTTCTCACTCTGTTCCTGCCTTGAAGAAGATCCAAAAGCAGTGAGTCAGTTCCTCTGGTCTCTGTTGGGATTGAGTCTACTGAGGAAAGGTGCTTTCTAGACAACAATGGAATTAGAGCTCCAACAATAAAACTTTGGTTTGTTTTTGCTCCATGGATATGGTGAATTTGGATACTGTGATGGGTCATAAGGAGACAGTCTTTTTCCCTTCTCCTTGAATTGAGTTGGTCCTGATATATTTTGGTATTAGAATGTGGTAGAAGTGATGTTGTGTAATGATACCTCTTGGAATCCTGTAAGAAGCCCAAGCAACATGGAGAGAGACCATGTGGAGGAGAACCCAGGTGCTCAGTCAACAGCCCCCAGCTGAGCTTCCAGAAGCATGTGAGTGAGCCACCTTGGATTCTAGCCCAGTCTGGCCTCTGGAGGAGTGCAGCCCCAGCTGACAGCATGTGGAGCAGAGGAACTGCCTAGCTGAGCCAGTTAACTCACAGTGTCTTTAGGGATAAAACGATGATTGCGGTTATTCTAAATACTAAATTTTGGAGTGCTTTGTTATGTATCGAAATCCATACAGACACGAATACTCTCTCCAAGTTCGCTCTGAGTCCAATGGCACTTATTTGTAAGATGGCTAGTTGGGGGATATCTACATTTTTAAAATAATTTTTTCTTAAATGCAATTGTTTAGAGTGGATAAAAATCAAAGTTGGGCCCATGGTGAAAAAAGCTCCATGCATACTTAAGTCACTGGAAAAGGGGTGAAGCCAAATGTTATGAAGACAATGAGTGGTGCTGGGGGAGAGGTGTCTGTGTGGGGGAGAGCTGCACCAGTAACATCTGGTCACTGTAATGGATGGTACACCCTAGGCGATGTTCTTGGACTTCAAAATTCTGCCCAGAGTTTTTGAGTTGTCTTCATTGTTTTATTATTTTCATATTGAATTAGAAGCTCTGTTACATAAATATAATTTTCTTCAGCATCTGCTGATTTTTTTGGACCATAAAATTTAGCAGGAAATTAAAAGCATGAAGATTTGCATGGCATAATGCTGAGTTATGCAAGTTTGAAATAAAACTTTATCTAATTCTATCACAGAAATCTGTGTTTTAGAAGCATAAGGCCTGACAAACTCACATTACTCACATTCACATTTGTGAATGCCACCTCACTCTCCTCCCGAGATGATTCTGTTGCTTACCAGTTTGATGGGCCAGTAGAAAATGCAGTTGCCAAGAGCCTGGGTTAGGTGCCAGCTGCTTTTGGGCTCCTTTGATTGCCATGTCCCTTCTGGAGAGGACAGGTTGCCAAGGAAGTAGCAGGAGTCAGAATTGAGTCAAGGTCAGGAGACAACAGACATGGCATCAGCCGAAGTGGAAATGAGCAGAGTTCACCATGGGATGTAGGCATTAGGAACAGGGCCAAGAATTTGACCAGAACCATTCAGTCTGGTATTGAATTTTAGGGCCCTGAGTTTTCTATTTATCCTATGATGAAGCAGTTAAATTCTGGGAGAAGAAACAGGCTAGAAATTTTATGAGGCTATTTTTGTGCCTACTTAGAAGTAAGAGTAAAAGGCCGGATCTCAATTAAGGGTGCTGGCCTTTGGTGCAGGGCATTAAGCCAAGAGTACTGATGCTAAAGTACTAGGTGAATAAGAAAGGTAATAAAGGGAGGTGTGAGGTGTCAGGCCAAAGAAAGCAGGTAGAGAGCAAGAATGCAACCAGTCATGAAGGGATATCAATAGAGAGACAGAGAGTTCAGGTTTGGGAAGCAGAGCTTAGAAAGATTCCTGGATGCAAACTGATACAAATGGTGGGAGATTTTAAAATGTTGTCTGTAGTCAAACCATGTGGGAATGCAGGGAACAACAATAAGCATCGGAAAGATCACTGCATTAAGAATCAAAAGGCCTGTAATGTAAACCTAGTTTAGAAGCTAACTAGCTGAGTGACCTTTAGTAAGTCATTTTGTACCAAGAAATCTACGGCAAAATGAGAGGACTGGTACCATCAAGTAGTTGTAAAACAACTGACTTTGATTATCCACTTACTACTAGAATTCGTGCTGTGCTCCACAGGGACGAGCTTCTGACATGAGCAGGCTATAGATTATGTATTAAAATTCTAAAGAGTCCCATCTTTGTTGTCATTGGAATTTTCCTATATCTAAAATCCCATTTAGCTGTGACACTGTACGCTTATCATTTCTAGTCTTGAAGTTAGAAGTCTGCATTTATTTTCATGGTTGAATTGGCTGTCAACCTTCAGTCTATAGGAAACTGTTAGGAAACCAGCAATCTGTGGTTACCGACGTTAGAAATGTGGAAACAACTCTTGTTCTCCCTCTGGACTAAGATTCTTAAGTCTGGGGAAGAACCTGGGCATTGAGTCCGTGAACCATCCTTTAAGAACCAAAATGAGGGAGGGCTGCCATGAGTGTGGGCCAGAGGTGTGGGGTCTACTGAGACGGGGGGGATCAGAGTGTACCTCAACTCTGTCTCTTGACACTCAGTAAAGGGACTTGCTTGAGGGTGAAGGATTGTGGATCTTTTGCTAAAAGGCAAAAACATCTGTAGGACAGAGGCCCTAATACTCAGAGTTCTTTAGTAGTTCCCTGAGACAGACAGGTAACACAGGGGGCAACTGTTTTATATAGACTAAGAAATATATTGTCTATGTGTTGGCCATCATTTGTCTTCTGAGAGGCAAAAAGTATTCTACTTTTCTCTCCCTAATTCTGCTTGAGGGTGTTCTGGAATGTGTATCATAATGAAATAGTGGAGTCCCAGTTTCTTCTTCTTTTTTTTTAATTAAAAAATTTCTATTTAATTAATTAATTTATTTTTGGCTGTGTTGGGGCTTCGTTGCTGCGCGTGGGCTTTCTCTAGTTGTGGCGAGCGGGGGCTACTCTTCTTTGAGGTGCGTGGGCTTCTCACTGTGTTGGCTTCTCTTGTGGAGCATGGGCTCTAGGCATGCAGGCTTCAGTAGCTGTGGCTGGTGGGCTCTAGAGCGCAGGCTCAGTAGTTGTGGCGCTCGGGCTTAGCTGCTCCATGGCATGTGGGATCTTCCCCGACCAGGGATCGAACCCGTGTCCCCTGCGTTGGCAGATGAATTCTTAACCACTGCGCCACGAGGGAAGCCCCCCAGTTTCCTCTTATCATTTATGGAGAGGATGGAAAAATAGGCCCTGGACATAGACTAAACTTTGCTTTTATAGTTAACAACTATACCGTCAGTTTTATCAATATTATACTTCTAACTAAATCACTAAGGATCATCCTAATCATCACCACCATGATTGCAATTCCCATTAAAGGTGCTTACTCCATACCAGGCACTGTACCAAGTACCAGCTAGTGTAACTCATTGAATACTCCCAAGAATGCGATGCAGTTGGTGTTACAGTCCCTATTCCCATATATGAGGATTCTTTCAGCGGACAGGAAAATGCAAAATATTTAACAACCAGTCCCACCAGGTAAGTGACAGATCTGAAGTGGTGCACAGATATCCTAGTGTTAACAGGTTGAAAATTAGCCCTCATCTTCCCCGCTACTCTCTTCCTGGTTAAGATAAAAATTCTTTCTTTGAGTGTCAGTTTAAGTATTACTTCTTCAAAAGGTGCCTGCCCACTAAGGGCCTGGCTAGTGTTCTCTCTGGTATGTCCTCATAACACTGTCCCCATGAGTGAAGCCCATCATATCCCTAATAGCTTAGAGTCTCTCATCATCACCAGAGCAGTGTTCTTCTAATCACATTTCTCATCCTATCTCTCCTTGTAAAAGGGATAAACAGATGTATTCTTGGGGGAAGGGGTCTCTCAGTTATCATCGAGATTAAATTTTGTATTTTTGTTATGATTATAACCATACATACACACATATATATATATATATTTTTTTTTTTTTCCAATTATGTTGGCACCAAATAGTGGCTATTGAATTGTCATGGGTTAATGATAGTAGAACAGAAGTGATCCCAACTTGCAAATTCCAATATTTGTGCCAAGTAATGATCAAATAGTTTCAGGTATGCCACCTAAACAAAGACGTATAGGTGTTCATGTAGAGAACGAAGTCAGGACCTGTGTTTCTCTTGTGCACAGCTTTATTTCTCCATCTAGAGTCTTCCCACTGCTAAAAACATAGTATGTTCTTAATAAATACTTGGTGAATAAACAGGATGCTAGATATTTCATCTGATTGATGGATTCTTTCTTTTCCTCATCTGTGCTCCTGTATGAGTTCCATTCTCTGGGCTTTACAAGGAATAAGCATTGGCTTATCTGACTTTCTCTTCCTGCTAACTTAATGCTGTGCCCTGTATTTTATGTTTCTGACTGTACCCTTGGTAATCCCCACACTGCTGTCAGTCTTTATCTGTCAGTCTCGCAGACCCCCTCACAGAAAAGGGACACATTGCTTTATAAAATGAGTGATCATCAGTCTCCTTTTCACACCAAAAATGGAAACTTTCAAGAGCATACCTTTGCATTAACGTACTTAGAACATTACAGTTTATGAAAACAAAATGTAATAACACAGGAGATTTCTTTGACACTAAGTCACTGAAACCCCAAAGTAAGAGATAAAATAGGCTTACTTTCTTTTAAATGTATTAACAGTGAGACACATATCAAAAATATTTTACCAGGAAACAAAATATTAGGATAGACATAATAAAAAATGTTTTTAAATGAAAAATGTTTTCTTCTCCACTAAATTGCTAAAATAATCTGCATTGAAATAATCAGGTATCTTGTGTCTAGAGATAAAAGAATGTAGAGACAGAAGTTCAGCGAACTTGGATTAAATATTGCTTTACCACTTATTTCTAGACACTGAGTTTCCCTGAGTCCCTTTAATTTTCACAGGGTTGTTGTGAGATAATTCATACGTGGAAGGTTTACTCTTATTGGAAAAGACTATATTTATTATAAATGTTTTGAAAATAATTGGTTAAAGTCATTTGATTAGCTAGCTGGTAACCAGACCTGCTACTAACTGGTTCCTTTAAAACTAACTATTTAAATTACTCTCCTACCACCTTCAAATGGATTTAGAAATTATACCCAGCCTGCATGACTGTCACAGAGGTGGCCAGAAGGTGAAGGGCATTATGGGGCCCATTTCACTGGGCTTTAGCATTTAGTTGGAGTATGGCATGCACAGTTGTGTCCTTGTCTATTTGGCATCCATTAAAATTGTTTTGGAGTTAATATTATTGTATGACATTACCTGATTATGAAGATATTAAATATACAGATTCAAGTATCTGTGAAATAATGCAACAGAACATAATATCACATATAAGGATTTTTTTTTTTCTAAAATGTGTTATTTCTCCTTCTCTATGAATGAAGTCTGTGACAGATGGGAGATAATATGGGTCATCTGGTGGTAGGACGCTGCCATTATGACAAACACCTGTTCTGGGGTGTTATCCTCCCCCTCCTCTTCATAGTAGTAGAGAAATCAGTTCAAAGGAAATACTTCAAAAGAAAAAAATAACAAACAACAACTGCAAAAGAAATTCAGAAACGATGGAACTCACCATTGCATTGTTATGCGGTTCTTCTTGTACTAGCTGAATCACAGCTGTGGGGCAATGAGACCAAGGGGATCGTCTGACAAGGCGGGAGGCAAAAGAATTGTGTTCTGGGTCACTCTGCCATTTACTACTGGAGATCTTAGGTAATCACCTAATTTCTCTATATCTCAGTGTTCTTAACTGTGCTTCAAAGGTTCACTGAGAAAATGTATATAAATTTTATAAAGCAATGTACAAAACCATCAAAGTTAAAGAATTTTATTGAAGCAGGATTCCCTAGAATGTGTCCTATGCTGGTAATGTGTATTATGAAAATCAAAGAGAAATAGGATTGAGCATTTCTCAAACTTATTTTTCTAGGGAACTTTTTCATCTATTAAAATTCAGTATAATTGTGTTCATGGGACTTCCCTGGTGGCACAGTGGTTAAGATTCCACCTGCCAATGCAGGGGACACAGGTTTGATCCTGGGTCTGGGAACATCCCGCATGCCACAGAGCAACCAAGCCTGTGCACCACAACTTCTAACCTGTGCTCTAGAGCCCGCAAGCCACAACTACTGTGCCCACGTGCCACAACTACTGAAGCCCGCACGCCCTAGAGCCCGTGTGCTGCAACTACTGAAGCCCACGCCTGGAGCCTATGCTCCAGAACAAGAGAAGCCACTGGGATGAGAAGCCCGCAAACCACAACGAAGAGTAGCCCCTGCTTGCTCCAACTAGAGAAACCCTGTGCAGCAACGAAGACCCAACACAGCTAAAAATAAATAAAATCAAATAAAAAATTCAGTATAATTGTGTTCAATGAGACCACATAACAAGATCACCTGAAAGGGCATGGCAGGGCTTGTCTGGACCCTTTTCACATCAATTAAGGCAATATGGCTAGTGCAGAGGTTAGAGCAGTCAAGCCTCTTCTCTTTGTTTCTGGTATGTGCCTTAATTATAAACATCTGCTGCAAGCAGAGGCTTGTTTTTCAGAACTTTGGGTAAGAAAGTATTACCTGGGAGCTTGTTAAATACTCAGATGCCTAGATTCCAGCCTCAAAGATTCTGATTAAATAGATCTGAGGTAGGGGTCCAGGAATCTGCATTTTTACAGGGCACTCTAGATGATTCTGATGCAGAAGTTTTTGGACCAAATACTGCGAAATATGAATCTGTAGTTCTCATCTCTGGTTGCCCAATAGATTCATCCAGGGAGCTTGTACAATCTACTGATACTCCAGCATCATCCATACAGATTCTGATGTGATTGGTCCAGTGTAATGCCTGAGTATCACCAGGTGAATGGACTATTTAGTCAGGCTGAGAACCACGATCCAGGGGTGCTCAAACTGACAGGATGATATAAGGTTCACCTGGGCAGGCTTGACTAAATTACAGACTGGTAGGGCTGGCTCCTAGAGAGTCTGATTTAGAAGGTCAAGGTTAGGTCCAAGAATTCATGTTTTTAATTAGCCAGTGAGCTGATTCTCATCATTAGGCACATTTTGGATAAAAGTTATTAGATATCATGGCTAATTTTACCAGATGATTTTCCATCACAGTATAAAGTGGAACAGAGGTTCCTGGGGTGCTAAGACCTGTGTTACGGAAGATTTGATAAGAAAGAAAGGAAGACTAGAGCATTGACAGGGAAGGCAAGCTTGCAAGCCTTGGATGGGGAAAGTGTTTCAGTGGTTGGAAGGCATTAAGAGCCACAAAGGGAAGACAAAACAAGAATTAAGAGAAAGTCCTACACAGATTTTTCTATTCTGATATTTTTGCACAGCCTGGGTCCTAATGGGAAGAGTTTTGAATAATGTTGAATCTACAACATAATCAAGCAGTTTTTAAAAGTATATATGATTTTTAAATTTTGAAAAAAATTTAAAATAAAACAGTTTAAAATGCTGAGTGTTCTGTGTAGTGCCTTTTTCCTGAGAATCCTTATTTTTTTTCAGGTTTTAAATTATTAAAATTTATGGATGTGGGTTTACGATAGAACTCTGTGGCTCTCTTTACTCCCTTTCAAGGTAGTGAGAATTAAAACTTATTTCTGTGTGTGTGCACATCACATTGATTCTTTATCCATTTTCCAGGTTTTATTATAGTTTAAAATTTTTTAGGTTTTTAAACATATGTTACTATAAATTAGGTCCAATAATCAGAGTGCCGTGTGCCTCTGAGCGTGTATAGTTCCAAAACCTTATGGAAATGCCCACAGACAGTTTCCATCTTGGTATATTTAGAATCAAATATCTAATTTTCAGAAACATTAAACAAGATTGAAACTAAACACATTTGTTTAAGGATATTTTAAGTACTCAGCATTCTCAGAGGAATTAATAGTTACATTTACTTGATATGGGATTGTTTATAATGAATTTTCAGAGTTTGCAGAGTAACACAATGGGTGAAAAAATATCAAATGGTTAAATCAGTGATTCAGTTGTGAAGATGTTTCAAATTTTCACTTTTAGCTTTGAATGACTCCATTGATCTAGCCATTGATCTCCTACTGTAGGAGAGTACCTCCAGTTTAAGCAGCCCTTCCCTGGCTTCTCCTTCCCCTTACTCTTCACCCCCAGACTGCCAACATCTCCTCCCTTTTCCCTCACCTTCCTTTGGCGCCTAGGTTTATTCTCTGATCGGTGAGTGGCTAGAAATGATAAACAGTGTTGGCAAGAAAATGCTGTGCCAATTCCATCAGGAGATGTGCCTAATAAACAGAGCTGACAGCTAAGTAAATACTGGATGTTTTAATAAATGCTATGTGTTTAATGTCAAGTATTTACGGAGGATCCAGGGAGAAGGGACCATTAAATTGAGTGTTTTCAGTGGTAGAAGGATTCACCTACAAAAACTGTCTTGTTCCTGACCATGATTTAGTCTTTGGAACTAAGACAGAGGCTTCCTCTTGGGCATTCTCTAGTCTTCATCCCTTCCCCGCTTCTAACTCTGCTGCCCCTCCTCCCCCGAAAAAGTGTGTTATCCAATCCCTCCAAAAGGGTTTGGATCAAAATGGGTGAATCTGTGATTCCCTGAAGTCACAGGCTCATTAGGAAAGGATCATCTCACAGATGGCCTCTGCAGGAGCCCTGAGTGCTATTTTCATAAGTTGTTTAGACCTAGTTCTATTTATATCAGTTATGTGGTCTGTGTAGTGTTTGGAAAACATTAGTGGAACCTGCCCGGCCCACCATTATTAGAAATGTGAAGGACTGGAAAAATTAGGCTATTTTTTAAAACTGTTTTTTCATTTCTAAGGATTCCCCATGTGAACAGTTTCCAATTTGGGGGTGGAGGAAAAGGAAAAATGTAGAAAGAAATTTTCCTGCCATATTTTTACCCAGTCTTTGGGACACTAATCATAATGTGGATCATGTAGCAGTAACACCCCCCAAAATTTCCAGGGTAAATGTCCTCAGTGTATTTGCTTTTTTTGTTTAAGGATGGCAATGTTAGCTTAGGTATGCAGTTCAGGGCAAAAGCTCTTTTTAGAAAATACCAGATTCAGCCTTTATATTGGTTGATAGGAAATATGCTTGGAGATTCTGTTACTTCTGACAAAACAGCTGGCTACAGCTGTAGAATAATTTATATAGATATGACAGGTCCAGCTGAGAAACTGCCAAATGTAATAGATTGAGGTTTGTTGAAAAATAAGGCAACAAGACACTGCAGGAAACATTCTCTGTTCGCTGGATGACCTTGTTCAAGTCACTTTTTAGAGGACACAGTGGTTTTCTCTCTGGTTACTGATCTTCCATTGCTATTGATAAATATCAATTAAGGTCCATAAATTCCTTCTTGACCTTTTATGCCCCTTTCTAATTTCTCTGTCTTTACTTATTTGTGTTACATCAATTATTTAAAGGCATAAATCCTTAAGACTGAGAGGAGGCTTAGAGAATCTCTACTTTAATACTTGTACTTTAACAAGAAAACCAGGGCTAAGAATGTTCAGTGACTTGCCCAATGTCACAGAGTTAGTTTGTGGAAGGAGCAGGACTTCTCCCTGAAATGGACCTTTGTCTCGTATAGAAAAGCCCTCCGCACACTGAGACGCTGCCACAGTCCAGCTCTGCATCCTCCAGCTCTGTGCTCACTCATGCCCTGCTGCCAGGGAGGCAGACACCAGGAAGAGCACACAGAGCAAACGTGAAAGGAGGGAGGAAGATGAGGAACAAGGCGATTGCTGTTTACCCAGCAGTAACAAGGGCTACCTTTTCTTATCAGCCTTAAAGAAAGAACAAAGGTTTCTTTCAGTGGAAGTTATTTATGGCACTCGGAAGGCTTTGCCAGTTAGAAGGGGATTTCAGAATTGAGTCTCCTTCCCCCTCCTCCCCCTCCCCTGAATTCTAAAACTGGGTTCTATGTGTATGATATGTTAATTCACATGGCTCCAATATGGCTGTGGAGTTGATATAAAGGTGAGAATTTCAGGCCACTGAAACAAAGGTACTAAGAGAAATTTAGATCACACACATAGGGTACACAGCTCTCTCCAGGGAATTTCTGCTAGAATGTAAGGTCCTTGGGAATAGGGACTTTGTTTGCTGCTATATCCCCTGGGCTTAGAATAAGCCCCTGGTACACAGTTAATAAATATTTGTTGAGTGAATGAATTAAAGAAATGGCCTAGGGGTAAGGATACTCATATATACATCCCTAAACAAACCCCAAACACACCCAGAACATGCACTTCTCCCCCACTGCACTCATTTTCCTCTTTCCCTCAACTACTCAGGCAATAATATGATGACAGCGATGATTAAGAGCATGCATTCTTTGGTCACTGAGATGCCTTCAGTTCTTCTGCAGTCATGCTTCTCTGCTTACATTTTAATTAAAAAAAATTATAATTCCTCTACAGTGGAATTGCAGTGACGCCGAATGAAGCAAAGCCCTGCCTTTCATCCATAAGGTCTTACATTTGATCCTCCACTGATGTCCTTTCCTGTGGATCATTGTTCCATGGTTTTCCTAGGAAGCTTATTTTCACTTCTATGTCCAAGAGAAAAATGGAGAAGTGATTGGCTTTCCATTTTAGTTTTGATTAAGAAATGAGTTAATGCTCTGGGGACGTATGATGTGAGTATGAAGTGCAGATACCACCTGGAGCAATTTTGAAAGTAGCCACCAGAGAATATGTTTGCTTCAGCTGACATTTAACAAAGTTCTAGTAAAATAAGAAAGAAACTTTACTTTCATTACTATCACATCAGCATTTGGGTTATTAATTGTGCATATATAGAGCAACACAAAGGTACTTTTCTACTGTGAATTAGAAATAACTTTAAACCTACAAGGACATAGACATTATAGGAATTGCCAGAAGCTAAGAAAGGGTATAAACACTTCTGATTAGTGAGCAAATGAGCTCAGCGATGGGGTGTAGTCCTGGGGTGAGCTGGCAAGCTTAGTTGACTTTCACAGTAGCACCTCTGCCTCTTTACCAGCCTTCTTGAAAATGTAGCATTGGTACCCACAAGTATGTTACAGCATAAATCCTCCACTCTCTTTTGTAGGAGAGTCAGAAAAGCCATCTGAAGCGCCCTTTTGCAGAGTGTTCCTGGCACCAAGGCGCATGGAAACATGTTTTTAGATGCATGAGAAGTTGGGAGTCCTTTTCTAGATCAGTAGAAATAGAAATATAATGTGAGCCCAATATATAATTTAAAATTTTCTAATAGCAACATAAAAAAGTAAAAAGAAACACAGGAAATTCTTTTAATAATATATTTTATTTAATCTATGATATCCAAAATATTCTCAATATATTCTCATCATAAAAATTATTAATGAGATATTTTGCATTCTTTTTTTCATACTAAGTCTTAGAGATCTGGTGTGCATCTTACGCAACAGCAACATCTCGTTTTGGACCAGCCACATTTTAAGTGCTCAATAGCACTTGTGGTCCATGGCTACCATATTGGACAGTGCAGGGCTAGATAGTCAAGGCTCAGTATGGCTGATGTAAAATATATAGTTCTTTGACATCAGTACGGAGTTATGATCTCTTTTATTCCACTTGAATTGCACAGCAACTCTGAGAATGGTTTTATAAGTGAAGATACCAAGTTTAGAGACAGTAAGTGAATTTCCCCAAATCCTGGTGGGGACTTTTTCTTCAGTCATACTGCCTTCTAGTTACCCATATCCAAGAGAACTGACACATCACCTTAGGGCCTCTTTGGCACGATAGGGGCTCTAGAGAATAAGTGACACTGATATTACTGACAGGTAAAGACCACCATTACATCTGTCAGTTGTTGGAAACTGTAACAAAGGGTAGGTATTAACTGTCAGTAGTCCATGATAACAAACAGTCCCAGTTAGAAAAAGTGGAATGTGGGTTCTGTAAGAGGAAGGAATAATCTGCCAGTGTTTGGGATATATAAGCCTGTGGAGAAAGAAACTGAAATGAACATAATTTCACTTATTTGTAGAACATGTCAGCCACAAAATGACAGATATTGTGTTGGATACACAAATTATCCAGAGCTTACTGATGCTGATCAGTAAATAAATAGTTGTACATAAACTCAGTACATTTCATCACACAGGTATGAACTAGATTCCATGGAAGCACAGAGGAGAAAGTCCTTTGCTTAGAAAAAAGGAGTAGGTATTTGAATTGAATTACTAAGTGAACATGGGGGGGAGAAGGTTTTTTCAGGCAGAGAGAACAGCTAGTAATAATGAAGCTAACACTTATCCAGTGCTTATGTGTTCCAGGCATTGTTCTAAGCTCTTCACAAATATAATCTAATTTTATTCTCAAAGCAGTCCTATAAAACATTTAATTCTAGGTGCAGTAGGAAACAACTGGGCAATTCTCAGTATGATCTCCTTTACCAAAAAAAAAAAAAAAAAAATCGGTCTGGTTGCTGTGTAGGGACTAGACTGAAAGTGGGCAAGAATGAAAACAAGGAGGCACGTTAGTGTGAGTTTCAATGGTCAAGGCAAGAGATGATGAGTTTTGGATAAGGAGTTTCCAGAAGAATGTCTAGATTTGCTTTTTTGAGCAGGAAAATCTGAAGTCAACAGAGCTACACTGCATAGCTTAATGTAAGGGGGAAGGAAAAGTGGTGGGTAAATTTCAATATTGGCTGACCAAGGTACTTTAATAAATTAGGGGAAGAATCATGTAAATTCTTCTAAGATTTTGAGCTATCACCTGTGTCCTAGAAAAGGAGTCAAAAGAGAATACACTGTTCTTTGATGTTCCCTAAAGCCCATATGAGGAAAAGAATTAAAAAGAAAAACAAAAACATATACACACAAGGACCTACTGTACAGCACAGGGAACTCTATTCAATATTCTGTAATTACCTAAATGGGAAAGGAATTTGAAAAAGAATAGATATGTGTATACGTATAACTGAATCACTTTGCTGTACACCTGAAACTAACACAACATTGTAAATCAACAATACTCCAATATAAAATAAAAATTAAAAAAAAGAAAGAAACCACAAAAAAGCATACACTAAATAAACCAAAAACACTTGGATTGTATTTTAAATGGCCACAATAAATCTGCTGCAGAAATAAAGTATGTAGTTTGGGTTACTGAAGCATTATATCTCCCAGTCATTTGTTAGCCTACAGCAGTCTTATTTCTGTCACCGTCATTGCACTGAGTTTCTGCAAAGAGGTGTATCAGTTTGGATGCTTCTTATTGAATGTGTCAGCAGATCCGATTTAAATGGGCTCACGAAATTGAAATGTTCAGAGGTAGATCAGCTTTAGGAAAGGCTTGATCTAGTGGACTATCAAGGTGACCAATGACCCAGCTTCTTCTCGGCTTTCTGTCTTGAGATGACCACCAGCAGCTCCCAAGGCCATTTGCTTTCTTGTTCACATCTGGAGCCTCCATGTCCCAGAATTTCCAATAAAATCCTAAAAGTTCAATGAACCTTCTTTATGTGCCCATCTCTGAACCTATCATGGTAGCAGGAAGATGCAGTCCTCTGGAACTAGATCTGAGGTCAACCCCACACGATTCATATGGCTGAGAATCGGTGAAACAAGGGATTGATTTCTCGGAGGAAATTTGGAATTCTCTTCCCAGAAGGTAGAAGAATAAAAACCGGGCAACAAACAGCAAGTGTCCACTAATCCAAATGATGTCTTTTTATCACCATCTTACTCTGTCTCTCTACAATACGTGAGCCCGTCTCCTCTTCTTTGAAAGGATCTCTTTCCTTGATTTAATCACACCCATCATGCCCGTTCCTTGCTACCTCTATGACTGTTGTGCTCATTCTTTAGAAGATTATCTTCTGTTTGCCTCTTAAATATTGATATTCCCCCAGGCTCTTTTCTTAGTCTTGCTATCCTACCCTCTCCCTGAGTGGCGAGACCTGACCCAAGACTCAACCATGACTGGTAGGGAGATTCTTGATCTGGGTTCTGGAAACTCTTAAAGGATTCAAGTAAGACTTTAGGAGGTTAATTGTATGCACATATTGTGTATGCATGTATACTGGGAAAAACTGATAGCTTTCATTAGTTTTTCAAAAATGGTTCATGAGCAGAAGTTTAAAAACCACTTTTACTTTTGCCATTATCACCCTAAAGTACTGTCTCAGTTCAGACCTCTCTCCACAGCTCTAACTCTACCTTTCCTACTCTGTATCTCCTTCCTGATGTCCAGCAGGCATCTTAGTTCACATCAACACACATTTTTTATTAAAAAATGTTTTAAAGGTATGGGACAGTCACTTACTATTTTAGATTATTCAGGGCTAAGAAATGGTCCCTGCTGTCCAGTGGTTTTTAGTTTAGCAAATCATATTGATTCACTTTAAACCCAATATTCACTTCCTTAAACCTCTTTTCTTGTATTCTCTGTATTAAGGACCACAATTGACCTTTCTGCTCAACTCTGGAAACCCAGGAGCCACTTAAGCACACTGACTCTAGTGGCGACAGTGGGAGATTAGTCTCTCTAGGTTATTCTGTAGGTTGAATATTTCTATTTTACAATAAAATGTAAATTTATATCTGAAACAATCCTATTGTTTTGTAATACAAACCATATAAATAATGTTTGACAAAATATTTCCTAGTCAGTAGGAATAAACCAAAGAGAAGTGATTTTTAAGTGCTGCGGGGTGCGTATTCCACTAAAGGGTACATAAGAATTTTGTTGCAGGGGAGACAATGTGAGGTTTTTCTATTTATTAAAAAGGGATCATGGATTAAAAATGGAGAAACGCTCCCTTAGAATATCCCTCTACCCCTTAAAGCTCACGTGTAATCTAAAACTTGTCCTTCCTACATTCCAGATCTTTCTTGTTCATTGCTGCTGCTTGAGTCCTGGGTCCCTCTGCAGCATTATTTCCCTGGTCTGCTGTGCTATTTGCAAATAGCACTCTACCCTTTTTCTGGCATCCAATCTCACTCTTTTCCTTCCCCTCTCTCCATGCTACACAGGAATTCAGAAAGATCATTTTTTTAAATTCAATTAATTAATTATTTATTTTTGGCTGTGTTGGGTCTTCGTTGCTGTGCCTGGGCTTTCTCTAGTTGAGGCGAGCGGGAGCTTCTCTTGTTGCGGAGCACGGGCTCTAGGCGCGCGGGCTTCGGTAGCTGTTGCTCATGGGCTCTAGAGTGCAGGCTCAGTAGTTGTGGTGCACGGGCTTAGTTGCTCCGCAGCATGTGGGATCTTCCCTGACCAGGGCTCGAACCCACAACCCCTGCATTGGCAGGCAGATTCTTAACTACTGCGCCACAAGGGAAGTCCCAGAAAGATCATTTTAAACCAGAAATCTAATTTGATGTTATGCTGGTTACTCCAGCATAAAATCACTTAGTGGCTTCCCATTCTGTAGAGGAAAATATTCACATTCTTTAGCACATTGGATTACTCTATGAACCTCTTGTAAGCTGGCCTCTCCTCACCTTTCCAGCTTCATGCTCTCTCTTCTTTCCTTCCCCATTTAACATGTATTCTTGAACTTTTGAGGTGCTCTCTTCAAAGGCAGCCATGGCCTCCAAAACTTGTCTCCATTGTTTTGTCTCTACGTACAACAGCATTTCCTCCTTTTTCACATTATCAGTATGAAAAATCAAACACAACATAGTCCTTGCCAGTGGTGATCTAGCAGCAATACACTCATAGTAGAGAGAATATTATTATCAATTCCCTCATTCAAAGAGGTCCTCCCTGGGCACTCATCTTCTAACTATACAGATGTTTCCTTACTGTTTCTGATCTGCACAATGAGCACAGGACATAGCATTTTTTTTTCTTTCTTTAGAAACAAATTTCTGCATCCCAAAATTTGACACGGAACTACAGAACATTATCATTTAACTGACATCAGACATTTTTCTCTTCTCATTAATCTTAAACTCTGAAGGATTTACTGAAGTCTCATATCCCTTGATCTGACACTTTAAGAGTTAGGAACAGCCACAAAGACTACAGCTGGGAGATAAGATGTAGATTAAAAGAACCATTAACTCACAATGGCATTAGAAAACCGTAAGTGTTGAATTTAATTTGGACGCGGTTCAAAGCACCAAGTAAAGTGGGCGGTAAAGGCTGTAAATAGCTTTTAGTGCCCTGGAACTCAACTTTTTCCCTTGGAGGAGCAACAGAGGAATCACATTGCTAAAAATTAGTTAATTTGTTAGCCACTCTCTCCTTCTTTATGAACCACTACATTTCTGCTGCTTTATTCATAAAGGCCATATGTCTAGCAGTTAGGAGTGCATCCTTGGAACTATATTGATAAATTTGAATTCCTGTTATCTTCACCTCAGTGTAAGATCTCAGGCAGATCTTGAGCACGGGCTCAAGGCGCGCGGGCTTTAGTAGTTGTGGCACGCAGGCTCAGTAGTTGTGGCGCACGGGCTTAGTTGCTCCGTGGCATGTGGGATCTTCCTGGGCCAGGGCTCGAACCCATGTCCCCTGTACTGGCAGGTGGATTCTTAATCACTGTGCCACCAGGGAAGTCCTGCAAAATGTGAATTAAATTGGGTTTTATGAATGATTTTTTCTTATGCTGATCTCAGCTTTTGTTAGTACATGCATACCTCGTTCTATTGCACTCCGCTTTATTGCACTTTGCAGATATTGCGTCTTTTACAAATTGGTTTGTGGCAACCTGCCTTGAGCAAGTCTATCAGTGCCATTTTTCCAACAGCATTTGCCCACTTCGTGTCTCTGTATCGCATTTTGGTGATTCTTGCAATATTTCAAACTTTTTCATTATTATGATATTTGTTATGATAATCTGTGATCAGTGATCTTTGATGTTATTATTGTATTTGTTTTGGGGCATCACGAACTGCGCCCATATACAACGGCAAACTTAATCAATAAATGTGTGTTTCAAGTGCTCCACCAACCAGGCCATTTCTCATCTCTCTCCCTCTCTTCAGGCCTTCCTAACCCCTGAGACACAACAATAGTGAAATTAGGCCAATTAATAACCCTACAATGTCTTTGAAGGGTTCAAGTGAAAAGAAGAGTTGCACATCTCTCACTTTAAATCACAAGTTAGAAATGATTAAACTTAGTGAGGATGGTATGTCAAAAGCAAGCTCAGACAGGCTGAAAGCTAGGCCTCTCGTACCAAAGAGTTAGCCAGTTGTGAATGCAAAGAAAAAGTTCTTGAAGGAAATTAAAAGTGCTACTCCAGTGAACACATGAATGATAAAAAAGCAAAACAGCCTTATTGCTGATACGGAGAAAGTTTTAGTCATCTGGATAGAAGAGCGAACCAGCCACAACATTCCCTTAAGCCAAAGCCTAATCCAGAGCAACACCCTAACTCTCTTCAGTTCTATGGAGGCTGAGAGAGGCAACAAGCTGAAGAGGAAAAGTTTGAAGCTAGCAGAGGTTGCTTCACGAGGTTTAAGGAAAGAAGCCAACTCCATAACATCAAAATGCAAGGTGAAGCAGCAAGTGCTGATGTAGAAGCTGCAGCAAGTTATCCAGAAGATCTAGCTAAGACAACTAATGAAGGTGGCTTCACTAAACAGCAGATTTTCAATGTAGACAAAATAACATTCTATTGATAGAAGCTACCATCTAGAACTTTCACAGCTAGAGAGGAGAAGTCAATAACTGGCTTCAAAGCTTTAAAGTACAGACTAACTCTCTTGTTAGGGGCTAATATAGCTGGTGACTTTAAGTTGAAGCGAATGCTCATTTACCATTCCAAAAATCCTAAGGTCCTTAAGAATTATGCTAAATCTACTTTACCTGTATTCTATAAATGGAACAACAAAGCTTGGATGATAGCATAGCTGTTTACAACATGGTTGACTGAATATTTTAAGCTCACTGTTGAGACCTAGTACTCAGAAAATAAAGATTCCTTTCAAAATGTTACTGCTCATTGACCATGCAGTTCATCACCCAAGAGCTCTCATGGAGATGCATAATGGGATTAACATTGTTTTCATGGCTGCTAACACAACATTCATTCTGCAGCTCATAGATCAAGCAGTAATTTTGACTTTCAAGTCTTATTATTTAAGAAATACATTTCATAAGGCTGTGGCTTCCATAGATAGTGATTCCTCCAATGGATCTGGGCAAAGTAAGTTGGAAACCTTCTTAAAAGGATTCACTATCTTTTCACCTATCCTATTCTGTTCACCTATTACCAACCTATTACAGATGCCATTAAGAACATTTGTGATTCACAGGAAAGGCCAAATATCAACATTAACTGGAGTTTGGAAGAAGTTGATTCCAATCCTCATGGGTGACTTTGAGGGATTCAAGACTTCAGTGGAGGAAGGAACTGCAGATGTGGACATAGCAAGAGAACTAGAATTAGAAGTGAAGCCTGAAGATGTGACTGAATTGCTGCAACCTCGTGATAAAACTAACAGATGAGGAGTTGTTTCTTATGAATGAGCAAAGAAAATGGTTTCTTGAGATGGAATCTGCTCCTGGTGAATATGTGTGAAGATTGTTGAAATGACAACACAGAATTAAGAATATTGCTTAAACTTAGTTGATAAAGCAGCAGCAACGTTTGAGAGGATAGACTCCAATTTTGAAAGATGATCTACTGTGGGTAAAATGTTATCAAACAGCATTGCATACTATAGAGAAATTGTGCATGTAAGGAAGTCTCATTCAATTCTGCAAACATCATTTATTATCGTATTTTAAGACGTCGTCACAGCTACCCTAACCTTCAACAACCTCCACCCTGATGATCAGCAGCCATCAACACTGAGGCAAGACCCTCCACCAGCAAAAAGATTATGACTCACTGAAGGCTCAGGTGATGTTAGCATTTTTCAGCACTAACGTATTTTTAAATTAAAGTATGTACATTGTTTTTTAGACATAATGCTATTGCACACTTAAGAGATTATAGTATAGTTTAAAAGTAACTTTTATAGGCACTGGGAAACCAAAAAATTCATGCAACTTGCTTTACTGTGATGTTTGCTTTATTGCAATGGTCTGGAACTGAACCTGCAATATCTCTGAGGTATGCCTGTGTAAAACAGGGAGGGATTAGGTAGAATTCCAAGTAGAATGTAGAACAAGGTAGGAGCACAAGAATGAAAGTGTAAGTGGAGTGTAGGGTAATGTAAACTTAGCATGTTACAAACTGAACTCTACTTTTCCCTAAATCCTTCCTTCTTGCTAGGGAAAGACATCATAATTCATCTACTCACCTAAGGTGCAAACCTGGGAATTATCCTAGACACTTTCATTGAATATCTACATCCAATCAGACACCTAACGATGATTCTACTCTGAAACTGCCTGGAAGTCAGTCCTTTTGTCTCTTTGCTCACAGCTATTGACCTAGGTCAGGCCCACATCAACTCTTGTCTACATGTATTTTTTTTCTCTGCCACCAACACTCCTCAACTCTTACCCAGTCTCCCAAATGTTGGCAGCTGAGACTTTCCAAATAGAAATTGGATTATGTCACTTTCTTGAGGTCCTTAGTGACTCCCTGGGCTAGTAGGAAAATGAACAACTCTTCAGCTAAAGGCCTCACCTGGTATGCTTCTTCCTTCCCCCTCCAGTTATTAAATCTATAATAAGCCATGATGATGAGTCATGCGTCACCACTCCCTCTGACTAGAATGTAGTTCCCATCCTTTCCACGGCTTCATTCATCACTCTCTCTTGATCAACAGTTTGTCTGACTATAGGATTCCACGTTGGACATTTCCCCCTTAAAACTTTGAAGGCACTGCTCCAGAGTCTTCTCCCTTTTAGAGATACAGTTGAGAAGTCTAATGCCATTTTGATTTCTGATTCTTTGTATATGAACTGATTTTTTTCCCTCCTCTCTTTCTGAAAGCTTTTAAGGTCTTTATCCCTAGTGATCCAAAGTGTTACAGTGATATATCCTTGTGTGGGTCTTTTTCATTCATTTTGCTGGAGATAAATGGATGTTTTCAATCAAGACACTCATTTCCTTTAGATATGAGGAATTTTCTTTTATGATTTCTCTGCTAATTTCTTCCCCTCCATTTTCTTTCTTTTTTTTTTTCTAACATCTGTTTTGGAGTATAATTGCTTTACAGTGGTGTGTTAGTATCTGCTGTATAACAAAGTGAATCAGCTATACATATACATACATCCTCATATCTCCTCCCTCTTGCGTCTCCCTCACACCCTCCCTTATCCCACCCCTCTAGGTGGACATAAAGCACCGAGCTGATCTCCCTGTGCTATGGGGCTGTTTA